>NC_136020.1:16121738-16451738 GCF_048128805.1 Centroberyx gerrardi | reverse complement strand
GCCGCGACTCCCTCAATCTGTCACTTCTGCATCCTGTGCCTTTTTATTCACACCAGTGCTGTTCACACGTTATTCTGCAGTTCTACTCTAAAATGCCATATATTCATTTTTGGGGAAAAAAATCACGACCAGAAATGTATCATTCAGTATTACTAAAATATCCGATCTGTAAAAGTGTTATCATTTTGTCAACCAATTTCAGTTGCCTACTATTCTTTAAAACCTCTTTTGTTTTCACTTTGTGTTACCAAACCATTACAGATCCACTTTGAGGAAAATACATTATCTGCAATTCAGTATGAAATATTTTAACACCAGAAAGACTAATGGATTTTGGGGTCCAAGAAAAGGCCAACAAGTCATCAACTGTGAGGGTAATTCCTTTTCTAACAACTATTTCCTTGCATGATTTCGAAGATCTAACAACACTGGTGGGTACAGAAAGTGGGTCCAGGAAAAGTCATGGATGGACATTTTGAAAGCTGAAATGTTATAAAATTCAAAACAGCCGTCCTCCTGGTGTTAAAACATATGAGTCCATCCTCAAAATCTTAGTATTTTGAATGTGAGAGTCTTAGACAAAACCTTTGATGAGTTCAAAACTGGTCAATAATGAGTTTTGCTTTCGTATCAGCAATGAGTTTGTGAAAAGTGTAATTTTGTCCAAATAGTGGATCTCTCATTTTGGAATAAGACAGATTTAAAGTCTTTGAAATATACAGCAAAATGAGCCAGTTAGCTATACTGTTCCTGCAAGAAGTGATAAGCCATAATGAATCATCCATCAGCATCCAGTTGTCTGAGACACTGGGAAATGCATTTACCAATTCAGTTCAGGCTTTATTGTTCCTAAAGGGAATGTTGGTTTGCAGACAGAGTTTATAATAGATCACAACAGCAAAACCAAAAAATATAAACACATAAAAAAACACAATAACCTATAGATACGATTTCAAATGGCTGCAGCTGTTGTAAGACTGATTTTAGGGCCAGGGAGAAGAAAATACTTTAAGGTGCATCTGCAGCAGCAGTACAGTTCTGTGCTGAGACGTTGTGTTACTAAATGCAATGGCAGAGGTTACTAGTAAAAAAAAATCCAGAGAATCTTTAGAAGAAAGAAATCCATTTCACATTCCCATTGTGAATCAGGTCAGTGAATAAAGTGCTGCAGTGAGATGAAGAGAGGTCAGGCTGTGCTTTCAGGAAATGATATTTGAAGAGTTAATCTCCAAAATGCTAGATATCCAATAAAGAAAAAAAAAAATCTATTTTATCATTCAGTATCTCTAAAAAGATATAGAGGATCCAGTCTGTAAAGTGTTATTTCTTTGTCAGCTTAGAATTTAAGGTACCTTGCTAGCTTCTTTATAAAACTAATATTCGTTTCAGTTTTGCATTATCCATCGTTTTATTTTTTGCAACATTAGATAGTGTGGAGTTTTCGGTGGAGAGCGATAGGAAAGATAAAACACAGAAGTCCTGATATATAACGAACTTTGAGCCAGACTCAAACCCATGACATTGTATGTGGTATTATTTGAAAAGGAGAAAAGTAGATGAATAAAATAAGAGAATATTTTTGGCACCATCACAATACAACTGTTTTTGTTTTTTTATTTAGACAACAGGGGAGGTAAGCAAGAAATTTGGTGAATTTACCTAAAGCAAAGTGTGACTGTGGTTGCTGGTATTTGTTACAAACACACAGCAAGAGCTCTCTAGAACTCCAAACCAAAGCGTTGAGTCAAGAAAGTTGAGAAAGCGTGTTTTTTCTATAGATGTTTTTCATAACTCTTCTCTCCTACCCCATAAACTCCCCTGAACGAGGCAACTTGCTGCAACTGCCGAGCCTCCGCTGTTAAAGAGGATTGAGAGAATGAGAGAAAAAGCAGAACAAAAGTCCCAAACGAGTTTTGGTTGTGTTTTTTTCTTTTCTTTTCTTTTCTTTTTGGGGAGGGAAGGGGCACTCTGGATTTGTTACCACAACGTTAATGCAGAACTATCTCTCCAGAGTGAGCGGTATCAAAACAGTTTTCTGTGGGTTTACACAGACAGACACAGAAATATTGTGCCGGGTGTGTTTTGCAGTATGACAAGCAGAAATATAATACAAAGAATGCCTGTGTTTTCCCCGTAGGGTGAAAAACTGAAGAGTGGCGCACATTAGCATAAAAATAATGCAAAATGTTGTGCTCTGGCTTTCATTCTGTGTCAGAGTTACAGTAAGTTTTCCATCCATTAACCTTGCATTGTGTCTCTTTGTAGCTTCTCCCTGCTGAATTTGCAAAACGTGTCAGATCCAGTTTCCACTGTTCCTTCAAAATTAACGTATTCTTCGTTCTTATTAAACAATGACTTACGATTTTGGACTTTTACCAGCAATCAGACTATATATATATGTGTGTATATATAAACTGAATGTACAAAGTATTAAGGACACTTTTCATTTCATTTCATGAAGTACACTGATGAGGTGAATCCAGGTAAAAGCCATTATCTCTTAATGATTTCCCTTATTAAATCTAGACCAATTACAAATGAGGAGATGCAGATAAAGAGAAGCAGACGAGTTAGAGAAGGATTTTTAAGCTTTGAGACAGTTGACGTGGATTGTGCAAAAGGGGCTGGAACTCAATATCAGAAAGATGTCCTTAATATTTGGTACCTTCAGCATATAGTTTCTTTAATTTTTGTTCCAAATTCCCTTAAATATTTCAAAATACACAGATAAAATGTAGATAATATAATCCTCCAAGGACTTATGAGCTGAAACAACATTTCATAGTGTCTTACTTTCATGCCAGCTATCATTTTAGATGTGTAGATAGGTGCAATTATTTTTTTTTTTTTTCAAAATGATGGATGTTAATGCAGCCAAAGATGAATAAGTAGTCCACTGGATGCGTATGCAGGAGTCATTCTATATGCATACATTGACTGTAAATATTTAATACCCCAGATGATATAGCTTATACTGATGCCATAATGCATTCAGGCAGGTCGTTATGCTCTCTCTTAATGAAACTGCATTACCCACGTATCCCCTCTGCCCAGAATCCATTGCGCCCCACCTTCATAAATCTAGAGGCGCGAGGTGATGAAGTGGACCCAGGTGTTCCAAGGTTCTGAGTTGTTGATAACGTCAGGGGTTATTGATGCCCTATTGTGCATCTTGCTCTCTATGTTTTATTGCAATTAATCCGGGTCGAATGGGAAAGAGGCCACTGAAGTTCCTTTGTGTTTGAGAAGTGCATGATAAGCATATATAAATACAGTGAAAAGCACTCATATTCAGATTACTCTACCTGCATTTACCTCAGGCTTTCAGCCACTTTTGGTCTTTTTTCTGCTGTTTTAATGCCAGGCACAATTGGCCCTAACAAATTCTGCTTTTTATTCCGATGCCATCGCTGAAAGTTTCCGTTACCTAAGCAACTGTGAGTCACCGGTCATTTTGTTCCGGGAACAAAAATGAATTTATTTATAGTTCTTGCTAAATTCTACACTGACTTAATGCCAAATCATTCAGCTAAAGATCAGCACTCCTGAAGTAAGTGTTCATGAAGAGGGATATTGGCTCGGTGTACTGACTTCACACGCTTCGTCTGGGTTTCAAATGAGCTATCAGGTCCTTATGTTGAAGTATTACGGAGCTCTTCGTAGAGGAGGATTCTCAGCAAGGCCAACTCACCAATCACTTGATAAGCTCATCAGAGTCATCCTAACATCTTGGCCTTATAAATCTTCAAGTGCTAAAGTGTCTCAGCTCAACTGTCGCTCACTCCCACCCTGATTTTTATATTATTTTTTTCCGAGAACACACCCACATACACACACACACACACACACACACACTAACACAAACAGACACAAACACACACGTATGCACAAATACAGCACATATAAATGCACACACACACACACACATACACACACACACACACACACAGATATTGTGAAAAAATCACCAGAGACTACGTGTTGGTGAGAGCAAGCAGCTTCTCTCTTCTCTCTCTCTCTCTCTCTCTCTCTCTCTCTCTCTCTCTCTCTCTCTCTGACACCACCCTGGTTGGTGGTGAACCCCCGCCGATGGCCGGGGGCGGCGAGGAGGCCAGTGCCGCCTCTCAGCACGGCATGCCGCAGTGCGCCTCCTAAACGCCTGCCGCCTGTCCTCCCTCCCTCCTTCCCGCCAGCCTGCTCGCCGGCGCTGCTGTGTTTGATGGTCCGTGCTCTCGCCCTCTCCACCTCGATGGTCTAATTGGAAGAGAAAAGTTTCCCTGCCGCGAACGCATGTCCAAGGGGCTATGTCTGTTTGGGAGGCTACAGGGCATGAACAATTAATTAATAATTACTGCTTCTTCGCCCCCCCTCAGGGCCTAAGCTACAATTTACAGCGGGGGGAGGTCGTCTCTTTGCATGTTCAAGTGAGTCTATTTACATATTTTTAACTACTGCTGAAATATTGTGATTGTGTCATGGTTAAAGTGGTGACATATGACACCCTTGTGTTTTTCTATATTCGTGACATCTTCCTTGGATTTTCTGTTGATGAAGTTTGAGTTTCTGTAACTACTGGTGTGTTCTTTGTTCAGCCATGGTGGCTGTCACTGTTGATGCTAATTACCCAGTTATTCTTCTATTTATTCCAAACAAACCGTTCTTTCTGCTGCTGGAAATGGAAAACGCA
Source organism: Centroberyx gerrardi (assembly GCF_048128805.1). Classification (NCBI taxonomy): domain Eukaryota; kingdom Metazoa; phylum Chordata; class Actinopteri; order Beryciformes; family Berycidae; genus Centroberyx; species Centroberyx gerrardi. Next base: position 16,447,051 of record NC_136020.1, on the reverse strand, counting down.
TCACTTCCTGTAATGCGATTTTTCTGGGAAAAGAAACCCAAGTGTTTAGAACAGCATATGTAGCAAATGTAAAAGCTTTTGTGAATTTGGTGTAGGTTGAATCAGTATCAGTGTCATATCAATCAGCAACAGAGTAGCATAATGGACATTTATTTATGAGAATGTCGCAGACTTTAAGATTTCTATCCCAGCTAGCCTGAGATCCAAGTCGTGTGTCTTGCTCTGCTTTGTAGCCCCTCATCCTAATTGTTGTCCCAAGATTGAGAAAAAAGAAAACTGGTAGCTAGGGAAGTGGACCACCATAAAACAGTGGTTGAATACATATGTTTATATAGTGAAAACTGTCTGAAACATAGACTATGTGTTGTAGCCACACAACAAATTGGATTACGTGGCGATAGCACAAATTGGACAAGCCATTTCCACCTGTTTGCCATGTGAAAAGGTTAAGTTTAGGCCGGTAAAACAACTTTGGTTAAGGTTAGGGTTAAGGTTAGGAAAGTAAAACAATTTGGTTAAGGTGAGGAAAAGGTGATTGGTGGTTAAATAAGAAAAAGCTAAAAATTAAAACTTCACATAATCCTTTTGTTGTGGGAATATGTAATTCTCACTTTTTATGCACGGAGCACGTATTTGCATTTGAAGACATCATGCTCATTTCACCAAATTTCAGGAGAACAGGCTGAAACATAAGGCAATCCAGTCACAAATCCATGTTTTATTTCCCTGTTTGTTCGTTTCAAATCGCTACAGAGAGAGATGTAGATTCTTGCCCTTCTGGCGAGCATAAAAATGTGAGATGTAAAAAAGATAGCTTGTTTTTCAGTTATTCCCCTTATTTGCCCAAGTGTCTGTCTATGACAACCTCAGTGATACACTGCATATTCACGTTGGATTATAAATTGGCAGGCTTTTATTGCTTGGCAGTTCTTGATGGAAGCTCCGACAAGATGGGCCAATCATCTCTTGAGTTCCATTGCCATTTGATTGCCGCTGTCGACGGAGGGCTGTCAAGAAGGGCTGCAACCTAAGTGTTCGCTCACTCGTTCACCCGCTCACTCACAGCTCCTATCCGACACACACAAGCCCATCTGGCACCGAGAGAGAAAGCGCTTTCCCTTTTTAACCCCCATTACTCACGAGGTGCTGATTCCATATGATGGGTGTCAGAGCCCTGCAGTGTACATCTCCTCCACTCCCCTGCACCCACTCATCTTCCTTTCATCTCTGCTTGGTGATTACAGTTCCTGTATTTTTTTTTGTTTTTTTTCCCCAAGGTGCCTGGTGGTTGATAACAGGAAATTGGGTGGGTGGGTGGGGCCCCAGTTGAGATGCATTGTTTGTTGCTCAGTTGGTTGGTTGGTTGGATGGTTGGTTGGTTGGATGGATGGATGGATGGGTGGATGGATGGATGGATGGATGGATGAATGTCGGGGCCACAATGTGATGGACTGGCAACATGATATTACAGCTCTGCCGGGAGTCAAGGATCTGTGCTGGCTTTGACTGCGGGGGACGTGAGGGGAAAATCAATGGGAGCGGGAAAGGGAAAGTGATCTGCACCAGCCTGCTTTCTATTGAGTATGGTTTATTTTCTACAAGGACGAGCACAACCCCAATGACACAGTGCAAGCAATTGCCCGTTGCCTTGTATCATGGTATTAAGCTCATGTTGGCTAATTTTCAGCATGCTTGGGCGTGTGCGTTAATGATTACCAGGAATAGCTGAACTACATAGTTTTTTTTACACATTTTTTGTCTTTGCAGCGCAATTGCTGTGTAAATGTGGGAGGGGATTCTGAGTCTGTGCCCTCCCTATGATTGGGGGGTTGTTTCTGTGTGATGCTATGGTAGGAAGTGTAATTTGGTGGTCGTGGATGTAAATATAACACGGTTGTGATTATTCTTTATCTTCCTCATTAAAGCAGTGGAGGAACAGCTGTGCGTGTACACTGGGCAACTAAAGTAGGGAGGCACTCTATTGTGACTGAAATGATAAAATGCATAATTAGGTAGTCAATGTTGTGTTCCATCTCTCTCTCTCCCTCTCTTTCTCCCGCTCTGTCTTGTGCTGATAGGTGCAACTCTGTGTTTCCTCTCCATTTTCACAAATGATGTTGTTCATTAATGCAATGCAATTTTGGGCAGGCCTCTCCCTTTCTAGCTGCCGCGTTTTGTCTTCGGTAATTTACCTTTATTGGCTGGCTTAGCAATTTCATCTGAACATGGGTTCATTTAATAATGTATGTGTCTCGTTGTTTCGTACTGTTCCATCTCCACCTGTAATTGCTGTGCAGCTGGGCGCGCTCGGCTGGATGGATGTACCAGCCGAGTGCAAGGGCTTGGTGCGGGAGAAAGAGAAGGAAGAAGAAAAGGACAGGTTTCTTCCTCCATTTCTTTCCAATGAAACATGCTGAGGAGGACGCACTGAATTGATCTGAAGAAGCCCTTTAATCTGTGTGCCTGTGCTTGTGTTTGCATGTGTGTCTATTTCTGCGTCTAGGACTTGGTCTGTGTATGCATGGATCTTTCTGTGTTCCCATCTGCCTGTGTGTGTGGTGTGTGTGTGTGTGCGCGCGCATGTACTGTCACACAACTGCAGTCACCCTCTACTCTCATCTAATTGTTCTGCAAAGCCCCGCGAGGAGGATTGAAGTCACAGTTGTCTTTGTCCTTGGGTTGGAGCACCACTAGCTCACCTTGGCAGTAATATAAAAATGCTGGGTCCTCTGTAAAGTACATGCGTGCACCCACTCAGGTGTGTGTGTGTGCGTGCACGTGTGTGTGTCTGTCCCTTGGTAAGATGACAGACATCATTATGCCCACCCTTCACACCATCCTGTCCTGGGGAACCTTTTAATCTCCCTGTAAAAAATAGAAAAAAAATCAAATGAATGAAATAAAACAGAACCCACCTCCCCCCCTCTGCATCATCCTCTGCTGTCGCACGGGGGCAATTTTTATAACAGCCAGTTATGGGACATCACATGGCCAAAATAATATTAGTACGGTGGTGACAGGCATGTGAAGGCAAGATGAATGTGGGATAAAAATAAAGGCAAATGAATACAAATGGTGTCTCCTTCACCTAGAGGGGGGAATAAATCATATGTGGACTAATGTGGTGTGTTCTCTCTTTCTCTCTTTGTCGCTTCCTCTCCGTCTCACACAGACTCTCTCTCTCTCTCTCTCTCTCTCTCTCTCTCTCTCTTGCTCCCCTTCATTCTCCATCTCACTTCATCTGATTAAGTTAGCTGCAAAGTGTCCCTGTGTATTAATAATCCGCTCAGAGAGGTGAGGGGAAAGCAGAGGTATTTACTGTATGTAGGATGTCACTGTGGAGAAATGCAGTAGACGGAGTCATCAGACTAGGGGGAGTGTGATTCCTGTGCGTGGGATGTCCCAAGTGTGTGTGTACATGTTTGCATGCGTGCTTGTTGGCGTGTGTGGTGAAACTGATTAATTAAAAATCTTCATCACGTCACCGTCACATCCAAGGTTACGTACTTTGAGGCAATTCTTAGAAAGATTTCCTTTCCTCTCCAAACATTGAAAAAAAAATCACAGCAACTACTACCTTTTTCCTCCCTGAAAAATGGATAAACTGCAGTGTAATGGGACCAGGCTAGACTGATTTGAGGGTGTAGAGGGCACGTCCCGATTGATAGATGGAAGAGGAAGAGGTAAGGCCTCACATCGAGTGATTGTGTGTTGTGTGCACTCCCGCAGGCAAGCAAACCTTGCTCCCCGCAAATCTCTCCGAGTCTAAACTGAGGCCAAGGGTTTGATCCCAAGGGGAACAACACTTGGTATGAGCACTTAACCTGGATATAGCACTTTAAAGGCCCCAGCTGTTGAAATGTGTTGTGTCCCAAATTGAGCTCCTTAAGTCACGCCAAATACAGATTTCATATTCTGTGGGGTTTAGCCATCGTTGTGAAACTAATTTAAATGTTAAGGTATACATTCAAGCTACGGCTTTGTAGAGTGTTCCTTTGATGAGGGGAATAAGGTAATTTACTATGCTCCTTCTGTTGCATACCTTTGTGGTATTTAAAGGTGCTATGTGTAGCATTTTTAAACATCAATATATCATTGTCAAATTAATTGTGATACCTTGGTATAATTACTGTAAACAAATGAGACCATGGTTGAGACAATCGGTAGCCTCTGTCTCATGCCGGTGGTATTGTTAGTTCTAGTTTTTCAAAATTCAGAGCACATTTCCCATAAACCCCGTGGCTTCCTGTCACAAAGATGATGATGCTATGTGTCCCTCTCCTGTAAGGCATCATAAGCATGTTGGATTTGTTTTTTTTTGGGGGGGGGGGGTTTAGGGGGATTTTTCCATTGGCCTTCCACTTCTGCCATTGTGAGAAACTCTCCCTTTGTGCTGCAAAGCAGTGGTTTTCAACCCCAGTCCGCAGGACCCAGAACCCTGCTAGTTTTCATTCTAGCCATTTAATCCGGGGCTATTTTACACCAGGAACATAGGTGAATGCAATAAACTACCTGGCAGGATAGAAAACCAGCAGAAATCTGGGTCCAGAATTGAAGACCACTGTCATAAAGCGATCCAGCAGATTTACTCAATTTACAATGTAAAATACAGTGTGGAGGCAGGTAGAGGCTTTTCGGCAATGGTCTGATTTGTAATTATACTAATGTCTCAAAATTAATGTGCTAATGATTTATTGATGTCAAAATGCTACATGTAGCACATTTAAATAGAGGTGAATAGTACAAATCACTGCAGAAAAGAAAAATATTGTTTTCAATTCCATTGAGAACAACACGACTAGTGTTCTGGTGTTCTAGTGTTAGATGTGCAAGTTTCTGGTGTTTGAAAAGTCTCCTCTTCTTTTCTTATCTTCCCTTCCAATAGAGGGATGGCAGCAACAGCATTCTAATGGCCTCTCTAAAAGGAGCACCGTCTCATTGGGTCGTCGATCTGTAAATGGGGGGGAAGTGAATCACGCTTCACACCCCAGCTTTCAACCCTGACAGCAGCAAGACACCACAGACAAAGTATTCACTGAGCCCTGTGCAATTAGAAAATGGATCAATAACTCTTGCTATCTCCTCTCATCCACCCAAAATGGCCTCCTATTCCACACCTATAAATAACATTACCCATAGAGAATGTCAGAGCACCAAAACTACCCCACAGAAACTCACACATACACACACACACATACACACCAACATAATCAGGAAACAGGTCTAATGTAACTTGGTCATATGGACTCCAGCTGGGTGGGATGGAGCTGTGAGCCAATGGCCCCGCCCCCTCATCATCTGGACTAATTACACCCATCATTAATATTAACGAGCTAATTTGCATGCTGACAGAATGTATGCTATTAATGAGCAACGAGTCCATGTCGCTGGATGGAATTGTTGGAAAGGATGAGAGTGGAAGGTCATTGAATGCAAAAAGAGAAAAGTTTACACACACAAACCAAACATGTACACCTACACACACACACACACACACACACACACACACACACACACACACACACACACACACACACAGAGGTATGTGTGTTCTTGATAGCTGATTGAGAGAATTTGGCCTGGTTGTATTATGGGTGATAAGTTGCGGCTCATTTCCCAGAGTGAAAAATTATTAGCTGCAAATATGTAACAATGTCCTTCATAACATCATCATGCTGAGATAATTATAATTTAATGTGATACTCTGTTGTACTCCCTAATGTGTCTCTGTTTTGCTCGCCCCCCTCCGGGGAGGTCAAAGGTCAGGGTCAGTTACACAACACACGCCCCTGGAGCTGGTAGGGATCCAGCGTCTTGCTCAAGGACACTTCAGCAGGACGGATGCTTGCTGACACGGGGGCTTAAAATCTGTTACTCTGGTTGAAGGGTGGTCTCCCCACTCACTACTTCACCCTGCTGTCCAAACAGATGAGATGTTTAACATTCTAAAAATTACAAGGCAATGAGCATGGGGAAGGATCGTGGTGCTAACATGGCTGCCGCTGTGAATGCAATGCCTGAAACTCTCTGTCAACGGCTCTGTGCAAGGACGCTCACATGCAAATGAGCTCATACATGCATGCATCGACATATGCACCACATATAGGAGTTACTTGTCTTTTATCAAATCATCCATTGTTAATCACAGACGTAAAGTGATGACTATAAACACAACATATATCATACATTAGACTTATAAATAAACCAACATAATCGACCCATCAGTGTGCATACTGTGGTTCCAAGAGAGCTTTGACAGAAGATCAAACGCGTAGAATATACACCATATTAATTGAACATACTGTAGGGTTGTATGGTATTGAATCTACAGCGAATATATTCACATTTACAGATGGCTTTGGTGTGTGTGTGTGTGTGTGTGTGTGTGTGTGTGTGTGTGTGTGTGTATTACCACATTTATAAGGATTAGTTTGGGAGTTTGGGCTCTGGACATTCTTATTCCTCACTTTGAAAAGAGGCCATGTTAGATTTAGCGTTAAAGCTGCACTAGCTGAGATTTTTATGTAAAAATACACTTGTCTGTGCTGTGTGCAGTTTACTGATGTCACTTTACATGATCTCTGGATTAGGAAGGCTTGAGTAAGGGTTCGGCCTTGGCCTTTAATGGTTGTGATTCAGGTTAGGGTTTAGGGAATGAATATAGCTAGTGCAAGGCCCCCACAGTTACAGTGTAGTAATACGTGTGTGTGTGTGTCTCTGTGTGTTTTGTTGTGTGTGCATGTGTGCGTGTGTATGTGCATGCGTGTGATGTGCGTGTGCGAGAACAGTGGGATTCCTGTGGGAGACAAGATCATCTCATGAGACAGGACAAAGTCAACATGAAGAGTTACACAGAACCCACAGGGAGCAGGCCACCAGAGACCGGACTCATACCGACAGATAGAGATGGAGAGGGAGAGAGAGGAGTGTGTGTGTGTTTGTGTGTGTGTGAGAGAGAGAGAGAGAGAGAGAGAGAGAGAGAGAGAGAGAGAGAGAGAGAGAGAGAGAGAGAGAGAGAGAAGGAGAAGAGGACGGAAAAGGTTTTGTGCACACAGTTGCTTGTTTGCATGCGTGCAGAAACATACACAGGGATGGGTGTGATGAATTCTCCTTTAGTCTATTGTTACATAATAAATCAAACATTTGAAACCAAGGTTTCTTCCACTCTCCTGTTACACTGACTTCCTGGCAAGGTTTACCGGAGTTTGTGTGTACTCTGTGTGTGTATGTGGACATATTGTTAGGGCAGTGCAGGAGAGCGACTAGTGATTGGGTGAACATGGGCTTGTAGAACAGGGATAATCCACTGGGATGTGTGTGCATGTGCATCTGTTTGTGCACTCTCAGGTACACAGCCCTCCTGCCCAAATACCTGCGTGTGCCAAATGGGTCGTACAGTTGTTTTTTTAGATGATTTTCTGTGCTATAACCACTTTGTGCTTTGCCACTTAAAAGCCTCTTGTTTAGGTGATTCACTCTGAGTGGCCCATTATTTCTCCCTCAGCAATGACTCATCTACAATGCTAAACTAAACTCTGCTTGAACTTCGGTATATGGCATGGGTACATCATCGGTTGAAAGGTATTCAGATGGTTCTTTGATTTCTGAGTGTACTCTGAGAGCGAAGTGAAATTAAAATACATTTCCTCATTCTCTGGTCATTGCCATACAATCAATTTAGCGACAGCTTATGCTCAGTAGGATAATTATAAGGGGACCATGAAGAGTTTCATAATCAGTGGTCATCCTAGTTACATTAATGATAACTTAAATGTGGAAGATTTTATGCAAAATGTCAAAACATGCCACAATGTTGTCGTGTGAAAACATTGTAACTCCAACTGTTGTGAGTTTCATGTTTTCGCTTCAGTTGACGGATTACATGGTTTCTCTATGGGCTGAGAAAATTCTATGATGTCTTGGGCTTATGAAACCCTTTCAAAACCTATTGGATAATGTAAAAAATGCATTGTCATCAAGCCTTTTCTCAGTTCCTGAAAAGTTGACATTTTAGAGATACAAGGGTTTCACGCAGGAGCAACAATATGTTTTCTATCGCCCTCATTCATTTGGCATTAGCAGTGGCTAAACTTTGCTGGTGTTTATATGGCTGTTAACAGAGAATCACCCATGTTTTCAGTGCTTTCCCAAACTATTCCCTGGCTAAAGAACCACAAAAAACAATTAAAATACCAGAATTATCTTACCTTACTATAACAGGCTGTGTTTCCCAGCATATATGGATGTTGGTAATGTTTAACTGTCTTTCTCTAGGACCTCTTGTGTCTGAAGAGGACTGAGAGTGCTTTGGGTTATGTTTGCTCGTCACTATCATGTTGATACGCTACCTCTTGATCTCAGCCCCTACAAGCTCGTATATACATAGCCAAGCAGATGCTCCAAACACAGGAGAGAGTAGGATCTGATTTGCTTTTCCAATTGGCAAAAGTTAACGAAAGTGCAGCACTTCAGCGTTATATACCTAAATATGTTTGAAAGGTTGCAGACAGAAGGCACTATATCTGAGTGGGTTTGTTATTAAAATTTCAAGAGGTAATACTTGTTTATGTTAATGAGAGAGAGAATCAGAGGGGCACAGAAGGAAGTGACAACAGGCAGGTTGCTCGCCTGTGTGTGTGTGTGTGTGTGTGTAAGAGAGAGAGAGAGAGTGTGAAAGAAATTCTAGTATTGAACTTGTGATCGAAGTTGCACGCTAGGAAAAGAAACTGAGAGGATGAAAGAGTGAGAGGGAGAGGAAGAGAAACCAAGCCTCCCTTGTTCCGACATTCTCCCATGGTGCCTAGTTGTTGGGCTGCCTTTAAATTTGTCCGGGGACAAAGCGGCGCAAGGTATAATCCACCTGCCAGTCCTGCTCAGCATCAGCAGCACTCTGGCAGGAACATTCTGCCCCCCACTTAAACACAAAATACCATCAGTGCGGAACAGTAGAACCCATTCTCCTCTCCGCTCTTCCTCTCCCTCTTCTGTGGATTAAAAAAGCACCACCAGAGAGCGATGTGGGTGGGGGGGGCGTAGAAAGACAGCTGGAGAAAACAAGAGAGAGGAAGAGACAGACAGAAAGACAAAGGGAGAGAGAGAGAGAAACACAGAGAGACCGACGGTAATAAACAGAGAAGTAATAAACAGTAATAAACAGAGAAATATGTGTGTGAGAGAGAGAGAGAGAGAGATAGTGTAAAAGGAGATGAGCAAGAAAGGGAGATAAGAAGCAGGAAAGAAACAAGTGAGAAAGAGAGAGAGAGAGAGAGAGAGAGAGAGAGAGAGTGAGAGTGTAAAAGGAGATGAGCAAGAAAGGGAGATAAGAAGCAGGAAAGAAACGAGCGAGAAAGAGAGAGAGAGAGAGAGAGAGAGAGGGAGAGAGAGAGAGAGAGGCAGAGAGAGAGAGCGAGCATTTCCACTCCTTCCCCACCCTGCTCACTTAGGGGGAGGCCCCAGGGGAGAGAGCGGAGATTGATCGGTTCATTTGGATTGGAAAAGTGGATCTCTCCCCCGAAAAACTTGTTTCCTTCCAAACCAAATGACAAATGAGCTATCGATTTGTTGTTTACAATCTGGGGTGCACAATGCCCCCTCAGCGCGCATGATGGACCTCATAATGGCCGGGTCTCAGAGGTTTACCACCACGGCTCGCCACTAACTGACAGCTCTCTGGGCCCAGAACGCCCACTATGTGCAACCCTGTTGTTGTGTCAAGCACTCAGGATCTCTGCTCTGCACCGATACAAAATGACTGTCAAAGGCGAGGCTGATAGCAACTCCGCTTCTTGCCAAGAGAAAAGTGGGTTTGAGAAAGCGAGAGAGGGGAAGTGAAAGAGACACAAACACATCTGGCGTGAATCCAGGTAATATTCACCCTTATTCTTTCCCCCCCCTTCTCTTAAACTGAATACACCTGCGATTGTGTTGCTCTTCTTGGTGAAGACAGGGAGGAAGTCAGGATCAAAACACCCTCAGGCTCTCTCTCTCTCTCGATTACCCCCAAAACACATGGTTCTCAATCGATGTGGATGAAAAAAAAAAAAATGGGTCAGGCAATCGAGGGCGCAGTCATAGGCAGACTTTCTGTGTTAAGTGTCTCAACAAGCCCCGGGGTATTGTTTCCCTAACCTTTGCTATTGATCCTAGCTGATCCTTGGAAATGTCAAGTTAAAAAACTTCCCAACACCCGGCCACACTTGCTAAATACACACACAAACATGCTGGAGCACAAGCGAACATGCGTGCGTTTACTAGCGTACGCACACACAGACACACACGTACAGACGGCACAATAGAGAGATTTTTTTTTTTACCTAATATTATTGGGAGATGTAATTATGAGAAAACATTATTGTGTGCCAAGTACATCTAATTATGATAGTTATTGGTGTATGGCATGATGTCTGTGAATCTGAAACAATGAGCAAGCCTAGTAATCATTAGCCTATTCTTCTGTGTCTATATAACACTGTTCATTACCATCAATGGGCTTTGCAAAGAAGATTACTTCATTGGCCATTTTACACAGCGCTGTGGGAAATTGTCTTGCTGTGTATTCCTCCTGCATACACACACGCACACCCACACACACACACACACACACACATACATATAGCTCAATTCACATGTGCATTTTCTGAGAGGCTTGGAGTGGCTTTCAGTGCAGCGCTCCTGGGTCAATTTGAAGTTGAGTGCCTTGCTCAAGGGCACTCTGTCAGTGATGGAGGGCGCTGTGGCTGGAAACACCTTTCATTTACCAGTTCACAGTGTAGAATAACCCCTGCTGTTGCTGCTGCAGCCAAACCAGCAACCTCCCAGCTATCAGTTGACCTCTCTACCTCTAAGCCAACCGGCAGAACAAAGGCATTGACGGGGCCGTATGAGGTAAAAATGCTTTGAGGTGTTCAAAATGAGAGTGGGAAGGTTCTGGCACTCATCTAAACTTGGCAGTTTGATAAAAAAAAAAGAAAAAAAAAGAAAAGAAAAATAGGAAAGAAGATAGAATCGAGGGCCGCAGGAGGGTAGAAGCAGATTGGTCAGATTTTGATCTGTAACTCAGCACTTTTCTGGCAAGGAATGAGGGTGAGGGTGTGTGGGTGGAGGAGTGGGAACTAGATTGCTTCCTGATACGGCTGCCATGCCAGGTTGGGAGGAAATGACATCAGACATCAGCATCACAGGAGAGGAGAGGAGAGGAGAGGAGAGGAGAGGAGAATGGGAGGCGAGAGAAGAGGAGAATAGTCAAAGTCAGGTGAGGAGAGGAGGAAAGAGAAGAGAGGAGCAAAGCAGAGCGAGAAAGAGAAGAGGCGAAGGGACAGGAGGAGAGGAGGAGGAGGGGAGGATGGGTAGAGAGCTCAGCCAAGCACTACTCTAAATACATAACTAATGTTCCTTGCGGTGCAACTAGAGTCCCGGCTCATTTATTGTCTCAATAAAGCTTGTCTGACGGCCTCTACATCGGTTATCAGTCACAGAACCGTCTTAACTGGGTCAAGACCGCTGGGGTGGGGTGGTGGGTGAGGGGAGCTGGAATCAGTTCCACCTTCTCTCTCTCTCTCTCTCTCTCTCTCTCTCTCTCTCTCTCTCTCTCTCTCTCTCTCTCTCTCTCTCTCTCTCTCTCTCTCTCTCTCTCTCTCTCTCTCTCTCTCTCTCTCTCTCTCTCTCTACTCTGTCTTTGGAACAGCGGTGGTGGCAGAAAGCACAGCTGGGGCCCAGTTATCGCTCACACTTAATGGAGAGAGGTCTAAGGAATTCAGAGTACCAGGACAGATATATTTGGACCGTTTATCCTTTGAAATGCACACTGTGGCCAAGTGAAGGACACCTGGCGCATACTGGATATTCTCGAGTCAATACACTGCCTGGGTTTCTAAATTGCATGGTTATCAACTTTGTGAAACTGCTGTTAAATATGTTTTAAATTCTTAAAACATTAGAGGGGATTGGTTTATTTTATCTCCCAAGTGATGTGTTCAGTTAATAGGCTGCTCAATTGCCTGGCAAGTGAAATGATGTCCTTAAATGTTTTTTAAACATTTCTCAAATCTTTTTTTTTTTCCCTCCAAATTTAGTATGAAAGCGCTACTCTCCAAGTCCCAAAACACGAGCGCTCTTTCTTTGTGGCCTTTTCCATGCTAATGTCTGTCAGGAGAAATTATCAATACCATAATTTGCCGTTTTGAGTTTAAAGCAAACACGTCTTTTAAAAGAAAAAAAGGTGCAATTTGAAAAGTACATTGTATAATGAAGTCTGATTAGTCTTTGTTATTGGATAAAGAAATGTGCTTATTAAAAATGAGATGAATCATCAGAAAGGGATCATACAAAAATACACAGTGCAGTGAGACAGCATAAGAAAATTCAATAACAATTATGCCTTAATTGTTATTGTTGTCATTATGCTGAGACAAAGTATTTTCTCAAACACAATATGTTAGAGAAAATGAAAGTTAATTTGTTTTGTCTTTTTTCAGAACAAACTATGCTTTAATACTTAGTCCATATAATGGTAAACTAAGTGCATAATATGCAATATGTCAGCAAGAGAAATGGAAAATGTACTCTATCAGGAAAAAGAAGAATGTCCAAACAGATGCTTATGATGCAGAAAAATAAGGATTTAATACTTAAATTGAGACAAAAGTGCAATAACAAGCAACCTAATGATGGTATAACAACCAAAACATATTTGTTCTCTCACTGTTTTGTTTTTGCACTATTACTCACCATATTAAATGCTTGTTTTTTGCATCAGAAGCCTCCATTTGGCCATTCTTATTTTTTCCTGATAATGTGCAGATTCTATTTCTCTTCCTGATATTTTTCAAAATCAAAGCTTAAGAATATTATGTGCTCTATATAGTGAAGTTCTTTTTAGCAAAATAATTATCTCAAGCAGGGAAGTGTGCTGGCGGAAAACATCAAATATACCATCACTATTTCATTTTGTTTTCTTGCTCTAATTATTAAACTATCATACACAGTGCCAGCTGAATAGTTGATCAGTTTATAGCTTTTGGCGAACAAAACTAAGAAATACAACTTTACGGAGCCATTCTTCCTCCACCCCCCCAACACACACACACACACACACACACACACACACACACACACACACACACACACCACCCCTCTCCTCCACCCCTCAGTCAGAATGAAAATGACACCAACAAGTTCAAGCAGAGTATGAATCTTTGAAATGTATATCAGTTCATGTATAATAAATGCTATGCTCAATAAACATTTTACATTACATTTTAGGCATTTAGCTGACAATCATATGGAGGGCCACTTACAGTGAGTGAGCAGTCTTGGTCAAGCGCACTTCACTGCTGCACACGCATGCAAATGAACATGCACACTCATTTAGTAAGAACACACATGTATTCATGCAAACAACTGAAACCAAACTCACAAACTCTTACATACATATACATGGCTATACATACACACACACACACACACACACACACACACCATTGCTGAGTATTGACAGAACAGATGACCTGAAAATAATAAGCACTAACCAGATTCGGGGGAAACCAAGTAGCCTTTTATAAGCCGTCTTACACTTAACAGCAACAATTATACTCTTATCTTCTTTGGGGACTGTACTGAGTTGAGTTATCATTCATGCTGTATTGCTGTTTTGCTTAATTGGAATTTGTTTAGCAGGCTTTGTATGGGAGCAAACAGGGAATAAACAGATTTATGGAGAGCTCTGCCAAGTAAAAGGTTATGCATAATTTAAGGCGGATTAGTTTGGATGTAGAGGTCAATAAGGCTAAATAGACAAGAATCATCAACATCCAGGAAGCAGGAGAAGGGGAGTCTGGAGGGTCTGGGCCTGGACCAGCTGTACAAACTCTTCATTAACAGACGCTTAGGCGTGCGCACATGCATCCGTGAGCATGCAGACATTCACACACCTATGCACACACCCGTGCATGTACACACAAGCACACCAGCAGAGACGTCTGCGAGAGGTGCAGTACTAACATAAGGCATATGTGTGTGTGTGAACTAATTATAGCAGTGTGTCTATTTCTGTTTGTATGCTGAAGGCGGTGTTCTACTTTTGTCTAAGTATGTCACTGTGTCACCCATCATCATCGTCAACTTCATCGGTGTCTTCTTCATTAGCGTCGGCTCCATCGTGAGGATATGTCATTGTCGTAATCATTATCACTGGCATCACTGCCATCATCATCCTCATTAGAAGAGGCTCGGTTTAGCCTTTGTGTTGCAAGATACTGTATTGATCCCCATAGGGAAATTCACTTCTCACTCCCATCCTGCTGCCCTTTATATAAAATGCTCTGTCCCTTTTTAATTTCCGTGTTCTTTGCATTGTTTTCTCATCCCTTGCTCTTTTTTTACAAGTTTACTGATAATGGCAATGTAAACAAAACAAAACCTCACTCAGGAAGGGCATCACTTAAATACAGTAGACAGGCTCCAGCTATGTGGTTGAAAAAAAAAAAAAAAGGGAAAAAGAGCCCACACACCAATTAGGGCATCAGGCCTCAAAAAAGGACATTAAGAAGCTGATATAGTAACAAAAAAGAGAGAACAGATGATAGTTTGATGGGCTGAAACATTTGCTTTAATTTGTCAAATTGTCAAATTAAAAGACCATTTTTTGGTTGTTATTTTTTTGTTTGTCTCAGGTTCTTAATGTCCTTTTTTAGGCTTGATGCCATAACTGTTTTTGAAGAATGTGTTTCAGCCAACTCACCCAAAGTAATCACTACTGCCTTAGTGAACAGGTGCAGTAGACTATCAAACGGTTTTATTCACAACTTCAATGATATGGACTTTTTCTGTTTATTTTTTATTTTTAGTTTGTTGTCCAGTAAACTAGAATTAAATGGCTAAAATGTTATTTAAATGTAATGCAAATGCTTTGTGTATGGGCTCACAATAGGTAGTTTTGTGTTAGCCAGCTGCCTCCAGGTGTATCTGTCAGGAGTTTACCATTCACTGCTGATGTACTGGTGTCTCTGTACACACTGGTTGTTAAATGATCTCCTTCCCACAGACTCCTGTTCACGTTGACATTTCATCCTCTGGCTCACAGTGCCTTTAGGCTGTGTGTGTGTGTATGTGTGTGTGCGCGCGCAAAGCTGGGGGTTGCTGTTGGCGCCGAGTCGAGGGGAAATGTCAGAGCACATCTGCGAATGAACGATATCACCAGTACCTGGTGGCCAACACTCACATAAACACACACACACACACACACACACACACACATACACACACACACACACACACACAAGAAAGCAAGCCTGGAGCAATGGCATGCCACGCAACCTGCCAGTTATGCACCACAATGGCACCTAGCATAAATAGTATGCAGGAAAAAGGAGGATGTAAAAATATCCAAAATGGGAGTGAGAAAAATAAATGTTTTCTGCATGGTTAGCAACAACCAATCTATATTGGAAATATTTTATTCCAAAATGAGATTATTAAATAATGACATTATTTTAAAATGAGAATCCCACTTAAACTAATTTCAAAAACAAAAAACGAATTGCCAACATGGAAATTAACCTAAATATGAAGCATAGCATGTAGTAATCTTCCATATTAAGATCTTCTCTTACAACAGCAAATGGTTATGAGGATGCAGTTATTTGTATTTTGGAAAATTTGAGCATGACATAACATTTTTGTTGTTGTTGTTTTTTGGCCTTTTTCTTTTCTTTTTTGTGATGTAGAACATTTTGCAGTGAAATCTTTCATGCTTGTAACAAAGATCAAAAATATGTAATAGAATGTGTAAAGGTCACATATAAAATATATTCTCATATTCCATACTGTAGATGTCTTATGAATGGTGGTAAAAGTATTTACAAATATCAGTATGTGTGTCTCTCTCTCTCACATGCATGCACACATGCACACACACACACACACACACACACACAAGCCCATGTGTGCATGCAAAAACAGAGACACACAAGCACACACATACGCACAGACACACACAAGTACACACGCATTCACATAGACACAGGGCTGAGGTCTGGAAATGTCAGTCAGCATGCTATCTCATTATTTCTGCCTCTTGAAGTTTCATGAGTGCAGAGGAGCTATTTGGGACACAAATTCACTTCGCCAAGAACCTCAGGCTTTTTAAAAAGGGGCTTGACAGCTTTTAGTGTGCAGACACTCATCAAGGCCGCCAAACGGGTGGAATAATCTTATGAAAATCAGGCAAGGCAATAGACTGGCAAGGAACAAGCATGGGAAGGGAAAGAGACGAAGAGAGGAAAAGAGAAAAGAGGCGACGAGACGAGAGGAGGGGAGGGGAGGGGAGAGAGTGGAAAATGGGAGAAGAGAGGAAAGTGCGAAAGAGAAAAATAGTGGTTGCGAGGAGAGGAGAGGAGAGAGGACAGGAGAGATGAGGGAAACAAGACAAGGAGAAATTAGCTGTGAGGAGATGAGAGGAGTGCAGAGGAGAGGAAAGGGGATAGAGAGCTGGTGGCTAATTACAAAGCGCAGGGATTTATTTCTTTGCGTTTGGGTTTTCTCTCACATTCCACAGAGTCTCCTCTCTAATTCCAACTAGACTTGATTCACGTTGAGGGAACGTCTGGCTACCACAGCAGGTCAGATAGTACAGTTAATTATCCAGATAGTAGATCCACTCTAAAAGGAGACATGAGAGGGGATTTCCATGATGAAAGCAAATCGCAGAGCCTTAATGGCACTCAGTAGGACCTTTTCAAGCCCCCTTTTGTCTGACTGTTGCTCGAAATGCTAGCAAAGAGATTACTGTGTCTGTGGGTTTGTGTGTGCGTGTGTGTGTGTCTTGTGCACGTATGTATATGTGTAGATATGTACAGTATACTATGCTTGTCTGTGTACATGTGTGTATGTGTGTGTACTGTACCTTTGTGTGTCCTGTGTGTGTGCATAGTATGCATTACATTTATTTTACAGTTTAGTCATTTAGCTGACATTCTTATCCAGACTGACTTGAAACAAGTACAACAAGAGAATGAGCTTAAATTCCTAGATCACCAACAGTAAAAGCAACCAGTAATAAAAAATGACAAAATGTGTGCTTGTGCGCGTGCATGTGTGAATGTGTCCATGCTTTCATGTGCTACAGTGAATTTTGTACAGAAGAACTGCATAGGGAGAAAATGGTGATGGGTTCACAGCACTCCAGTATGAAATGAAGACACAGTGAATTTGCTTAAAAGGCTCTTTGACTCTCCATTACTGGGCATGGGAGGTCTGATCTGCACACAGATGCATTAGAGAGGAGAGGGTGGGCAGCAAGGCAGGGAATTGACAGAGAGAGAGAAAGAGTGTGTGCACGCTTGTGTGTACGAGGTTTGTGTGCGTGTGTGTGTGTGTGCGTGTGCTTTAGCAATCTGCTTTGCAAACGACTCATTGTAGTGAATCAAGAATGATGATGATTAGCCTCCGTGAGAGAGCGGTTCATTTTTCGCACTGGATCACACAGGCACACACACACACACACACACACACACAGTGTCGTGCTCCGCTACACAACCTGGCTCCTGTGAGTGTGTGACACAAAAACACGGCCCTATGTGGCTCCTGCACACCGCGGAAATAAACAAACGTGATGAATCAAAAGATTTGTTCTTTTCACTGAGCAAGCTTGAAAAATCTGACTTCCAAACAAGCTGCGCGTGTGTGTGCACTTCTTTGTGTGTGTGTGTGTATTATGCACGCACATATTAATTCATGTGCACATGTTGAACTGGCTATCTTGAAAAGGTGGCATTATTTTTTAATAAATGTCCACTCCATTCATATCTAGTGTCCAGTGTCAGCAGCACTTGACACTGCTGATGCTGCTACCTGCTGAGGCCATATCTGATCTGAATGGTTTCTAATTATCTTAACACATCTAGTCATCATCTCCTGGCAAGCTGCACTGCATTTATTATCCCAGGCTTTTATCAGATCAGTCCTTTAGACCTACTCTTCTTTCTTTTTCTTTCTTTCCTTCTTTCTTTCTTTCCTTCTTTCTTTATTTCTCTTTATCTCTCTCTCTGTCTCCCTCTCTCTCTCTCTCTCTCTCTCTCTCACACACACACACCTAAGCCCATCTTTCTCCTGCCATCTCAGGCTTGGCATGGCATTAGGCAGGATTTATTAGGCCAAGATGCTGGCTGTTGACATGAGTGTGATCTACCATTTGGTGGGGAGATAAGTGTCCCATGGAGGGTGTAATAATGTTCTCTCCCTCTCCACTCCTTATCTGCTGCTGATGAAACCACTGCTGATACCTTCGCCTCCACATACATCGCATCAAATATGTGTGTATGTGCGTGTGTGTGCCTGCTAATGTCTGTTGCCCTCATGCATGCGTGGGTGTGTGGATGTGTGTAAGGGATGTTTTTTTTATTTCATATCAGCGCTCACCCTTGGATCTTACAAGTTTCAACATAAGCCGCTGCCCTCACACCAGCACTGCAGTGATATGGTCCAACGGCAACAGATAGTGACACTATCAGCAAAAAAATGTTGTTGGGAGACGAGTTGTGTTAGTGATGCGAATCCAAATGTGAGAGATAAGGGTTGTGTCTTTAGTTGCCTTTACAGTTTCCGATTGCTCATATGATGCATCGCACTGATTGGTCTATAGTCGCCTCTTGGCAAAGAAGTCGGCGCTTCTTTTCTTCGATCTGTCTGGGATTCAGGATTATGACACACAGGCTGCTGCAGTTAGATTTTGAGTCCACCTAAAATCACACACAGTAAAAAGGAATGCAATAAAAACAAACATATCATATACACAAATACAAATACAATCGATCATTCCTCTGGTAGAGATGCTTTCCTTCAACTGATTCTATGGGAAGGGAAACTCGTAGGTTCAGGTTTAATCCCTAATGGATCTCGCTTGCATGAATGACACCTGTATCTTTAGTACCTGTTGAACCAGATCACATGGACTACAATCAAATTCAGATTTTTTATTTCCCTCATATGTGACACAGATCTGATGTTTTCAAATCCGTGTGAACGTCAGAAAGCTGCATGGAGGTGCACTTTTTTTTCAATTCCCATCTGGATCACATGGATATGTGACTGGCAGTTGAATGCTCAAATTAGAATTTGTAATCAAAATATTTTTAGGGAGACGCGTAGGTGAAAAACGGATGTGACATATTTTCTCTTTTGTTATTGTCTGCATGTGTGTTTTCAACATTGTCAGTTCATATTAGCATCGGCTATGGGTTACATCCTAGAATAGATACGAACATCCAAAAAAAAAATCTGAATATGGAACAGCAATTCAGAATTGAGCATGAAGAGCTCAGTCCTCCAGGTGGGTCGACTGCTGTGATGTGTGGAGTGAGTTTGGGGGGGTTGTTGGTTCGGGAGTCGGGGTGTAATTGATTTGTTGGACTAGTTCAGAAGTGTGCTTTTGGATGGGTTCAACTAGAAGTACAGCTGTCTATCAGGATGGCAGGCAGAAGACTGGTAGGTGCAAAACTGAGTAGCCACTCACCCCTGAGGGAGCTGTAATACCCACTTACAAGAATGACATCTGTAACACACATGCAGGGAAGAGCGCACGCAGACACACACACACACACACAAACATTCATTCCCTCATTACCATATTAACCAGACGGCACTATGCATCTTCATCAGCTGAGGGTCACCCCGGTGGATGGTAATTCATAAGCGAAACAGAAACTGTTGGTGAGCTGTGTAAATGACCTTGGTGCCAACATTCGTTAGATAAATTCGCAGCAATGGATTAAACACAAAAAGATGAAAAAATGACTTCTGGAGAGCGCTGCCAGACCTTGGGTTAGTACGACTGGCGTGTTTTTTTTTTTTTTTTTCCTTTCACCAAAGTGAATGGCGTGTGTATTTATTTTATTTTCCAATCCATCCTCTAATTTCTCCTCTGCTCTCTCACTTCCTCTCATCCTTTACAAGGCCTGAGCTCGCTTGCATCCTCTCACCGACACTGTCGCTGAGACAGTGTTAGCTGTGGCAATGAGTTTTGAATGGGATTGATTTATCTGTCGGTGGCTGGCGGAGGGGTGGGGTTAAGCATGCTTAGCGCGGTGCTGAGTGTAAACTGTGTAGCAGGGCTGACCTAGAGGGATAATTCATTGGTGGGAGCTGTGTGAATACAGACATAGTGCCATTACATCTATAACTCCCCCACACCTTGATTATCCATTTTAATTTCTGTTGGTTTTTTTTAACTATTAGAGATCACATTGTATCCCACGTGTTTAGGTATCTGTCCCTGGAGTTGCCATATATGCCATTCATGTGTTGAGATTGATTGTGTGCAGCTGTGTGATGGCTAGGGCTGCAACTAATGATTATTTTCATTATCGATTCATCTATCAATTGTTTTTCTCGATTAATTGATTAATCATTTAGTCTATAAAATGTCAGAAATAATGACAAATGCCCATCACAAAGTGATTCTTAAAATTGTTTACTTGAGCTGACCAGAAGCCAGAAAAACCCCAAAGTATTAATTGTATAATATGAAACAGAGAAAAGCAAGCAAATTTTACCATTTGTGAAGCTGTAACCAGCAGATGTTTGGTATTTTTACTTGATAAATGACAAACTATTAATCTATAATAAAAATTATAATCGATTAAGTTTCTGTCGATACTTACCGATAAAACAACTAATCTTTTCAGCACTAGTGATGGCAAAGCAACATTGAGTGATTCAACCTGAAGCAGCATGTCTGCAAAATGCACTTAACAATAACAGTGCTTTACATCGGTGATGCATTTTTAAGCTCACTGTTTATTGTACTGTCACTTCAGTGTCTATGATGCTTTCATTATTTAACCATGTAGTGTATGTATTTGTGAGGGTATACATATTTCACGCAATGATTGATCTATGGAAATGGGTTTTTATGGACAGAGATATTAGCATTGGGCACAATGCTTGCTGATGATCTATACACTGGGTTATGACAGCTACTCAAGGTGCCCTTAGAGCAAATTTATAGGTATGGAACTAAGTACCATTCCCACATGCTTTATAAGAGAGAGCCAGCATACCATGAAAGCCACGGTGAAAGAATTTGATGTATATATTCCCCCTGTAATTCATGCTGAGTTTCACCGGTATCCATTAAAGAATGTTATTTTCCATCCATAAATGCATATGAATATGAACATGAATTTATGTATCCTTCCTCCTTTATCTTGCACATGGTCTGTCATGCTCGAGAATGTTGTCTTCATACCGTTCTCCAATTCTCTCTTGCGCTCTCTCTCTCTCTCTCTCTCTCTCTCTCTCTCTCTCTCTCTCTCTCTCTCTCTCTCTCTCTCTCTCTCTCTCTCTCTCTCTCTCTCTCTCTCTCTCTCTCTCTCTCTCTTTTACAAATGTAGGTGTAAAAGCGCGGCTCAGGTTTTTTGTTTTAATACAATGTGTGTGATTGTCCCTGTGACAAAGAATGTGAGCCCACCTCAGACACAAAGGGCTGTGATTAAGACACCTTATCTTAGGAAGGGTTTCTCATTACGGCAGAGAGCACCTCATTAGGCCGCGTACTTAATAATCCTTAAATTAAGACAGGCATTTTTCTTTTTTAAGACGAAGGCCTTCGACAGCCGTAATTTCATGTTTTTGGAGTGGTTAGTAGAGTATTTTTATATGTTGAGTCATGCCTCTTCACTGGATTATGCTACAGCCCTTTTTTTGGCTGCCTGTTGACTCAATACACTGTATGTGCTGATACATGATTACAGTGGCACCATTTAAAAAGCTTAAGGTGTGAGATATCTGAGGTGCACCGCAGATTTCTTTTCTTCATAGATGATTCATTAGGCCTCATTGCCTCTTACAGAAACAGCATAGAAACCTGCCTACCCGATTTGCAACATGCTGGCCTCTGCCATCCTCTATTACACATTACTGGTTGACAGCAGTTGTCATGGTTCCAAAATGCTGCATATACATTTTTAAAATGCATTTGTTACTGGATGTTCCACACTAAATATCTTAAAAACATAGATGAAACCATCCTGAAATATTGCAAGCTCTCATACTGTAAGCAAAATGTCAACAACTTGAGTTAGGAAAATTAAATGAAACACACTCCCCTCCCTCAGTAATCACCATCAATGGGCTACCCACATGTTAATGTTTATAATTGTGCGAGTGTGATGCATGGAGAAACAGAGCATGCATGATCAGTCAACCTTAAAAAAAAATACACCCTACAACTGCAACACATTATTAAAACAACTATTGGTGATGTAACTTGCATTTGTTGGCCCATTTAGTTAGGTGGTGCATTTTAATAACTGGCCCTACATGTAAAACCCACAATTGCATGTAACAGGTTCACGCCTGTTCTCTGGGGCTTGTCATTCTGTCATTCTGGGAAATGTAGGAAATCACTAACTGAAGTAGAAGCAGAAGAGGCATGTTGGGAGAAAGTGGGTACACCAAAAAGGTCAATTACATCACAAATAACTTTTCCCCTTAGCAGTGTGTTCATAAGCCATTCCCTGATGATAAAAGCTCATGTTCAAAACTTGCCAAATAGTTTCTCTTGTTTAAACTATTGTTGAATGCAAGAAAAGGGTTGTGAACATATTAAATATCATTTATGCTGTGAGTGTTTTTATTTACCTGACTGATCACACCTCTCCCCTTCTCTCTCTCCATCTGTCTGATTCCCTCCATCTTTCCTCATCTCTCGCTGTCATCCCCCACTCTCATATCTCTCAACTCTCTCTTTACTCCATTGCTCTTCATCTACCTGCATATCTCATCTCTCTTTCACTCCACCCCCCATTCACACCTCCGTTTCCATCATTTTTTCCATCATTTATAATCTCTCCCCATATCTGTCTCACCCCATCTGTCATCCCTCGTCCCCTTCTCTTTCTTTTTATCGCTCCATCTCTACATCCCTGCCACCTCTCTCTTCCTGTCTCTCTCTCTATCCATCTCTCTCCATCCCACCACCTCTCCTCTCTCTCTCTCTCTCTCTCTCTCTCTCTCTCCCTCTGTTTCTGTCTTCTCGGCAGCTGGTATTGTGCGGAAAAAGCAGTGGTGTGAGATGGTGCCATGTTTGGAGGACGAGGGCTGTGACCTGTTAGTCAATAAATCCGGCTGGACTTGTACACAGCCTGGAGGCCGAGTCAAAACCACCACGGTGAGTTCCACCTCTCTTTCTACCCCCCAGGTTTCACATACTGCTCACAAACTCTGGGTCAGAGCTGCATTAATGTTCTCAAAACTCCTACCTACTACCTACTGCATCAATCGCTCTAAGAATAATGTGATTGCAACAGTATAGAAAATGAAGCCTATCCATAGAAAATCATCTGCGGTGACAAGCCAAAAGTCCAGCCACACATTTCCTTGATTCATAATGCCGCCGTACATTGTACAATCACAAGTAAACTAGTAAACAAGTTCTAGCAGCCAATGCTGAACTATTCTACAGCAAAATAAAAACATTTTTAAGTACTGGCGCCCAGTTAGCTTCCCTTAAAATCCCAATCTGTATTTGCAGTATGGTGCCGTGTTGAAACACTGTTGCCTGGCTACTGACTGTGTTTATGTTTTCATTTATTTGATTCAAGACATTTTTTTTTAGTCTCTGATATGATCCAGGATAGTAAGTGACAGCTAAACACGAGTCCTGCGTGTAAAGACTGTAAAAGCCGCGTTTGAGTCAGACTCTCCAAGAACCTACAGTATGTGAATATTACCTAAAATGTATGTGGCCAAACAAACTCTGGACCTTTGAACATCGTTTCAAAGTGTTGCCTTTGCTCCACATTATACTGAGCCAGCTTGCTCACTGTCAGCCACGAGCACATTGATAACAACAGAACACTCAGTTAGGCATTCACTTCACAAGCCTCTGAAAGTGCTTCTCTCCCTCTTCCTCCCTCCCCGTCTTCCACTCATCCCCACAAACTGTACGCGGTTTGTTTACTTCCTCGTCGCCAGCAATTAGCTTGAATTAGGGCCGCTCTTAATGTTAATGATGGCAACAGATGGGGAAGCCACTGCGTGTATTCGCCGAGACGCCGCCCGTTTGCCCGCCCATCCTCCTCACTCGCTCTCCAGCTCTCCAAACCTCCTCCTCTCCACTTCACCCTCCTCACCCCCCCTCCCCTCCCCTCCCCTCCCAAGCCCCACCACCCCCTACTGCTATCGCCCTGCCGCCCGCTTTACAAGAGATGTAAAACACTCCGCTGTCGCCCTCCCGCCTGCCTCGCACAGTCTATAGCAATTAGAGATGTTTCAATTCGGGCATATGTTACACAACACACACACACACACACACACAGGCGCTGCCCTATCTCTGAATGTCAATGGGTGAACACTGGAGAGCAGTGGGGCATCATTAATGCATCTGTCATGATTTAGTCATCAGCTGACTAACTTGTTTATTCCTCTCTGCTGAAAAACACACACGTACACATGCTTCCGCCCGACACACACACACACACACACACACACACACACACCTACACACACACCTAGGTATACACACACACACACACACACACACACATATTTACACTACCAGTCAAAAGTTTGGACACACCACATTTTTCTTTATTTTTACTATTTTCCACATTTTATAATAATAGAAAAAACATCAAAACTATATGAAATAACACAAATGGAATTATGCAGTGACCAAAAACGTGTTAAAACAAATCAAAACAATCTTATATTTTTGATTCTTTAAAGTAGCCGCCCTTTGCCTTGATGGAAAGGCAAAGGCTTTGGAAAGAAATTCATACACAGGCATCAACTTCACTATTTATATTTGTCTAAGAAACAAATTTCAAGCATTTAAGCATAAGCCTTTAGATCAAAATGGCTTTCAGATAATGAAAAACAGAGTAGATTCAATCAGGTGTGTCTACACTTTTGACTGGTAGTGTATATATAACACATAACAACACATACACACACCTCTGTGCTTTTCTGTCACACAAGGTTGCTGAATCCAAATGATACGGTTTGTTATCAGGCAGCTGCTGCCCTTGTGTTCTTGTTCTTAGCGTGTGGGGAGCCGCGTGTCTCTCAGCGCCCCGACACACACACACCAGAATATACCTGGGTGTGGAGACTGAGGTGACAGCCATTGCATGTTCCACCTACAATGTAATTTGTTATCTGGGCAGGCAGATAGCCCACACACACTCATAGGTGACACGTAGTTGGATCCATTTATTACGTTTGACAGATATAAGCACTAGTGTGTGTATGTGTGTGTGTGTGTGTGTTGGGGGGGAGGGTAAGGTTGTGTTTGCACGTGTGTGAGAATACTTGAGTGTGCAAGTGTTTGTGTGTGATGGTAGTTTGGCGCTCTAGATGTGTCGGGTGTATATGGTGGGGCCCTGCGGGTGTGTAGTGCATGTGTGTGTGTTAGTACAGTAGGTTAATGGGTCTCTAAGCATTCATTTGCATGTGCACCCTTACGTGTGTGCATTTATGTGTGTCTGAGTGTGTTTGCTTTCTTTTGCTGGTGTCTCTGTTGGTGTGTTTTTCCAAGTGCTTGTGTATTCATAATTATTTGTGGATGTATCCGTCCCCGCTTCCCTTCCCTTGGTTGCCCTGTACTCCTTGGCCCGCATGTACATGTCATTTGCTGCTTAGGATGTCAGTCAACGTGCCTCACATTGGCTTCTGCTGACAATGTGTGGCAGGTATTCATGCTTGCTTCATTGGCTACTTTAAGCTTGATGACAGCTAGTCAAATGGCTGGACAGCAATGTGCACTCATCTGTGCCTGTCTCTGTGTGTGTGTGTGTGTGTGTGTGTGTGTGTGTGTGTGTGTGTGTGTGTGTGTGTGTGTGTGCGCGCGTATACACAGCTTTCTCTCTCAAGGATTTTAATGACTGGCAACAGACAGACCGAGGTCATTGTTTGAAATTATTTCGAAAACATTAATTTATATGATTGATTGACTGGCATAATGGGACTAGTCCCGTTGATAGTTGGGGAAAGTTGAGGAAAGTTGGGCAGATTTGGGACGTTACTTCACCACCCTGCATTGAACTTAAAATGCATAAAAGGTAGGGGCTGGTGGGGGACTGCATCAATCTCCTATAAGCAAAAATTGCATAACCTTCTTGTTAACCGCAGACTTAAGGGAGAATGTGAAGCAAAACAAAACAATTTACCTGCTCACCTTCCCTCTGGTCAACTTTGAACAAATTGCCCCTCGCCTAAGGCTTTTCAAGGTTAAACATCACGCAAACCCAAAACACTGCCACCCCTGCAGTGCCTCCAGATGATTGTTGCTTCTGCACAGTCCATCGAGCATGTCCAACCTGTCTGTCAGGTGTTGGTATGAAAACATCAACACAGACAAACAGACACGTCCCTGGGGGCATTTGACTAAGCCAATTCAATCTGACTCAGCCCCATCTCCAACCCCTTCAATGCGTAAAGGGCTATTTTGGACAAATGTCGCGAGGCGGTCTGCGTGTACCGGTCAAATGTTTGAGAAGTTTGTGTTTTTCTGTCAAACGGAGGATGATTGTTGTTCAAGTTGACACCAGTGACCTCTTCTACCTTTTCTTTTGGTTGGCAACATGGGTGACAGGGAGTTGTGAGCCAGCTTGGATGTATGCTGCATGTCCTCTACCTAAAGAATGTCATTCAGCTCAGTAGCCACCATTTGATGTGCTCCTGTTGTAAAATCACGCTCCGTTTGACTCTTTCTCTCTCACTTTTACTTTGACTCTCTCTTTTTTACTCTCACTCTTCCCTCTCCCTCTTTCTCTCTCTCCCACTCTTTCTCTCTCTCCCTTTCTCTCTCTCTCTCTCTCTCTCTCGCTCCTCATACAGGCCTATTTGTCTTAGTCTGACCCTGCTATGAAGAGAACATGTTGTCCCTGTCAATAACAACACGATATAGATTTTTTTCCAAGGCCAGCTACAGAACAAACGTATGAAGATTGATATGTACATTGGTTCTTGTTGACAGTGATGTTTTGTAGGTTACTTTTATTAGTACCGCACAGCATTTGAAAAGGCCACAGATCAAAAACAGGTGTACATCTGAATACTACAGTTATCGCAGATAATTTACTGCAACATCAAGAGTTTCATTGACAGTGATATATTTCTCCTCCTAGGGATTAACCTTGCAGAAAATGGAATCCCTCAGATGCACCATATAAAGCCTTTAGAGGATTGATGTTCACAAATCTCATTCTCTAAAATGTTCTGCTGTTTATTATTACAAACAGTACAGGTTGTGGACTTCCACATGATGTAAAACATTCCCATTTAAACTGATTTGGACTGACTGTGCAACTGCAAGTATGTTGGATGTTCAAAACACTTTGAAACATATTGCTATGGTTATTTTCTTTCACTGTAGGCTTCTACTTAACCTACAATAAAATGTGTAGCATAAGTAACATGCACAAAATGCAAAAAATATTATGACTGTTTTCTAACTTATGGTGCAGGACTTACATTTGCATTTTAGGCAAACCAAGATTGCAAGTAACCAATAGTAAGGAGTGCAAGGGTAAGAGCTACAGCATCCTGGCAATATATGTAACAAACTGTTCCTTTTCCACTAGAATGATCATGTATAGAGAAGTGCAAGGTAAGGAGACTTTTTTAATGCTGCGATTTCATCAGGCAGTGAAGAGTTAATTGCTCACTGCCAAAGTACTTTCCTCCTTCCATGATGCTAAATGATTTGAATATACATCTTATCAGACTGTTACCTGGAGTCAAATGCTGCCTTTGCTGCTTTTCCAAAGCGTCCTCTGTTGGCGAAGCGATAGTCTCAGCAGTCATCTCCTATACCTCCTTCTCTCTGTGAAAGGCTTATTGCTGTCTCTCTCCCGAGAGGAGGATGCTCCGCGTTGTGCCCTCCACCATTTTAGACTGGCAGATGAAACGGCGCAAGGAGCTATCTCCCTCCGCATGTACCGACGCGGGGAGCTAGGCAGAGCGAGAACGCCATTAGAGGAGAGGAGCGAAATCACCTCAGGTTATCTGACGACTTTTGTGACAGGCTGATAAGACGTACAATTCAAAAGAGAGACAGAAAAGCAGCGTGAGAGAAGAAAAGAGCGCTGTACGTGGTGGTGAGAGAGCAAGTATGACTGAAAGAGAGAGGAAGATTTGAGCCAGTCAGACATCGTAAAACACTATTCAAGTCATTTTCAGTTGGTGAACATCAAGCGGTGGCTCTTGTTGTTAAGCCTTTCAGAGCCTGTTACGTTAACGGAAAAGGACACCCCTTTCAAGTATTTTCTGTCTCGGCAAGTTATAATTGCACGAAATCCCACATCAGGAAAAACTGTCATGAGTGACTGCAAAGACAAGCTGCCACGTTGTTTACACAGCACACATGCTGTAGCCGATGTTTTCAAATCATTGATCTATAGTAAGTCCCTCAAAAGGGCAACAGTTTTCCTGAAATCCACTCAGACACATTTCACTTGTCCTGTAGGATTACTATACATTTCACATGCAATTACACAACGCACCATCATCGTTGATGTTTTCAGAAAATACAGGTCTGCGTGGAGCAAACACTGACTCAGAATGCAGAAAACAGTCCTGAAACAACTGAAATGATTGAAAACAAGCACAGCGTTTTGTGTGGCTACACAAACTTCACTTGATTTTGCGTGAGCTCTCATGCCAACATGCATACACACGCATATAAACACACACATACACACACATACGGGCACTGAATGTAGACACTTAAGTCTCTAACTAGGTCTTAATCATATGTTCCATTAGGTCGGTCCTGATTGGGGTATTTAGACTGTGAACAGAGCGCCGTGAACAGAGGTGGCACCCAGTGAGAGAAAGACTGTGATTACTCTAATCAAGACTTTTTCACTGCAGAGAGGAGAGGAGAAGAAAGGAGAGGAGAGGAGAAGAAGAGAGGAGTGAGGAAGGGGGTATGGGAGGGAAAGAGATGAGTTGAGAGTAGAATGGAGAAGTGCAGACTGGGAGCTCAGTAAACGAGGAGAGAGTGCAGAAACGTGTTTGCCACAATTGATCAGGAGCATGATGTTGATAGTATATGTTCACGTATGTGCATATACTATGCACTCGAGGCACTCTATGCATGTGGGAGAGGGTAGGGTTCTACATGCAGACATATGTACATTCATATATATGCATGGAGGCGAGGGCTGTTTGCTTCTCAGACTCACACAAACAGCCCTCGTCTCCAAGGGTGCAGTTTACACGAGGCAACCCCCGGACCCGTCTACATCTTCCTGCAAGCTTCTACAGCATTTACACATTTACACATCTGCCAACGAGAGCGTGTGTTCGGCCGAGTATGAAAAAGCTCTTTCGATTGGGGGTTTTGAGCGGGGACTGAGGGCCTCTCTCCATCCGTCTATCAGTCTCTCTTCTCTCTGTTTCTCTCTCTCTCTCTCTCTGTGGATCCGGCTTAGGCTTGGGCCTGATGGGATCCCCCCTCACGCCCCACCATCACCACTTCCCCCATGTGGTTCTGGGTCGGTACCGGCCTTGGTAATTGATCCCTCTGGGCCCTCCAGCCACATCCAACAGTGGGTTGAACAGAATCACCACTAAGAAGACAGCTGCTTGGACACCACAGACAGACAGAGAGAGAGAAAGAAGAGAGAGAGAGAGGAAGAGAGAGAGAGAGAGAGAGAAAGAGAGAGAGAGACCCTGTTGCTGCTAACCATTAGCTCTGTCTGCCAGCTTACATCTGGAGGGAGCCAAGTCAGCACAACCTCTCCGCTTGGAAAATACCAAGTCCTCCATTTTGGGAAATTGAGAAAGACACTGTGACTATTTTCTTGTTAGTGGAGAGAGAGGGGGGAGAGGGAGAGAAAACCGAGACAAAGAGAATGAGAAAGTCTGTCTTTCTAGGTTCTTATCAACAGCCTAAGAGCTAGTGGGATTGATCTGCTAAGTGAGCAGTGCTGTTCTAAACCTCCAGCTCCTACTGGCCAATGAAAGTGTCCCTGCCTGTATTTCAGCCCTATTGTCAACATTGCCCAGTTTCAGACATTTTCATTGGCGAAAAAAGGTCATTGTTTTCTAATTAAGCAGGAAGTGATTACTGGCTTTTACTGTCGCTGCCAGCAGCTCCCATTCAATTGAGCCAAGCGGCATTTTTTTTTTTTATCCCAACAAGCAAGCAAGCAAACACACACACACACACACACACACACACACACACACAAATGCACACATGCATAGGATAAAACATGTGCTCACTTACACACGCAAGCATACTGAATGCACTTATGATGCACAGAGACACCTGTGCACACATTGAGAACTGTTAAATAAAATGCAGTTTCACAGAATTCTCCGACACATTTTTCTAAAGCTCCTCCTCGTGTGCCTTTCCTCCTCCTTTCTTCCTGGAAAAACACACAGGGCTTCTCTATTATGCTGCCATGTTGGCAAGCCATTATGTAGAATCAGACCCCATTTTACTCCCACCCACACTCCCATATTTAACTCTGTATGCATACAGTAGAACCAATTGCCTTGTAACTAGCACAAGCACAGAACAGCCCACCAGGTTTGTACAAAGCCACAACAGGCAATTTCTCACAGTGATGGTGGTGGTGTTGATGGTGTGACTGTGTGTCTAAATCTGAAAATAAAAGAAACAGCATCCTCATCTTGAGCTTGATAACCATACCGCCTCCCCTCTCGCTCTCCTCCTCCCCCTCTCCTCCTCCCCCTTTCTCCCCTCAGGCTCTATGACGCGACAAGAGTCCCCCTCGACACTCTCACACTATGGCGGAGAGCATTGACGACCCCTTGACAGACAGCCAAAAACCATCTACCGCCACCAACACCACCACAACAACAGCAACTCCAACCAGCCCTGGTCCCGAAAAGGCAGCAAGCAACACAAGCAGCTACAGAGCGCCGAGGGCCTCATGGAGGCAGCAAGGTACAGCGAAAGCCTCTGAGCAGAAAGAGAGGAAAATAATGTATTTAGACACAATGGTATCTTAGTATTCTGCATGGAAATTTGCTATTTGCGACTGTGTTTCTCAGATGAGCAAGTAGGTACAACTGATCTGAGATGAGCATTCCTAATGTGAGAGACCTGATTAAGTGGGTCATTGGATTTCTTCTCTTAGTAATGTTTTTATGTTCAGAAACTGATGACAATCAATCAATATTAGGGTTTTTGACGCTCACCCTCCAGCTTTAGAGAAACAAGCAAACAAGACAAAGCATGCACACACACTCACACACAAGCATGCATAGACACACAGAATTGCACACACACACATAAATCCACATACAATAAAAGCAACTGTCTGCTTGTTTAGTTTCTTTATTTGGCTTGCTCATTTTACCGTAAGCTCACCAGTCCCCTTGTGCGTATTTAACCACAGGAAATCCATGTGTGCATTTTTTTTTTTTTGCTCTATTATGTTGTCTTTAAATGTTGTCTTTAAAGTATTGTGTCAGTTATAGAGCTTGGCATCCGTACACTCAAATAAAACAAGGCGCCAGAGAGACTGATATTAATGCATGTGTTCGGGAAGTAGAGAGTAGCCATGTAGTAAATTTAACGTACGATGCAATAAAAGGAATGAGGCCGACGTCGTAAAAAATATCCAGTCCCATACAGATTCTGAAAACCAGGCGCTTCTGTCGGTCAATATTGTCAGCATTTATGGTCCACGTTATGATTCACTTTTCGAAAAAACTCTGATCCCTGCGCTTTTCAGACCAGACAGCATGTCTACAGATTTGAGACTAAAAATAGACACAGGATGGAAAGCATGCTGTGAACTCAGATGCTGGCACAATACATCATATAGAAGAGCATATCTTTGATCTTTGATTTGTCTTAATTATTTGATCCCATGCTATACAGAACAAAGTAATATGGTATCTTATCGCCTGCAGTCATTTGATCTCATACAGTGTATATGCAATATAGTAGCTTGCATCATGTAAACAGATATAATCTATACTTTGTTACAGTATGTGATAGTGTATAGAGAGTATAGAGTATAGAGTATTTGTATCTCAAATTAATGACATTTTGTTATTCCATGCTGAAGCTGCCACAGTAGGATCGCGTTAAGTCTATTCTAATGTTTCCTCTTGTGTATTAAAGTTCTGTTCATATTGTAGAATGCAGATAGTGAACTCCGCTTGCTTTGATGTTCTGAAGAGATGCAGTATGAAAGGGTTGATAATGATATAACACCCCAGATAGCTTTGAACTCTCTCTTAATGCGGAATAGGGCCTAGCGTCTGGGGGCCGATGCATACATGTACGGGTCTCCATGTATTTTGATCACAGTATCTGCTCCAGGCATTATCCAACATCACATTATGTATAATGAGCGATTTCCCATTCCTTATTAACCTGTGGATCGTTCCTAACCTACAAGTTCACTTATTAATATTCATTTAATACGTCTACGTCACTGAATTCTATTCTGAGCACTGCTAAGTTTTTGAACTGTGCATTACTCATATCCGTCATAGTCTTGATAAGGAGTTTGAAGGGGCAAAATGAATCAATTTTCTCTCATGCGTGCCCATTCACACGTTCACCGTGGGTCGCTGCGCTGTGACATTTTGAGGGGAGTCGGCTGGAGTTCACACAGAGAGGAAATGTCAGGCTGGGGCCATATGTTCGGGTGCGCTTGTTTTCGGTCCCCTAACTCCCAGGTGGAGAACGACTCCATATGTGTTGTAAATAACAGTGGCTTCTCCGGCGCCAACAGAAGTGTCAGGAGCGCACAAATACAGGCAGATGCCAGCACACACGCACATTAACACACAAACACACGCACTGGCATACACACATATATGTATAGGCACACACTGAAACACGTACATACACACATGGACACACACCTACTCACTTAAAATGTGACATATATATATAAATGCCTGCTCACACTTACAAACAAGTGCACTAGCACACTGCACACACACACACACACACACACACACACCACATTCTCATATCCACATCAAAGCGTCACACTTCCAGCTCTGCTGAGAGACAGGAAGCCATATGTCGTGTCCCTGAGATGTTTTCCTTGTCCATGGATTGAACACCACCAGGGGCATATCGATAAGTATTGAGTGGTCTGCCTGCTAGCCCCATAACAAGAGAGAGAGTCTGCACAATTTACACATTAACACAGCCATGGGTTCTGTCCATGAGTTTCCAGCTGCTTCTGTGACACCTCCAGCAGTTATCGGTCTTATACGAGCCCTAACGCTGTTTCTGGTCTTGTTTAGAACAGCCGGACCATTGTGCACAAAGTTCGTCCATGTGTTCGATAGCCAGTCTGGCTCTGCATCACATTTTCCTTCCTCTCTGCACTCCCCTGGCACAAGAATGGAAAATATTCTCTTGCTGTTATAAGATATAAAATAGAGTAATATGGTCGTTTCCTGATAAACCTCAGGTAATAATCACCTAGTGCCTGTGAATTTTATTCATAGGGCAAATTCATCTCATATTCATCTGAAATTCGTTCCCCTTTTTAATAGAAGGCTTCCATTTCCCTGAGATGAGATTTGTGTGTGAGATTTACAGGGAACCATTTGCCACGGTGTGGGTGTGAGGAAAAGAGAGAGACTATCAGTGTCTGTGTGTGTGAGAGAGACAGAGAGAGAGAAAGATACATAATATATATATATATATATATATATATAGTCCACCATTTATGAGTTTCAGAATAAGAAAGATACCATGGCAGACACAGAATATGTGATAGCTTACATAGAACAAGACCGTCTCAATGCCTGCCATCTGTTTAAATCCATTTGCATTCCAATTCCCTCGAGATCTCTCTAACAGAGATACCAATGTCTCTATGCTGGGATTTTTTTCCCCCTACATTTTACCCGCTGGTCCTTGTCCATTCACAACCATTATACTCTCAATGTCCCCACTAGGGGGCAGTGTGAGTTGGAGACACAGTGCTTACAACGGGACTAAAGACCTACGTGGGCAGCAGTCGGAGGCAGGGAGTTAGCAGTGGCTCGCCCCTGCTTTTATCTGCTACACTCCTGGGTCATTTCATGCCCATCACCAGCGAAACCATGACATTAGCCCTATCAAACCGGGGTTCATTGAGATCTTGATTATTCCCAGAGCATCCAATATTGTTTCATCTGTGATACATGCTAGCGCTCCATCCAACACCTGCCCCTTTCATGGCAATTTGCACCCTGTGTAATTGTCAAGACTTCATTATTGTGAATTAAGCGTCAGTGGCGGCAGTGCAACAATCTTGGAAGGCATCAATGCCTCTATCAGGTTGGCTGTGTGACTGGCTGGGGCCAGATGGTGAGGAGGCTTCCAGATTTGTCTTTCTGTGGTAGATTAATTGTTTCTCAGTCTCTGCACTGCGAGACTTGTTTTGTTATTGGGTTACACCCCCCGAAGAATTCTAAATATTTGACTGCCAGAACATTTTACTTGACAATGAGTAAGCTGTCGACTTTTTTTTTTTTTTTTTTTTCCTATACTGCTATCAGAGCGCTGTACAATTAATTAATGCTACACTTTCGAGTTGTTAGGGGAGCAATGGGTGCACTCATTGCTTATAGCAAAAACACTGGATGGAATGATTTTACATCCTCCATTTAATTTATTAAAAATGTTGGGGAGTGGGTAAGACATTGCAAAAATTAATGTTATGTTTTGTAAGGTTGAATTTTGCCCCCATGTCTTTTGACAATATGATGTTCCCACTGCCCTGCCTGTTCCCAATGCAAGAACATAAGATTGACAAGTAAAAATAAAGCAAGTAAATGGATGAAGATAGCTAATAACTTCTGTATTTGATTTTCAAAAGTGAGTTTTATTTTCATGTCAGCAAACATTTTGTCCGAATAGATGCCAGATTTTTCAAATGGTGGATTTGATATTGGTTATTTGTAATATAATATTGTTGATATTCACCCCCAATCTTATCTCATAATTTATCCTCCCCATTGTTTGCTTATCCTCATCTGTTGACACTGATGTATGTCTTCTTGTTAATGATCAGATAGGTGGGTAGATCTACTGTGCTGTTGGAAGAAAGCTTGTAGTAAAAGAGTAAATAGAACAAAGTGCAAATAATAATAATATTAATCTTCATTTATATAGCACGTTTCAAAACAGAAGTGCTTAATGAACAGGCAATATAAAGAAACAGCAAAACAAAACAGCAGTAGTGAGGAAAAATAAAATAAAATGAAATAAATAAAAATATGAAGATAAAAATAAATAAATTATGTTCGGTATAAAACACGCAGGTCAAATTATTAAAAGGCCTTTTTGTACAAGTGGGTCTTCAGAAGTGATTTAAAGGATGACACTGATTTGACCGGTCTAAAGAGCTGAGAGGACAGTGTGTTGAAACAAGCATCTTATCTTTCCTCTGTTTTATTGATTTGCAGGTCTCATAACGCAGCCAGAGACGGGACCGCCAGGGAGGGACTGTCTGAGGGATTCGTCTCTCCCCTGGACATTGGACAAACCACTTGCAGTTTCCTCCAGAAAAACACTTCCTATTTCCTATTCCCTGCTCCCTGCTGCTGTCTGTCATTGGATCAACATGTCGCGCCCGCCTCCTCTCGACTCTATCTGCCTGCTCTGTGAATTAGCAGCGCTCCCTTGTGCCACGGAGGATTGGAAACCTTCACATCCTGAAAATTGTTTTGCCTCAATGGGAGTCCTCTGTTTGGAACTGCTGTCGCTAACTGCCCCGAATGAAGGATTTCCCCCGTCTCGCTCTCCTCGCCTCTTAAGGGACGAGATGGATTTTGAAGGGCAGGAGTTCCAGAGCATAGACAGGATCATTACAGACCAGACCCTGTGGCTTCTTTGACCACCTCGCCAGGCCGTAGACCGAACTGAGCGCTCACTGCTGTGAATAGGCCTTCTGCTGGAGTAAACCTCCCATATTTTTATAGACCAAAGAGGAAAACAACAGCTACGATCATTGTGACAGAACGGACCATCTGGCAAAGACAGACGGAGACTTTGTGAACTTGCTGTTTGTGTCGCCATCGACCAACGACTGCCCCGCACAGAGACATGGTGCACAGTGGACCGATGCAAACCGAACCTTGTGTCTGGTGGGACCCACATATGTACCGTACACAATCAAAGGATTACCTTTAACACTTTGGAGACATTTTTTCTCAGACTAAGCCCACCACTGTATTTTGAAACTGGAGATATAGGTACTACATACATATAACTGTGTATCAAAAAAATCTGATTTGCATTTTTCAATAGCTATGGTTGGGACAACTTGCAATAAGCAACGGTTGGTCACCGGTGAAGGAGTGCAGATAATATCAAAGAAATTATGAATATCTAAAGAGAGTATTAAAGCTGTTGAGTCTGATTGAAAAGAAGGAGTAAAGAAATGTCATTAAATGTATTTTGAAAGGCCCTAAAAAGTTATATATTTAACAGTTTTATATGTTGTACCTTTGTAGAGAAGCTTATTGGACATAAAATGTGGTCACAATGGCAGTTTAGTAGGATGTGAACAAATGCTGTTGTTCTCATTACTGCTGGCTCGTAGTCCTGAGTTTTCTGTTCACACATCTGTAGCCGCTTTCTTTTCATGGTCATCTACAAGTCACTGTCTATCAAAACCATTAAGGAAAAAAAGGAAAGTGACATGATTTACTGACTGACTGATCTACAGCCAACTGAACATTGTATATCTATGGTAGTCAATGGAAGCCATTGGAATCTGCTAATTTGCTATGATATTGTATTGTACACGGTGTGGAATACTGACTCGTTTCCTCTCTATGGGTTTTGATCTCTTAATTTATTTTTGTGCTTGTGTTTGTTCGCACAAATCTGGCCTCTCTCCGGCGACAACGGCGACTACAGCGTGGAGAGAGAGAGAGACGAGGCGGAGGAGGCACTGCAGAAGTCTTAGAGTCATTTACATAAGATACTTTTTTATCATGAAATATTTTAAGAATAAATTAAATACATGAAAGAAAACGTCACCTGCAGATATAGACCGTTTTGGTGTCCAAGGTCATCCGACTTATTAAGGAAAATTCAATTGATCTTATTCTGGTCTTATCTTTATTGACTGCATATCTCCAAAAGTGACTACAAAAGGAAGTTTCCCTTTTTTTAGATTCGTCCTGAAGAGTGGTATAAAGCCCGTACAGTGCAAACTATACAATGAGCTGATACTGTACATAATGTACGCTGAGAAGTAGGCTTGTGACCAGATGGTTGCTGATTTGAATCCCCAGGAAACTCCCTGGGAAAAACTGGGTGGGGGAAGTGAGCGGGTAACATTTCCCCCTCCCTCAGCTTCTATCGAGATGCACTTAATCAACATCCTCATCCCTCAGCTGCACCGGTGGCAAACAAATGGCTGTACTGGGCTCCCGTGTGTGAATATGTGTAACTGAATGAATACGAAGCGGGGCATTGCTGGAAAAGAGCATGCCCAACAAATATCTCCTGGATAAATAAATGTTATAAAACAGACAGAGTGACAGAGAATATCCTGTAAGGGGTCAAGATAGTTTGACTAGGAAGTCAGCATTTAAACCGTGAAAATAGAATATATGATTATCTCTGATGGGAGCTTTCATTCAGTTACATACAATAGCAGGCCATAATGAATGATAATTGATACCATGCTGCAGTGCTGTTAACAGTATCAAAATGTCAGTAACTGGAATTAATCTGTATAAGCACGCAATTATGCATTCCACAGAACGCTTTTATAGAATGATGAATGCTGTCATGTGGTTTTCCAATACAATTTTCAAGGGCTTTTGAGTTGACTCGACACCCACAGTGACTGACTGTGTGTACTGCTATAGGCTGCAGAGCTGAGTAGAGTTCACCGTGGCTTTGTTTTCAGTGTGGCTTAAAAAAAACATATATTTTGCTGCAACACTTGTGATACAATTTCTATATTTAACTAATTCCAGTACCTGAAGTAAAACTGCATTTACTTTTCTCAGACACAGCTCTCTGTGACTAGACGTTCCATTAAATCTCTCCATGTGGAGACTTTTGTTCCAAAATGATACGCATTGTTTTGGATTGCAAAAAATTTTAACAAATTATGGAACAATTATGGTGTTAGTTGATAAATAATAATACTATTTATGAGGATGATCCTATTCCGATATTGAATGATAAACCTCAGATTTTATCACTCAGATTTTTTTCCCAAAATGGATACAGAGCATTTTGGAAATGAACTCTCCAATTGTTCTCCTAATCCTAGCACTAGATCCCATATCTGCTGCAATAGGATAGGGAAAACAGGTCCAGTGTCACTTCAACATCCACTTACAAGCCATATGAACACAAAATAGACATGGAATACATATCAGCCTTATTAAACAAGCAGTAGAAATCCCTCTGAATCCCCTCTGACTCTATGCAGGCGACGAGGTCTTTTGATTCCAAGATAAACACTGAAGGCCCAAGAAGAGTTTGTTCAATTTC
Source organism: Centroberyx gerrardi (assembly GCF_048128805.1). Lineage (NCBI taxonomy): Eukaryota > Metazoa > Chordata > Actinopteri > Beryciformes > Berycidae > Centroberyx > Centroberyx gerrardi. The sequence goes on along the minus strand of NC_136020.1, from coordinate 16,408,578 downwards.
ACCATGAAAGGCACGGGCCTAAATGTTTGTTCTTGGTCTTAACCCTAGCTTGGCTCACTAAATCCAGGTCTGCACTGTTACGCTTACCCATACTTGGCTTTTACTCTGAGAGCTAACACAGCGATCTGGCTGGCTCAGCCTATCCCAGTTCCTTCTACGCCTGTGTGTACAGAGGAATATCTGGAGCCGGAAATGAGACCTCACAGTAACCGGAGGGGCCTTTTTTTTTCTCCGTGAGAGACTGATTGTCGGGAGAGGGGGAGGGGTGTTTAATTACATCAGATTGAATTCCAATAATCTGCTCCATATCCTTGAGGTTTTTCTGACAGCGTTCGGAGTCACGCCTCTACACGTTTTAATTTGATTAAGACAGGACAATGTGGAGTTTCCTGGAGCAACGGGTACATGCAGGTACAGTAGAAAAGTAGTGCTGCGGAGAATGACACCATTGGGGAGTCAAATTGGGTCACCTATTGTGGGATAATTATTATTGAGAAGAAGAGTGTGTGGATGTGTGCCTTGGGTGGGTATATATTTTTTTTTGTTTTTCTTTTCTTGCCTCAAAGCCTTCAGTGTATCTGTGCATTTTTTTCTTGGTTATAGTATTATTGTGTATATGCATCTGTATGAAGACGCATTACTGCCTTTGTGCGGCCTATGAGAGGATAGGCGAACGTGCCTGTGTGTTTGTGTTCCTGCATGTTCCTGTGTTTGTTTGTCGTTGAGCTGTGCCTGCAGCGAGGAGAGAGAGAGCGGGTCGGCTGCCGCAGCTTTACAGCCTGCACTAAACTCCGAGGGGGAAGATTCTCACTCCATTTACAGCCAAGATAAATCTCAGCAATACCAATACTGCATCACACTGCACAAAATATTATTATTTGCTGTGATGGATAACATTTACCTGCTAATTCAAATTTCATACTCTGAGTCTTTGTTTACAATATAAATCTAATTAAGTGCAGCCATCGCGGCGCAAGGTGGATCGATACGCAATATGGCCAGCACAGCTGCTTACCTCACAAGGATGCCTTTCCCTGCCAATATTTTCAACCTATAAAATGGTTCGGGTTTTCTCAGCATGGCCAATAATCTGTCAAGGTTAGGGCAGAGAGAGACAAAACATTACCTCAGTGGGCGACGTGCTGGCTACATAGGAACGAATGACTAAACCAGTCATGTGGCTTTATGATGGGCTTTATCTATCATTTATTTTCCTGTAATGGCAGTTTATGGAAGATTCACAAGGCTGTGAATTCACAAGGTTTTTTTTTTTTTTTTTTTTTCAGTGATAGAGGACTGTTTTGATGAATGCTAAGATTTTCCTTTAAATTCTCAGAAATTCACATAATAATTACTAATTTATATATGAAGTATGCTGCTGTGACTTATTTCTCTTGATAGACTTGAACCCAGACAGTCTTCAAGAAGTGTTGGGGGCAAAGAAAGAAAGAAAAAACACAAAAAAGGACTGGAAAAATGCAGATGCGTCCTCCATCCTATTTGGTAATCAAGGCCATCGAAAGAAAGAAAGAAAGAAAGAAAGAAAGAAAGAAAGAAAGAAAGAAAGAAAGAAAGAAAAAAACATAGTCATGTGGCTTCATGATGGGTTTTATCTATCATTTATTTTCCTGTAATGTTTATGGAAGATTCACAAGTGTGTGAATTCACACTCAAATACTCTAAAATTCCCATGAATAATTACTGTACTACATATCAAGTATGCTGTTCTGACTTTTGAACATACATTTTTTTAATGTTTATTTTACCAGACAATTAGAATATGAACACGTCTGTCTGAAGTCTGACTGCTAATACTCACCATTAGTCCTGGGCTGCCCTTCGACCCTTTGAACATGTATACTACAAATTTTCAAGAAATGACTATCATCACATTCATAGAAAACATTTATAAAATATGAAAATGGGTATATTGAAATGGTTTACAAATAAGAATATTTAAAAACATGTTTGGCACACTCAAACATTTTGGCTTTGGAGTCTTCATTAGTGCATATATCCAGCTGTAGTCCTGGGTTGACCTTTCACCCCGCTGAATGGTTTGCTGAGCTTTATATTGTAAAAGTCCCAGGTTAAGCTCCAGAGCTCCGGGCCTGAGCTCTGCCTCGACTCCCCAGATCAACCTCTCTGTGGTGAGATGGTTCATTGTCAGCTGGGTGTTCAGGCTCCATTTAACTCTAACTAACAGCCTTTAGTCATTATCGCTGCTCATTAATGCTGCACTGGTGCTGCGGAGCCGGCCTGAGAGCATCTGGGTTAGGTGACTGCACCATGTGTAACTGTTAAGACCATGCAGGGGTTGTCTGTTTTCTTTGGATAGTCGGTTCTGGTTTCAGAATTATTGGCCCCAAAATAATCCTAATAATGTCATTTTATTGAGGTTATTTGCTAAATTAAACTTAATCATCTTTAGAGCTAATTTTCCCCTAATTTTTTTCCTGGCCGTGGATAAATCTTCGAGCAGTCAACGTTATTTTTCTACCCAAATGGATATTTTTAAAAAACAAGAAAAGGGTTTTATGGTAAAATACCATATTATGGTATTTTACCATAAAACCCTTTTCTTGTTTTTTATTCCTAATTCTTACCACAAAGTATGTTACTTGCTATTCGATATTTTTTATATATGAAATGTCTCTATACAGCCCTCCTCTTCCCCCAATCCTGTTTTTCTCAATAGCCTTGAACCCAGACGGAGTTTTCAAGAAGTGTTGAGGTAGAAGAAAGGGAGCAAAGAAAGAAAGAAAGAAAGAACACAAAAAAGAGTGGAAAAATGGAGATGCGTCCTCCATCCTCTGGCATAAGTAATCAAGGCTGGCGAAAGAAAGAAAGAACGAAAGAAAAAGAGTGTTAAAATAAAGAGACACATTCTGCATCCTCTATGGCATTAGTAATCAAGGTTCGCTGTGTTGGATTTTGCCCCTCCGTATCCCCGGAAAAGGCAGGGAAGCAGGGTGACAGCTGGGGGCCTGGCCAGCACATTGGAACGCTAAATGAGAAAAATGACCAGCCTTCACCGGCTCTTTTAAAAACTCATTTACATCCTGTCAGATTCCATTATGGCCGGGGACCTGTGCCGGAGCTGCAGGACAGGACTGGGCCTGAGCGCACCGTCCGTACCGGCCAAGCTCCTATCAGCCTGACCCGGCTCACCGGTCCAGTAGACAGCTGATTCTCCTGTGTCAAGGTTTTTGGCTCCTTCTTTTTTTTCCCTCTCCTTTTTTTCCTCCTACCTTTGCTGTGCTCCTGGCAAACAGTAGGTGATTATCAGAGTGCCTGAAATCCCACTTTTACTCTTTCATACAATTACTGTACAGTATGAGCACCTAAGAGCATCAGCGGAGAGGATTAGGCCTGCTAAATGCTGAGCCTTGAATAAATTATCTGCTGGGGGGGAGTTAGCATAGGCAAAAGGAAGCAGGGAGCGGATGGAAGGGAACGGTGGGTGGATTTGGCTTCTTGACATTGAAATACATTAAAATTACGCTTCAACTTGAGGAAATAACTTTTAGCAACCTACATGCACTGCAAGCGTCGGCCATTATCGAGAAATTAAATTCAAATTTTCCAAAAATCACAAGGTCAAGTTAAAGGGTGGTCAAATAAAGCACTTTCTAAAAAAAATATCTGGAAGCCTCATGGAGGATCCTGTGCTGATAGAATCAGAGTAATATGATAATTTGGTTGTGAGTGGACCAAGACTAATTTCTCTTTGTTTAGTTTTAGGATTGTGTTGTCAAGAGTCTCTCAGCGCTCCCTACTGAAAATGTGTAAGGTGGTCTGCAACTCAAAGTACTCAGTTATGGAATATATTTTTCATGTCCATCAAATGTCAGATTTAATCAGTGCCTCTTTGTAGGTGAATGTGGAATAAAATACAGGACATCAAGACACCATGCCATCAACAACTGCAGTTGTATCAAGCAGACTATAAAATTGCTTGCTGTATCATACAGTATATTGCTATCGGCAAGGTTTGGAAGGCTACCTCTAAGATGTAACATTTACATTTACTACAAATATACAATATTCAAATCCAATCCAATGCCTCTAAACCTATAGAATATTATGTTAAAAGATAATAATGATAAAGGAGTTATCAGATCATCATCTACATGTAGTGTCTTTCTTGTTATTATTTAAAAATGTGTAAAATGGTATTAGCGTCGACAGTTTCACAAAACATATGCCTTTTGCCCCTAAACTCACCTGTTTTCAAAAATATCTGTATTGTGGTTACTGTTTGTTTATAGTATTTGTACCAGATTACAGTTACACTTTCTTTGTAATCAGATTACTATAACCCTGTATTATGGAATCTACCAGAGAGACAGATGGAATCCATCTCTCCCAAACTGTGTTTATTGGTAGGTAATATGAGCTCATTTTCATTAATTCCATTAGTCAGTTGTTTCATTTACTCATTTACTAGTTTTACTTCCCAGATCCTCCATCATCTGTTACCTGCCCTCTCACTGCACAAATTCAGAAACACATTTCACATCTAATTTTTTCTTTGTCAACATCAAGTTTATTTGCCATGGGCATGTATTAACAACACATACAAAGTAAATTATGTGCAGAGCTTGTCACAACAGCAGCAAGGAAATGCATCACAGCAATCCTGTTCAGTACAATTCAAATCGTAAAAAAAACAACAACGATACGGCCAATTCAAACACGTCAGGGTAGCACTTTAGGTGCAACAGCACTTACAGCAGTTAAACTCATAGGGGTCACAGTCTGAGGACATTACACCAAACCAGAATTGTCTATCTCATTCAAACTCCAAGCATGCCTGTAACACTGTGATCTGATGTATACATCAATGCCATGGAGAGTACATCAGTACACACTAGGAGCTCCATCAATCCCCTCCGGCCTGTGGAAGCTGCCTTTTCCTACACAGTCGGCCATCAAGGGTGACATCCTTGAGGAGGCGATACAAACAGCGTCTAATGAATTTTTAACGACGAGCGTTGCAAGTGGCAGAGAGAAAGCGAGAGGGAGACAGAGACGGAGACAGAGACCCCTGCTGAATGCATTACAGTGATTTGTGGGCTCACCTTTGAGCGGGAGTAAGAGGCCTCCCGCCTGAGACCGTCGGGGTGTTAAGTGCGCTCGGTGGGGGAGCCTCTCTGCACCGCATCGTGGGCCAAATGATGTTTGAAATGTTTTAATCAAATCCTGTCTGTTCATTAGACTAACAATAGGTTTCATGGAGCGAGCGCTCAGCGGTTCAGCTTCTTACTGCCCCCGGGGGAACCCTTCTGATAGAGTTAGTTCCCTAACCTCCTGGGGACAAGTTTGAACATGACGCCACTCTATACATTTAAATGGGCTTTTATCAGTGGTGGCAGCTTGTCATGCGGTGTGATTTATTTGAAAAAAACGTCCTGGGTTCCAGTCTCAATTTGTCTTTTTGAGCGGCACTTACATCTATGGCAGATTACGTGTCAACCTACTGTCGTCTAGAATGTACATTTTGAAATGATCAAGCAGACACAGATGATAGACAGGTAGTTACTAATAGCAGCAGACTGCCTCCTCAGATAATCTCTCTGGTTCTGTGTCAGAGAGGCGAGGCTTTGTCAAGTGTGACATCGCTCAGGAATGCTGTTGCCTGCTGCGGTGGTGACATGCAACCAAATATCACAGTCTTTGGGATTAGCCAGAATATATCAATTCGTCTCAATGTGTCTCAAACCCCTGTGACTTTCCCATGATTTTCCTGCTCACAGCCAATGGATCAAAGTGGTTGCAAGTGGTAACAAATACAACAAATATATATTATAGATTTAAAGCTGCAACATGCAACTTCAATTAAAATAACAATAAATAAAGATTTTACATTACCAGTTTGTGTCTGTCTGTGACTGAGTGCACATGCCTAAATCCTCCACTTGCCTGAATTTGTCTTTTCAATGATCTTCGGGATATTTTGGTGTATACAGCATTAGCTGTGGGCGTGGCCAGTGCTGAGCTGTGTTGTAAGTTGCTATACAGTTTTATTTGCTACACAATTTTATTTGGAGGAATAAATCTCATATAAAATGGCAACATGCCTGCATCAATTAATATAAGTGTGTAAATTCTTCATCAATGTTATCCATGTAATAATGTCACTCCAAAATACATAATGTAAATGTAAACAATAGAACATCTATTTGTCAACTGTATTTACAGTGAACTGTTATGAACAATTGGGAAAATGTTTTGGAATGACAAAATTGGTTAGTGTGTGATCCCTCGTCTTGGTGTACGACGCCCCATCTTTGCTCCGTCACGTAGTGGATTTTTCAAAGGGTGGATGTCTCACTTTGGAATGACACTGTAGACTAATTTCAGGATGTGCTTGGACGTGCAGACGGTGTTTTACTTCTTTCAGGAGACCAGCGCCCTGGCCTTTCTACTGAAGTATGAGATGTCCCCACATTGCTAGACCACTAAATCTACTTTATTGTGTTATTTCAACCTGTCAGACCTATCGATCAGTGGATTAAGACAAAGATGATGTTTTAAAGCTTTGACTGAGGGTTTCATAGCTGTCCTGAAATCCAATACCAATAGGGGTTCATAGATCCTAGCCAGGATTTAGTGCTATGGGCAGGATTGATGACACAGAGGCCAGGCATGCTAGTGGAGGTGCATGAGCCCCATCCTTCAGCATAACTCAAAATAACAGTCTGTTTTTATTTGGTTATTAGAGCCATTCAGCTGTCCAGTTATTTAAAATATCTAGCTTGGCAAATTGCTCTGAGTCTCTATCGTAAATAATGAGATAGGGTCAGCTCTTCTTGCAGGGAGCATGGATCGGTTATAAAACTTCATCTGACACTTGGGTTGCCATTAAAAGGGATTACTGATTGCTGAAAATTCATAATCAGTAGCATAATCTACCATATTATTCAAATTCAGTGATATAATCAGATTACTTTTAGTTACCTTTGGATGACTTGATTACCCCAAAAATCAATAGGTTATAAAGTAAAACAGACAATTTATTCCAGTGTACAGTCTGTAATTTAAGTAGCCTTGTTAAATAATTAACCAATAATAATCAATCATTATTTCAAGACATGTAAAATTATGTTTGTATACATTTTTGTGAATGATGATCACAATAAAAATGCATTTTCTCCCTCCAAACACATGCTTCAGAGTGATCCAACAAGTAATCAATTATTTTCAAAATCTATATAAGTAATCTAATTGCTCTTTTTTACAGTAATGTACAGTTACAGTAACGGATTACAATTGCTGATTCCTTCTTTTTGTTTGTTTGTTTTCTTTCAGATTACTGTGACCACACATTTGTTTGATACCACAATATTTTACACAAGAGAGCAGCTATACCCAGAGTGGCATGAGTGTGAAAATGGGAGGAGAAATAGTTCAGTGGGAATCGACCTGGAGCTATGAGTTCTCCACTTCAATGCAGGTCTGTAAATTCAAGCTTCAACCACTGTCAGTGTTCCCCGTGAGCAAGGGCCGGCATTTTAAATCACACTGTCATCCTTCCATGTTTCAAAAGGATTAAGTATGTTAGGAAATTTCAAACAATAATGGGGTCAGGAGCTTGACAACCCTATTCCAGCATTGTCAAACAACCATAATTATTTCAAAAGCAAATCTTCACATCATCTCATCAATCCCGTGGCATCTCAGTACTCTTCTGTCTCGGCACTGGAGTGCAGCTCATCTCCGCGTTTGTCGTTGTAATGGGTTATGGGAAACAATGGCCCATCAGCTTGACTTTAATGGCTGTTTTCTGTCTTCAGCAGGAATGACAGGCAGTCCATGTTTCTCCTCGCCTCGGTAATCTTAGTTATTCCATATGCGTTTCTCTCGCTTGTTTTGCCATGCAGGCAATTTCATATCAGAGTTTAATTCACTCAGTTGTCGTTGTGATGGTTTGCGCAAAGCCAGGAGTCCTCTCGCCCTCTGGACGTGTGGTAGTTAACTGCTCATTCAGAGCAATGTATGTTTTTAAGCTTCATTTGATAAGAGGAAGCCACAGGGTTTAAAGTATTCATTTTCAGAAATAACAGAGCACAGGGATCCAATATCATTATTATTATCATCATATTCTTCTCTGCCGGAGACTGGTGGCAATATAGAAAAAAGCAGGCCTATATGTAAAACAACTTTCACATCTACCCTGAAGCATACTTTTCAATCCCTTTGACTTCTAAGTGGTTTCTGCCATAATGGGTATATGACCATGATTCAATTTGAGTGAAATGAAGGAGTGAGTTCAGCTGGGCCTGCCATTTCAAAGTTTTTAAATGTCATTTATGGTTTTTTCATCTATGCAATCGGAGGAAGGGACAGTGTGTAGGTCAATTACCCTGGGCTTTTCGATCTGAAAGGGTTGAATGAGAGTGTAAGTTAAGCAGGCCCTTCCTTACTTTTGGAATTAATATTCTATGATAAGAGCAATATGGTGCAAGTAGAAACATGATCTAAAAAGCATTTTGGTGCCCCATTGCTTTTGTTCCACTGTAAGCCAAAACACAAAGATCATCTTATTGGAAGTTTGCTGTTTAGATACACAACCTAGGATGATTTGGCAGGTTGGTGTCTACGATGGTGCGTTATAACAACCTTGGCTCTCCTATACTTTTCAACAGCCCTCATCAACTTATTCAAAATGTCCCAGGTGAGAAGTGAGGGATTGCCTTTTCCCTAGGCACATTGCACCTTGATAATGGAGGGAGGCTGAGGCGATTAGCACACTAACAGCTTCACAAAAGGAGGAAAGCAATTCTCCTAGGGAGGACGATAGGAGGCGGAGAGACCAAGAGACTGAAAGAGGGAGGTTGTGCCCCCCACCAACACAATTCACACCACGACTGCTGCTGGTGCCGTGGCACCCTGACACCTCTTGAAAGACTCGGTGCCTTCAAACTGGAAGTGGAGGTGCGTCTACGCAGCCTAAACCTTTTACGGAATTGGTAACTTTCGTGAACAGCTGTAGGCTGAAGAGAAACTTTTCAAATGCAAATCGTTTATTTCACTGTTGCAGTCAGATGACCTCCAAGGTTGAAGGCAGAACTTTTACTGTTATTTTCTCTGTATACTGTGTTTTAGTTGTATAATACCTGGTGTACAACAAACCTATAAGTGGAAATAGTCTGATAGTCTAAGCGATGCAATAAAAGAGTACATTATAGTACAAGACATTTCTTTTTCTCAAAAGCATAAAGAAACGCAGACATGAACGGAGATGTTCAGTGTGTCTTTACAGCTTAGCTGTAGAGTGAAGGTGCTGGAGATCTGCTGTAGCTAGCTACCGGCTTGATTCCTTTGATTGAAGCTTTTGATCAGCTGTGGGACCCTGCTGAGCTTAACACCACGCTGAAGCTCAAAGCCAGCTAACCTGGGTGGAGAAAGCTCTCCCGAGGCACGGTGGGTCAAAGCTTACTGTTAACGTGCCACGCTAACCACCAGTGGTGCCTCATGTCTCATGTAGCCTTCAAAGCCTTTAGAATGGCAAGCGATATTGACTAGGGAGGAGATCGTGGCTTGGTACGCTCGATTAATTCAAAGCCTTATAAAGCAACAAAGTCCGCCACCCGTCAAAAGGGGTGGCTTTTTGTCTTTGAGATAAAAGGAACAAGGGCATGAACTTGGGGAAACGGAACAATTCCATTGGGCTGGTTATTGGTTACTTGTTTAGCAGGTGTGGTCATTCAGATGTATGAGTTCATTTTGTTAATTGATTATGATCTGGTGCCACTGAGACCGCCCTGTCATTGCTGATAGTAATTCAGATAATTAATATAATCTCTGTTGAATAAAATTGTGGTGCCAAGCAAGGGCATTGTATGGTATTTTCTAGTAGTTTGAAGGCTTAAATTCATGACAACACAGTTTCAAAAAAATTGTGAAATGAGCATGAACTCCACCACAAGAGGATTATGGGCAAATAAGTGTTTGTCATGTGAAAAGGTAAGCTAACGGTTAAGTTTAGGCACATAAAACGACTTCGGTTAAGTTTAGGGTTACGGTTGGGCAACTAAAACTGGTTAAAGTTAGGCAACTAATAGTTTGGTTAAGGTTAGGGGAAGGTTTGGATCATACTTAAATAAGAAAAACTTCAGAATTATTTGCATGATTTAGGAATTAATCCCGGGCCACCAGAGTTGAAGGCAAAAGTATACACCCATGCACCTCCCTGACCTCCACACCCCAACTTTCCACTGTGTTATTTCAGTATCATACTACTGCCCGTTTCTTTTCTTATTTTTTAAGATTATTTTTTGCCCTTACGATAAAGGTCCCAGGCTAGATATAAAACCCAGGATATCAGTTACATGGTATGAACCGTAGCAAACTGAGCTAGGATACCCCCTGCTGCCTGTTTCTAATCGTGTCTCCTCCATGTAATCCTTTCATGGTGGGGAAATGTATTTCTTTCTCTTTTAACATGCTTGGAACACGTTATTTATATTTTAAGACAATATCTCATTTCACCAAATTTCATGAGAGCAGGCTGATTCATGAAGGTGACACACAACACATCAGTTGCCCAGGAATGGTAAAATGCACAAATTAAAGTGTGCATTCAATTCATTATGTCCAAATGTGAACATTATGAAGGCATGTCCTGTTCGCGCACATTGTTCTGGGATGTACAGTCCTTAATGTGCTAGACAGTAAGATGTGATTCTATGTCTGTAAAGGGTTAAACCCCTATGTTGCTTCCTGCGTTAGGTGATAGCATGTTTTCATTGATCTATGGGTCCAGAGGTGACATTCTTTAATGTCATGGAATAAATTTACTGTGCATTACTATGCATGCAATTTGAAGCAGCTGAAAAGCCATGGTTTTTATCATTAAATATTTATCTTTGGTTCTCCAGGAGTAGTTGAATCATTTCATATTTTCAGAACACAGGTGCAACAGGTGTCTTTTTCCCATGCACACCAGTTATATAACTGATTTAGTGTGGGATTGATTCTAGTGTTGCACTTGCACCATTTGCTCCAAGACATCAAATGTCACTGAATCAATTGGGCTAATTAATGTGTGCTCTGTCACAGTAAGTCATGTCTCCTATTACTGCAAGAGAATTTATATTGTCTTGGAATCCTTGTGGAGAATAAATTTAAAAATGAGTTCAGCTCTGAGAGTTCCAATTAGTTGAATAAGCATCTCTCTTTGTATCTGGATATTGTGAGGCCTGGCCTCGACAAGAGTACCTCTTAAATTGACTTCAAAGAGTTCCACAATGAATATGTATCTGATGCCAAGCAAAGGGGTACTTAATTATGTGTAATAGTGTTGTTGCCTTACACATTCAGACAAGACATTAAGTTTACTTTTTGCCTGTATGTTTTCTGCCTTAAAAGAACTAGCCTAGTAATGAAGATGTGGCAGGAAGCCTAAATCTGATGCCAGATCGGTGGCATCAGATCCTATGGGTTAATGCACAGGGTGAATCATGAGCCTTTCTTTAAGTACTTGTTTTTATGATTGTTTCTATGAGTTTGTGGTAATGAAGACTGTTACCTTGATCTTAGAGCTGTACGTTGCAAAGCAAATCTGAAACTCAGTGTCAACAACTGTCCATGAGCTCAGAGGTTTTGGTTCAAATCCTTTGTTTGTTGAGAAAAACAAGATCTGAAAACTTTTGCAAGCTCAATGTGATGTTTAAACATGATTGACAAGTACTTAGCACACCAGATTCTGTGCTGGACATGAGAGGAAGGTGACCCCTTGGATGGGTTGTTGTAGTGAGCATTTTTGTTTCAGGATTCAGCATGTTGATCAGATTAAAAGCTTAAAGAGTCAAATGATGACACACCTTAGATGTTAATATTTTAAGCAAATTTAAAGCCCCACATCAGTGTGAGTTAGTCACTCAGTCATAAATTTTAAGCGGTTTCTGGAGATTCATTGCACTTCACTTGGGGACCTTTCCACTCGTCACCATGTTCCCATATTCCCGCTCTTTCCCCCCTCTCTCACACTCACTCTGCTCCCGTCAGCCATGAATAATTGATAATCCAATGAGATCTTGGGCTTTAAGAGTTTGAGCGCTCTGTATCTGTCTCATAATGATTAGTGAAAGGGTCACACAGCTCAAGCCCCTCGGTCGCCAGCATCCGCCCCTTAATCCTCCTTAATCCCCAAAACAATGGGCTCCTCCACGCAGGGGACTGTGACAGATTTTTATCATCCTGCTCAGAGGGATCAGCGTGCCTTCACACTGCCAACCCAACAATGATAGCAGTTTAGAACTGACTGTCCTTACACTTGCCAAGTCCCGCCTTCTGCAAGACACAAACTACAGGAAGGGGATAAGTAATGAAAATGCAAAAAAGAAGGGTATTACTGCATGCAGGCCCATCTCTGTCACTCCTCAGTGTGCTGTGTATTTCTGTGTTGACATGTTCACCCTGTCCAACCCCTCCACCCCCAGCCGTGTTTCATATTGAAGGATCAAGGCTGGCTTGTTGTCTGGACAACCAGGGGATCTGGCTTTAGTCTTGGCTTTTGATTATGACCACAGAACTGAGATGGAGGGAGGGAGCCAATGGAATACAAGAACTATGAGACCAAAACACTATGATGGATGATGAGACGGGTGAGGACAGGAATGCCACATTGATTTACAAGCAATAAGATGCAGCTGATCCTCAACTAAAATGTCTAAATGAACAAAATTATATCGGCCTGAAAAAGCAGCCGTTGATACAAGTATTATGCTTCCTGAAATATCCTCCCCAACCTTGAGTTACTCCAACCTGAAATAAATGAAGCCAGTAGATGCATTCATGCATGAGTTTACAACTTCTTCGCAATTTCATCCCGCCTGTCAACATTATACAGTAGCTATTGCTAGGCCTTTTGACCCACATGAAGAAATAAGACATAGTGAATACTGTAAGATTTTATTTCAGATTCTGAACAGCTCCTTCCCTTGAGCGTTATGATCATCTTTCCAACCAGCCATATCACCGAAAATGAGCTATCACACGGAAAACAAAGAAAAAAATCGGACACACATACGTGTCTGTATCCAAAAGTATCTGCACACACACACACACACACACACACACTCTCACATACGGATGCATCAAGAATAAGGAAACAACAGCATCGAGACATAACAGCCATTATTCCGTTATTACTTGGCATTTGGCAGTGGCATCTATCAGAGTCAGCCATTCCGAGCGCTGTGATGGTACATAACTGCTCAGCCAGAGAGCTGATTTAATAGAGCATGGCCTGATAAAGTCCCTGCAGAGATCACTTCATGGCCAATAGGTTGTTGAGGCAGCTAATTGGTCAAAAAATAAAACCTCTCCCAGGGATTGAATCCAATGTTATCACGGTGAGTCTACGGCACACTATTAATGAGTTGCATTGGCTCCCCTTAGCCCCCTAACTATATTTCTGTTCAGGCTGTGCATGGGGACTTGTAGTTGGGCATAATTATGGTGATGATGACCAAATGTTTACCTTATAAGAATAAGTTCTACACAGGGGAATTTCTGCAGACAACTGCTTGGTGTGAGTGGAAAGAAGCAGCAATATAGCCGCCCCGCCTCAGCTGCTCGGCTATTTCGCACCAGCCCATCCACCACTTTTATTGATCCACATTCGCCTATAACAATAAAGATATGAAAAATCTAGAGTGGACAAAATTTGTTTGTTGTTTGTTGGACATCTATATGGGTGGTCCAATAGGGAATCCAAGCCTTAACCCTGGCAATGTTAGTGCCTCGCTCTACATATTGAGCTACACAGCGCTATGAGATGCATTTTTAACATGTGTTCATGAGACAAGAAGCAAACTGGTAACATAATTTCTGATGGATATTCTATAAATCAATGAACTCGACATGGACTGACAAATTGTGTTCATGGCCTTAGTCCATATACCCATCCATCCATCCATCCATCCATCCATCCATCCATCCATCCAAGTAGACCCCACTGGTTGCATTAATGCACACAGATATTAGTAACTCTGCATATCACAACATATTTCCACGGTTTGTGGTTAGTGTCCATGCGAGGTATCTATTGATCGGCAAGTTAACACAGTGGGAGCAGTAAATCTCTGACACTTTTCTTTTCCCACAGTGCCATTCTTCCCTGCCTCTCCCCTCAGCACATCCAGATCATTCCCGCTCTCCCTTTCTCCTCCTCTTTTCTCATCTCCCCTTCTCCAGTCTGCTCGTCTCCTCTCCTCTCTCCTCTTCTCTCGCTGAGGCCACCGTGGCGTGACAGGTGACTGACGATGCTAACAATAGTGGGCGCGGGCCCCTGCTCAGCAGAGCACAAGCCGCATGATAAATTACCCTCATCAGTTTGTTTTGCCAACAGCCCTCACAGGTCACCGCCAAGGCCGGCCGTGACATTTTGTCGCATACTGTATATGCAAATACCTGCCAATCAATTAGCACGTCGCTCCCTCTGCTCCCCGCGCTGCCCATTGTGATTAAAATGAATTGATTGTGGGCTAAAATCAACACCATCCAGCCTGCCAAAAGCCCGGGGGTCAACAGGACGCAACAGAGGGAACGGGGAAAAAATAAAACATAAAATACTGTTGTTGTTTCTGCGCTCGTCCCTCACTTTCCTTCACTTCCCTTCACTTTATTCTTTATCGCCACCTCATAACCGCGAGCGTAAAACACTGAGAAATTCGGCGAAAATGAGCAAACTGAAATGTAAACAGAGTGAGTGATAAATCTAGGGGAGGCTGTCAGGGCTTTCTGGAGATCGCCGTGATATGTGATGGAAAAACGATGGTGGCAGCAACATTCTGAGCGGGCTGCCAGTGGCCTGCGGGTTATTGCTCAGGTACAGCGATGTGACTTCAGTGTGGGTGTACGTGTGTGTGTGTGTACATGCGCTTGAATGTGTACATCCACTTGTGCGTCCATGCGTGTTTGTGTGTGTATATGTTCATGTGCGTGTGCTTGCGCTTGTGCGTACACTTACATGTCCATGTGGGCGTCTGCCTGTATGCTCACATGTGTGGGAGGGCTGCAGTGAAAGGTGTATATGCTCGGGGTCGTTTGTTAGCAATGATAACGCTGACGGACACAGAGCGAAGCGCTCGCAGGGGTCAGGAGGAAAAAAATCCAACCAGCTTTTGATTTAGTAGCGAGGGCTGACTCCAAGCCGGGGTAAACAACTCACTGATGGTTTATGCAGAGACTGATTAAAGGAAGCACTTATCATTCAAAACCATGCCTGCTTACATAAACACTGTTTGCACAGGAGGAGTTGAAAGCGATGTAATTGCGAGATGCAATTCTAAAATGATATCTTCCTTTTGAACAACTTTTTTTTTTCTGTGAATTGGGAGTGATAATGATTTCCACATTCCTTCACTTTTTTACACATTTGTGTAAAAGTGCATATACTGCAATGTAACAACAGAGGGCTTTCAGGTGATCTAAACTTCTGGAGGTCCTCAACGATTACATTTCTAAACTTGATTTGACCATCTCAACAGAATTTAATTTAAAGTTTAAGGAGTTTAAGAAGTTTAAGTTTAATTAGTTAAGTTTAATTTCTGTACTGTTTTTGACGACTGATCATTTTGCCATTGACACATCTGATTGATTTTGTTTGTTTTTGACAACCCTAACCCTAACTAACCATAGTATCAGATAACAATCACTATCTTGATAACACATCTGATTTGCACCCTAGTTAGCATATCTAGTGGAAGCTAGCGTTAGTGGCTAGTAGTCGTGTTAACAAAGTGTACTGGTGAGTGAATTAAAAACTGTTTGTTTAGGTTGACTGAGCTGACTTTTCTCAGGCTACAACACATAGTGCTTTGCAGACTACAGGACCAAAGCGGCAAGGGCTAAAGAGAAGTTTAATGTGTCACAGTAACCTATATTTATAAACAAAATCTACCTTATCAGACTATTCACTTTTACGTATAGTGTTAATGAATTGACCTATTCCCACATGACAACATTCTTTTTAAGTATCCCTCTTTTCTTGTCCAGTTGCTATATATATTTATGTCCAGCCAATTCACCACTGGCACTGGTTGGCGCCAGCCTTGGTTGCTAGGAGATTGGTAACATAACTGCAAAGCCTCTATGCACAAGCAGACTGCTGTGAAACTATGATCTACCCTAACATTGCCCTACCACTCCGATGCAGCCCAAGTCATACTGCCTTCATGACTGCCAATCCACATGACTAGATCAATAAAAGAAAATATATCAAAAGATTTGTTCTTCTCACAGAACAAAGTCAAAAGAGCTGGCTCACAAAGAAGAATCAAAGTTTAAAGGTAGAAGAAGAAGGTACGGGGTGAAATGAGGTTTGTGGAGAGTTTGCGGCCAGAGTATGACCATATGCAACGTATCACGGCTTTTCTACCATTGTCAGGAGGGGCCTGTGCCTTTGAACCACTACTATATCCTTGTAATGCATCAGCCGCTGCTTTGATTGCACTTTTCTCAAGTCACTGCATTTCATTTGGGTCTAAAATATGTATTTTTGCTCTGTTTCTCCCTGTGTGTATAGGTGTGTGTGCACGTGTTGGAATGTGTGTGTGCGTGCGTGCGTACATATATGTGATCCCTTTTGCATTTATTTGTATGTGTTTGTGTGCATTCACTGCTATGTGTGCTTGAGCAATGTTCTGTGGGTGTGTTCCGCATGTTAGGATGAACAGGGAAATAGGCGGGCTGTGCACCGTACCACAGTGCATAGTCCATGCATAATTCATAGCTCTGCGTTGAGCCATAATCTTTGCTCCATGTACTAATGAAAGCCGCAGCACTGCATTTTTACTGCATGTAAGTCAGGCTGAGTAGATAATGCGGCAGGAAAGAGAACATCACATCATAACTGGGTACACTGACTTCCACTCCTACCGGTTGCTATTTTCCCCCTCCAGACACTTGCAGCCCCTTCAATCCAACAGTCCATCAAATGTGACTGGAGGCTAATGATACAGCACACCGCACTTATATGGTTTTCAAAGCTGGCAGAAGGCACAGAGTATACCTTTTAAGTCAGTATAGACAGATTATTGAAGGTAGGAGACATCTTGAAAATGGAAGTGTGGCCAGGGAATGGAGAGGCTCGGCTTTGGAATATGGTGTCATGGAGTGGTTGGGCTGTTGCTATGATGGACAAATAGTGGCAGGTACAGTAAGTGCCAATTGACAATCAGTAGAGCTGTGTGCTTTCAGCTTGACAGCAACACTTTTCACAATGGTTTTCAGATATTGGATATGCATCATTTGGGGTCCAGCCTTGCGAACTGGCCAGCAAATCCAAATCTCTCACTCTCTCTATTTCAAAGAATCTTGATGTTTATGCGACAGAATAATGTGTATTTGTGAGAATAGCACATCATTCTCTCTCTCCCTCCCTCCCCTCTCTCTCTCTCTCTCCTCCTTCCCTCCCCTCGCCCATCAGTTTCATGGGTTTGGCTCATTGAGGGCAGTGGAGTGAGACGGATGCGCATGGTTGCGCTCAATAGCACCACGCTGCTCAGCATGGGGATATTAGTGTACTCTGCCAGACGGTTTGGATACAGTCCTCTGACCCCACTTGTAAAGAATCAGTTTTCTATCTGTCAGCCCCGTCCGTGTGTTTTTGTGTCCCGCGTCCAAAGGTGCCCAGGCAGGCAACATCTAGGGGCCGTAAGTGGCTGATAAATGCTGACAGGAGAGAAGAGACTGAAATTATTGAGTTGAGAGAAAAATGACACTGAGGGACGGTTTCTGGAGGACAACTGATGCTTTAAATGTCAGACAGGGAGAATGATAGAGAGAGACAGAAGCGTGACAACTATTCTGTGACACACATTATTCTGACATGCTAGGAATGGAGAGTCTGTGAAAAATAATTGTTCCACACAGCACGTCAACAGTCTATTCTAGCAACGCACCATAAATTGTTTACTGTATTGACAAGAGAAATGAAGGGAAAACTGTTGTGTTAGAGGAATTTAGGGATGAATGTTAGAAAAGCTGATCAGCAATTCTTTTCTGACTTTCCCTGAAGAGACCTTGAATTTGAATCACCAGAAATAGCTTAAGGCAGAGGACAACTTTGAATCTTGTAGGCGTACAGTACTGCCGCTTCTGCATTAGTCTCACTGCAGGCTTCACCGTGGTTGGTGCAATGCCTTTCGAGGAAAGTAAGCATGTTAGGCCTCATCAAAAGAGGAACTCATTATTGGCTCCTACCAGAGCAACCCAACTGCAATCCAATCCTTGATTCCATCTTGGATCAAATCTGAAAAACTATCCTCCCCTCTCTGCCTGTGTCTTGCACTAAGCTTATGTGACAGTGGGAGATGGCCTCATTATTGCAGACAAAGGCTTTCAAGGCTCGCCTAACACCTCACCACCTGAGGTTCCCTTTTGGGTGGTTCATGTCAATCGCCTTGCTGTCTATAAGGCAGGTAGGCAGGCTTCTGAGGCAGGAGTCTCCTGTCCATCAGCCACAATGAACTCATGCATTATTCTAAGGCAAATTCCCCTTCCATCTGAAGACAAGGGTGGAAGGAAACAGCTTGTGAATGGAGTCTTATGGTGAAGGGTGGACATGAAATGCAGTGAAAGATGACTATTGAATTTTCCACTTCTCTCCAAGTTTGTACTTTTCTTTATTTCTGTTTCTCCCTCTGTGTATTTCTTCTTTATATTTGTTTCTCCGTCTGTGTACTATTCCCTCTGAGCTTGACCTATGCCAGCCTGCAATAAAAGCTGAAAGGCAGTACACTCGTTTCAGCAAACCATATGTTCATCCGAAGCCATGTCATGCCGTATTACATTGACACAGAGATTGGCACAGTAATGAAAAAAGAGGCTGAGAAAAGGTTTAAGAAACCTGAAACATGGCTTGTGATTCAGTAAAATCCTCACTTTCAACAATATACCCTTGGAGCAAAAAGAATAAAGATTTGCACAGTCATAGCCTAAAAGAATCACTTGCACAGTCATAAAAGAATATTTATTTATTTATTTTTAGAAATCTTTTGGAAGTCGCTGAAGAGGCTTTTAAAAGTGCATCTGTCTTCCTGAAAAATCCCTATGAGCCAAATTACTTTAAACATTAAGCTGCAATAAATTGCTGCTAATCACCTTAGTGAATTTTGAGCTGAATTGCACTAGACTGAAAGCAGAAAATCTTTAGGGAAACTGTTAACTGTTAAAAAATAAAAGTACAAATTAATAACCTGTTGTATTTGACATTTATTTCGAGGTGTTACATGCATATACAGATTTTATGCCAAGCAACATTTACCAGAAGTTTCTTTTTCCCATTCTCTAGTTGAGTAAGTGTTCAGTGTTTCTCTTCCAAAGGTTTCCGCCAGCCATTTTAGGCCAAGTATTTCTAGCTGCACACAGAGACAAAACCTGACCTGATCACTGTGACCCACCGGTTCCTCTGCCTCTGCAGCGCTTCGTGGGATCCTCGGTCCCTGCAGCAGCTGTGTTCCAATTAGAGAGCCCTGACTTCTGTGGCCCGTATTAGCATTTCATTTAGGCTCCCCTGCTCCTCACCTGGCTCCCACAGTGCGGTGGTCCACCACAAACCGTCACCGCCTCGGACCACTTGGCTGAGACTGCCCACCAATTCCACTAATTGACTCCTGATCTCCCCACGGTGCACAGGTGAGCCCGCGCCGTATTAGCTGCGATTTAATACCCAATATGGAGTGAAATATCATCTGCACTTCTCAGGTTTTCCCTCCCAGCCTTATGACAAAAGGGGACCAAATTGAAAAGACACCAAAGAGAGCAGGCAGAGAGTGGATGGGGGCTATTTATGAAGTTTACCTGCAGAGCTTTTGATTAGCATTGTTGATTCCCGTCGGTCCACTCACACGGGATCCTCATGAGAAAATTCTGTTTATAACGCTTTTCAAAGAGTGGGAGACTTGGAATCTTATTTCAAACCAAGATCAAATCGCCTACTATAGGTCCTTTGTACCCCGGTGTGAACATCTATGGGTGCCAGGCTGCTGTAGGTGACTGCAGAGGCAAAAGCCCTGCAGAGAATAAGAGATTCCTCTAATCACTGTTTGCCCGGGGTAAAGGCTGGGGAGGGCCAGGCACTCCAGTCTTATCTCTGGGAAACATGCTACAGCGAATCACAAACACACGCACAGAAACACACATACGGACACACAAGTACATGCATGCACACGTGAATTCTCAAGTACACATACAGTACATACAAACAGGAACACAGTGAGTCTATTCCTTCAACAGCAGGAAGAGTCAAGGGAGGTAGATATATACAAACAGCCCTCATGTATACTGCATTATATCAAGTATTCAAGTAATAATTCACACAATCGTTTTATTGTAAAGTGAACGCCTGGAATGCCAGTGTGCAGGGGATTTTGCTCAGAGAAATGATTCCTTAGTGTAATGCCCAGGCTGCAGCCGGACCACGAACAGATATGGAAATATATGAAAAGATCTTGGCAAATATTCTACGCCCGCGTAACAATGAACGACTTGATTTCCATTTCTGTTGACAGAAGTTATTGAAAATGGGTTAACAACGGAGAGGAAGTTCACAGCATTGGGCCACTGGGAATGTAGCCAGAGAATGTATTGTTCTCTCATTTGATTTAATTAGTGGGGTTCGGAAAGAGAGAGTCATCAACAGTCATGTCCCTAAACAATTGGTTATATTTCAAATAATGAGATGACAATGTCCTTTGGGATTTGCCAGTGGCCTATCAATTACATTTTTGCCACAAGAATTACACAACCAAATATCAGATATCATGGCTACTAAAAAGAGTCACTATGATTGTCTTAAAGGAAAAATGTATCAGATTTAGCACTATACCTCAATGAAAAAGCTAATCAGTCAAGTAAAAATAAACTGAAACAATTTTTCTCTTTCACAGAATATCAGACTTTCAGTTTAGTCCCCTAATTTGAGAGAATTACCCTAAAAATTAGATGTTTATAAAAATGACGTTTGCAGTGATGTTGCAAGCGTGTGTGTTGTTCCCCAGCTTCAAAGCTCCCCAAACCACGGCACATTTTTATCACCGCCTCCCTTTCCGAACACTCCCCCAAGCTGCTGCTGTCCAAGTTTTTGTTGCATCCGCGAGACATCCTGACAAGAAATGGATTGCGGTGCTTTCCCGCCCCAGTAAACAGGCTTCCTGCTTGTGAAGGTATAGATAGGTTTGATATAGGATGCTGTTTAACCCAGAAACGACGCCGCGGCCCCCGGGACAGCCCATTCCTCACACTGCACATCCATCATGTAGGGCAATCGAAAGAACGGGATACAGGGCTTCCCCCAGGGAGGCGAGGAGAAAGAGGGAGAGAGAGAGAGGAGATGGAGAGGGGGAGAGAGAGGAAAAGAGAAGAGGGTGTCAGATTTCTCCCACGCATGTGGGTGGAGGTAACAATAGGCCCGCCTACCACATTTTCCCACTTACGGTGTTCAATTTTTAACGGCCTCTTTTGTCAGGCTCCATCATGTTCTGACTGCTAAATAGGAGAGCGAGGATCCGCAGGGAAGCCAGGTGAAAGCATTGGGGAAATCTTCTGTTTAGGTTTGAAACACAGGATCTAGATTGGTGTAGTCATGGTGGATTGGCGCTGGCCGCGAAGAATCTTCTGTGTTTACCAGCTCATTTTGATGTGCCAGACCTTGTAACAGCTTTTAGGTGCCACAAAGCCCACCGGAACTATATTTAAAACACACAACAGCGCTTTCCCCATCACTGTGTGACAGCCACATACTTATCAAGTCTGCATCCCTTGAATGGAGGAGCTGAGGCTGAGAATCATAACAAGTCACCTCTGCGTTCATTTCCTTCACACAGATTAAGCCTTTTGAAAGGAAATCGCTGTGTGCAGACAACAATTGTCAGGCTTCTAGCTTCCGCGTTACAGGAAATCTAATTAGTTAATTGACTAATTTCATCATTTTGAGTAATATTTTCATAATGTGTAATGCTACATTATTTCATCGTCTAATTTTTTAACTCATCAGACAAACGAAACATTATTAATAATATTACCCCCTCACCTCCCCACCCCTCTCACACACACACACACACATTTCACTGGACAGGTGACATCTCACTCCAGGAGGGAACGACTGTAATAGCACATCTGATTGGCTGAGACATTAATTATGCACTTGGCTTCCCTTGACCGTCTCCGTGTCCCCCTCGGTCCCGACTCTCCGCTGAGTGCTCATTAGTGAAATGGATTACTAATGGATTATTAATCTAAGAGGAGGGAGTCTGCAGCGACCCAGCTCTGAACACCTGCAAACCAAACAGTAAATAGCAGTTTACACACACACACTCACACACACATGGAGCACACACACTAGCACACACGCACACTCACACATATACACATACACCTATGTATAAAAATACAGTGTAAGGCCAACATAAACACAAACATAAGCATACGTAAAACACACAGACATACCCTCATCTGCATATTCATACAAACACACACACACACACACACACACAACACACTTGCTGGGCGTTAGTTACACTAAGTCTTTTAGGACAAAAATAGCTTGACCATTTGATTTATTGGTGGCCCAGTAAATATAACGGATACATCTAATTAGCTGTAATTAATTGTTCCGCCATCTCGAGGCTTCTCTAGGTTTCGGCCTCCAAATGTATGGCCTCTGCTATGTCCTCTCCCACCTATCCTTACCACCGGCAGATTTCCATTGCAAACAAATGGCGCTGCACGGTGAACCACACACAAGACATAACATATATCTTTTTGTGTAGCCGAGGCACCATTACGTTTGCTTTTGTCACCTAATTATTCCTCAGGAGAGGCAATTAGCCACCACACAGCAGCTCAGGCTGCATGATTTGAAACATACTATACACATACACACACACACACACACACACACACACACACACACACTCAAGTGAATGCACACACAAATACAGGCATGCTAACACACATACACACACATACAAGCACATACACATTCACACACGTAGCAAAACATCAACACACACGCACGCACACACACATACACACAAGGCATAATCACTCAGGAGCCCGGGTCCAGGGAGAGCACTGTGCACATAGCTGATAAAAGAATCTGTGAAACAAACCAAGGAGTATATATTTAGACAGTTAATTTAATCAGATAAATGTTTTTATTTTACATGCGGAGAAAAACATAAATATAAATCTATGTACTTATTCTCCATATCAAAGACAGACTTCAAAAGAAAAGAGGCGCTGTGCCTTCAACAGCCTTACTGTGTCCATTTGGGGTTTGTTCTTTTAAAAATAATCACTGGCCTAAGCAAAAGTATCACAAAGGAAAGTAGGAAAAGATGTAAGAAAGTGCTGTATTGCATATAAGCTGTGTACTTATTATGGAAGTTTGTGGTGTCAAATGAGTTGCTCTCTGAAACAATGGACCAAAAACCAATGGCACTTTATTTGTGTTGTGCCCTAAATATGTCATGTTGTTGTCAGTTGACTCACAACTGGCCTGGGCTTTGCACAAACACTCACAGCTTATCAAATCTCCCAGCTACTTGCTGGGATGTCACTTCTAATCAGCGACCAATTACAAGTTCCAAATGGGACCAAAACGAATCTAGCAAAACTGACATGCCAGAGTCTAAGTTTGACTGTGTTCTGCATTAAAAATGAAGCAACACAGTAAATAGAATGAAACATGTGACAGGCTTTTTGGTAATAACTCTTAAAAATACCTCTGAGACTCTGTTGGTCTCAAATAGCATTGTTTGTCCCAATTAAGTCTGTTATTACAGCATTGATTTTAATGACCTTATGATTAATTAATTTTGCATTTGGTATACAGTATACACTGTATGCATATGAAAAATTCAATTCTAAAATGCTATATATAACTTTTTTTTTTGGGGGGGGGGGGGTAACTTAATTTCATCATTCATTAACTCATTCATTAAAAATAGAGCATCTAGTGTGTAGAAGTGTAATCTATTATTTATTATGAAGTTTTATTTTAATTTTGTGCTATCAATCATTTTGTAACTTTGTAAATTTGTTACTTTTGGTAAATATGCAAATGGTAAATATGTCATTTTGAAACAAAACTCTTACTATATGGCACATACTGTATTTTTGGATATTGGGAATTGGTTCAATCTTCTGCTTCGTCTTTTCCGACTGTTTGTTAATGTCTTGGGAGCTGATTAATTCAGTTGGCTTCTCCATGTCTAGCAGAGACACAAGTTTAGAAAGATACGAGGGAGGTCTACAGCTCTCCATTTGCTCTGATTGCTTACAAAGGTCTCCCTCTCACTGCCTCTATCCCCGCCAAGATACGTGGCCAAGATAATTTGGCACTCGCTCACACACAACTATGTGTGAGAACACATACACACTGATATGCACGCGCGTACATGCTCACCAAGAGCCGCCTTGTACACTTAATTTGGCAAAACACACACGAACAAATGTGCACACATGCACGCGCGCGCGTACACGCACACGCACGCATCCACCCCCACACATTGTTGATTATTAGGCCCCAGTGTTTTAGGGATGCAAGGGAGAGCAGATAAAGAATTTGAATTCCTGGCAGGACTATCAGTAAAGGTTATTAAGCCGTTGTTGATGCATCCATTTGTCGTGGCTGTATCCAGCAGTGTGACATTTATCAAGTATGTCCAGCTAAATGTCACAGAGAGAGGTAGCTCGCCGTCCTGTTCCTAATTAGGACCCTGAAAGTCACACTGAAAGTCCCTCTCATCCACTCCTCTACTCCGGGACAACATTGATCTCTTTCTCTTTCCTTCTCTCATTCTTGCCTCTATTTTCTGCACCCTCCCCTTTTTTTCCCTGGCATAGCAGGGAGTGCATGTTAAGCAAACTTTGGGGTTTAACAATTGATTCTGAGATGGGGATAAAGCGCAGACAAATGGGGAGGGATGTAGGCCATCCGTCACGGACACAGGACTCATTGTTTGCAGATTTTAACCTATGGGAGAGCTAGCTTCTTCCCCAGTGGGCTCCACAAATCATAGGCAGGCAGGGGAGCGCAGCACAGTAGGCAGGCCTGGCCTGGGAATAGTCTGAAAGCAGGACGGAGACTCAGCTGTAGTGAACAAAATGCCTAGCTTGTACTACTCCCCCTGCTCCCCACTCACCAGCCCCAGTTTCACTGGCCCGTGCTTGGAAATTGATTTTAGGGTGAGGGTTATGAAAATTGTAACTTATAAAGAAATGTACTTAAATATTGATATGGATATGTATTCAACAATTTTAGTGCACAGAGTACTGTGCCTTTGATGTGAAATCAAGTAGTTTATGTAAATACAATAAATCCATATATTATTGATATGCATCCACCAGTTTAGTACTTTGATCAAGTCATATGTACAATAGTTTTTGTACGAATGATCATATGATATATTATTAATGTGACATGTTAATATTAACATATTCATTTATTTCACTATATATGAATGTAACAGTTTCAGAGTACTGTAGCTAAGTAGTTTATGTAAATATAACTGATAAAGCAGTTTAATGTGCTATATTTCATGTACATCTAAGAGTTTTTAAATGTTTTTTTCATGGAGAGTCAAGTTATTGTGCTCGCCCTGGTGTTAAGAAAGCTTGAATATATACAGTAATTGTCTCATGGCCCTTTGTGAGTTTAGAAAAATACAGTTTTGTCTTGGTAGAGTGCAGTTCTGGGATACTGAGCATGTCCCAGCTGGCAAAACTGTTACATAGTGAAATCTTTATAGCTCAACAAAGCCTGCAGCCCCATGGTACTCTGAATGCAAACTATCAAATTCCTAGGAAAATTAGATTTTTTTAAAAGGCCCAAACAGAGACAGATCATATGTCAATCTGGGTTTGGTTCTATATGGTTATATTGGGCTGTTAACAATGATGGGAAACTCAATGAATATGATTTAATAGTAAAATGTAATTATCAAGGCAGTTTGGAAGCACATTTAGACTAGATTGCATCCAATGAAATAAATTGTGGAATAATATTTTAATTTGAACTATAAAACCCTAACCCTTGAGTTGCATCATGAGCCCCTGTAATCACTGTTGTTTCACAATGTCAGTTTGCAAACAGACATTTCACTTCATGAATGGATTTCACTTTAAAAACTCAGTTCATCATAACACACACATTTTTGAATATTAAAATATTAAAACAATTTACAACATCTAAATTCAGCGATATACTGACCAGCATGTTTGGCTAGTGTTACTACCGGTAAAAGTAAAATAATCTCAATTTCTGCAAAAACTTTTGTAGTACTCCTTGTCCTTGTCATTAAGATGAATGGACGCCCTCTTCCTGGCCTTTTTGTCTCCCTTGATCCCCAACCCTCATGTCAAGTCTCTCTTTTCCCCTTTGTCTTCCTTTTCTACTGAAGTGGCTGCTACTCTCCCTGCTGTTCTATTCCTGCTGCTCTCAACCTGTCATTAAAAAACACTAATTAAATATATAAGCTACATATCTTGCTTAAACTGATCTTTGGAGCTACACAGTTCCTGATAAGAATATCCGTTCAACATCTAATTTGCTAACGCAGTGTGTCACAACAGTTTCGGTACATTAACTGGGATGGGAACCAGTGGATAGGAGTTACATCCACATACTACAGATTCATCAGTAGATAAAGAGAAATAACCCTTTAGGACACAATAATGATTATTCCAGTCCATCTGATGTTAGGCTCTGTAACTAAACTCAGTGCTTAGTGCTTGCTGGCATATCATTAATTGGTAAACCAGCAATTAGCCTTAATTAAACCTAAAAAAGTGTTTTCTGGCTTGTGTGCCATTATTACTACCCTTTCAGGATACTGTAGTTATACCCTCGGACAGGACATCGCTGAAATGTAGATTTTGATTGGTCCTTACTGAAACATTGAAGTTTGTGATTGGATGGCGAAATAGAACCTCATAATACCAAGCTAAAATGCAGTTTCTTTTCTGTCTTTTTTTTTATATATTTAACCCCAAAATCCTCTTTAAAAAAAACATAACACAACACAAGCATGAAGTAACATTCAAAGATTAAGATTATGTGGATAAAAAAAATCTGAGCTCATAACTTGCTGTGAAATCACCTTTTCAGTCAGAGTGAAAATGAGGGAACTGTGAAGATTTGGCTCCGGTGTCCACACAATAACATGAAACCTATATTTGAAAAACATAATCAAGTTAATTACATGTTAAATCCATAGCTGTTTAAATTTCACATTAGATCTACAGTATAAAAATTGCTTAAGAATGACCGTACAGCTTACTGTAAAATGGACGGAGTGTCAAAAAGTCTGCTATTCACATGTCTGTTATTCATACTGTATGTCTTTAATTCATATGTCATTGAAGGTAAGCAAAGCAGTTACTGAGGAAGAAAAGTTTCTAACTCTTGTTAGTTGGACAGGGGAGCGCAGCGGAGTGGGCAGGCCTGATCTGGGAATAGTCTAGTGAAAGCAGGACGAAGACTCAGCTGTGGAGAACAAAGTGCCGAACTTGTACTACACCCTCTACTACTCCCAACTCAACGGCCCCATTTTAACTGGCCCAGGTTTTACAGTGAGAGTTGGAAAAAAAACTCATTCACTGGGGCAGCAGGGTTGCGTAGTCAGTAGGAAGACTGTCCTTTAATCATGAAAAGAGGATTTCCATATGGGTATCAATTAAGTACTGTATCACATTATCATTACTATGCATTAATACATTTCATAAGTGTTACCCATTACATAAAAGAAGGCTCAATTCCCCTTTTGACATGGTTTTCTTATTACTGAAGCGCAGATTCAAAGCTATAAGAGGATATATCCCATGGTTAGTCTGACAAAATATATAGGCTTATAGGAAAAAGAATATATGAATATAATTCATGTTATAAACATTTATATCACCCATAAGGGAAAAGAAGGCTTACTTGATGACTTTTTTGATTTTTTTTTTCTCTGATGTTGCTCAAGTACACAGCTATAAAATGTTGGCATGCTTTGACTGACAAAATATATAGGCTTAGGAAAAATATGTCAAGTAGTTTAATACACTAATTATGTTTCAAGTGAGCCTGTGCTTCTGATCGTTTTGAGGTGCAGTGAATTTGATGAGGAGGTTATTCAATATGCTATTTCTAATGTTAATTGTTCGACAATATCTTGCATTAAAACGTTTTCTTGCCACAATACAAACGAGCAAACATTTATTTTAGCTCTGAAGCCCATGCAATTACATGAAACCAATTTGAACATTAATTATATGTTAAGTATAGTTTAATAGAATCACTGTTTTTACTTAATTAGCTTTTTTTTTTTTTTTATTTGTCATTATTTGAAATGTCATTGTTATTGAAGGTTATTACTGTTTCTGGAATACCAAAACCTTTCACTCCTTTATGGATATTTAAAAAGACTTTTATTTATAATAACTTATGTTGTATGTGTTCTTATTAAGATATGACGCGGGGGAATGTAACACAATTGTGTGTTGTCCTATAGACCGACAGATACAGTATGCTGAACACATCATTTTTAAGAGAGTACTTTAGTCTGTGGTGATGGCATTTGTGTAACAGATCTGTGGATGGTGAAATGTTTTTGTCATTCATTTAGCCGCTTGATGAACTTGGCCCACAGTCAATTTTTAAATGATGTCGTTGCTACATACGTATATAAGTTAGGATTTATTTGGCACAATGTAAGCTTTTGCGTGTATCTTTCACAAACACTTGGATGTGGTTTCACGTCAAAGTGTAAATTTCTTTTGTCCGTTTCTTTTGAAGCTGCTTGGCTGCTTGGTTTCATCCACAATTGCAATTGCAAAAAACAGAGGTCACCTTGTTTTTGAGGGAGACTTGAAGCACACGGCTTGTATCTACATTTTGGTAGAAACCCAAATGGGTTATCACATGCCTCTCTCTATTTTGCTTTGATATGAAATTGCCAACTCCCCCCCACCCCACTCCCCTTGAATTCCTTGTGTTTGTTTTGGCTGTGAGAGCTTTGAAGATAGGCCAGCAGTATAAACCCAGCGCAGAAGAAAAAGAAACCGCTGAGAAGTCCCACCGGGATATCGAGTGTGGTCCTGCAACACTGGAGGAAGAGAATGTGCCTCCGCTGCCTTCCGATTCACTCCACATTCGGATGCAAACGCAGCACAGACACAAACATGTATCTGTTGTCTCGTTCAGAAATGTCACCCTGGCTTGAGCCATGATTCACCTTACGATTTAGGTGTAGGTCTACTGACAGAAATTGGATTCAGTATAGGTGGACGCATGGAGCTGAAGCACATAGAGGATTCTTAATGGGGGAGTATGTTGCATTAATGTGTAGTGAGCTCGCCCAGCGGTGAGTATCAGGAGACCTCCTACCTGCATGGAGACAGAGCCAAAAACAGAGCCATGGACTCAAGGGGGGAACGGCTCTGAAGCCTGAGATTGATGATAGTTAGGGTGTGTGTGTGTGCGTCTGTGTGTGTGTGTGTGTGTGTCTGTGCGTGCACATGTACACTCGCAGCCACTTATTATGTGTGTGCTTAGCTACCTATTTATGTGTGTTTAGGCTGTATGTTTACAAGGAAAGTGTGGGAATCTATGGTGAGTGTCCTGTAAATGCGTATTCCTGTGTGAATTCATCTGTGTGTGTGTGTGTGTGTGTGTTGTACGTGGTGGATGCCTGCATGCTGTACGCGCATAAGCATTCTACAAATCTGTGTATGAATGTGTGATCCATTCCCCTGATCTTTTTTTCATTTAATTTCCCCCTGCTCGTTACCTTGGGATCCCCCGCTGATTCCCCCTGGCTCCCCGGCTGGCCTCTGGCCTCCTGGTTCCCTAACTGCCTCCTGTGTTGTTCAGTCTCGGAGCTGTCTGGGGGCCCGCCTGGTGTAAGGTAAATAATTCATTGAATTCCTATGCTTTGGCAGAAAGGTGATAATGCCTTTCTGGGTCTGTCTCATCCCCTAGGAGCAACGCAGCCCGGCGCAGAGTATCGAGCAACGGCAGCATGTGAGGGAACTTTGCATAACCTCTTGATAAACACATGCAACAGTAAATACACATCCATAAATGCACGTGGATACCTGTGCACTCATGCCACCTACACATTCTCTCCCAGTACAGATGACAGAAGTATTGAGACCTTAGTAGGCCATGCAAGATATTAATTGATATTAACTGCTCTTTTGCCACAGCTCTGGTTGCTTAGAATATATGTTTACAATATACATTTTTTGCATGACCATTCCTTAGTATATTACATTGAATTTACTCAAAAACAGGGACACATTCTTCACTCTAGTTCCTCGCACATGTTACATACGTTACATTTGTGCCATCATGTATCCTTAAATTTTACTGAGAACAAAATGGCTTCCGCAAAATGGTTACAAATGTGAAAAGTGGCATCAGTTGAAAGCGATAAAAGTGAACTGTGCAATGGATTTGAATACTTAAAATCAGTGGAATTCCCCTTCATAATCCATTGATAAATTGCACTTGTTCCAACTGTCAAATCGGACACTCAGTTTCTAGCTATGTTCAACATGCAATAATTGATTTTAACAGTTACTGCT
The DNA here is from genome assembly GCF_048128805.1 of Centroberyx gerrardi. NCBI lineage: Eukaryota > Metazoa > Chordata > Actinopteri > Beryciformes > Berycidae > Centroberyx > Centroberyx gerrardi. The sequence continues at coordinate 16,377,984 of NC_136020.1, read as the reverse complement.
CAAAAGCGAACAGCATTTTCACAGAGAACCTAAGCCCTTTTTTGCAGATGTTGCAATAAATAAAACAGGATCTTTGTCAGGAGAATAGAGGTAGTTGAGGAGAGTGGGATTTTGGGATGAAATGCACTGACAAATTCAGACCAACATATTTCAAATAAAATATGAAAATCTCACACATGCTTATCTGAAATATTCTGTTTTAAGTTTTGTATTCATTAACAGGAAATTTCCACAATTACTAACAATTAACACAGTATTTTCTTTGTGTCTCTACCTCAGTCTTTGGTCAGTATGTCAATATTCTGGGCTACCAATTGGTTTTAGAAGGTAGTGCAGTTGGGATTGAGTCAGTTGATTTCTTTGTACCTGAAATGCGCAGGTCTCTCTGTGTAACAAAAATGTACTGTCTGGAAAATTATGCCAATGTAAAGGCCATGTAAATTCCAGAAAGAAAATACTCACCTACTTTGCTGACTTCACATCCTGTTTTGATGATGTTGCATCACTGTGCACACAGGCTTGGAATCTGTTAATGGTGGAAGAGGATGATATTTCAGCCTGGGAGAAAATGGATGGCAACGAACCTCTCTCTCTCTCTCTCTCTCTCTCTCTCTCTCTCTCTCTCTCTCTCTCTCTCGATAAGAAGGATGCATGTATTCTCTGCTGTGTTCTCAGTAATAGATATGTCTGTCCTTTCATGCCTTGAATTATCCTCTTTGGGAAACGATGACAGTATGTCATAAGTCATGAAACAAAGAGGGAAATATATTCAATACACAATTCCCCAATGAAGCCAACCTCAAAATGGGAGAGTAGCCATAATTTTAAAGGACAAAATCTTAGACAAAGTCAAAAGGGTAAACTATATTATATTATATTATATTATAATATTATACCTTCTGTATGTCAACTTTCTTTTAATAAGTCTTGAACAGTTGACACACCCAGCTGTGCTTTTATCCACAGTTCCTCAAGGTTATTAGTCAAACCTTTAAAGTTTCTCAACACAATATTTCCTCACAGATTATTCCAATAACTGGGCACACTCGATGAAAACAGCAAAAAGTGCTTGCAAAATCAAATAAAGTCTTCATTTTTTCCCCAAAGGATTGATGAAAAGTCCTACAAAACAATTCTCATCTCTGCTCACATGAAAGACTAAGCAAACTACATACATCCTTTGTGTGTACATACACACACACACACACACACACACACACACACATATAAATATGTGCACATGCTTGCAGGCACACAAACACGCGTGCACACACTTACATGCATGCATGCACATACCAATGCACATGGACACACGCACACACACACACTCAGACACACACACACACACACTTTCATCAGTAGCCTCTTGTGAATGAAGTACGGCATCAAAGATGGCAGAAGGTATGGTCTTACCACGGCTTTTTTGTATTTTAGTTTAATCAGTGTTTTCCAAGTGTTTGATGTTGAAGGCTTGTGGGGCTTTTTTCATTGAGATATGAGGCGCAGCAGGCAGCCTGCTGTGAGCCCATGTTAACAGAGGAAGAGAGGCAGACATTGAGGGAAAGAGAGATAGAGACAGAGATCGGTGTTGATATGAAAGGAACAAGAAGCGGCTCAACCCAAACACTGCTGATCAATCAACTCCCAGTGAGATGCATGCTGGGAACATGGCGGAACGCTTGCATCTGACACGCCCTCGCCTCGCCGAGGTTCAATAGGCTCAACGCAAACCTCAATCACAACCTCTCCTCGTCCTCCCTGGTTTCCCTCCTTTTCTTTTACCATCTCTCCATCTGTCTCTCCCTCTCTCTTCGTGTCTCCCGTATACTAGAAGCTCCCAAATCCCTTCTTTGCAAATTTACCCTCCAGTATTTTCATTAGTTATTAAAAGCTGTCAGGCTGAGGTCGGCCTTCACTCCATCATCCCCAGGAGTTCCCACATTTGGTGCGGTCCTGAGGAGAGTAGGCATAACATAGACCATCTATTAAGCACAAAGTATGTGGGGGAGTTCTGCAGAATATTCGCTCTCTCTCACTCGGTGCCTTTTATAAATTATCATATTACTAAAGAGGCACATTTGCTATGTATGGTTTGTTGCCTGGGAGCAGATTCTAATAGCCCTCTATAAAGCAGGAAGGGGGGCTTTGGACTCTGATGTATGCTGGCCAGAGCCCACTGTCAGTGGTAAGCCCGGCCATCATTTATCAGATTTTTTAAGAGATCTCCAGATGGGGAATATTAACAAGCACATTTGGCGGAGCTAAAGTCTATAAGAATCTTAGCGCTGTACTGTACGTGCTGACACTATACAGAGGGTTGAGGGGTTGAGGAGGAGGGAGGGTGGGGGAAGTTGGGGATTGGTATTCAACATCTTGAGTGGAGAAAATATCCACACAATATGCCTCAGTCAATTAACGTGTGCCATGTTGCTGCGCTGCATTCATACATCATCTGAGAGGGTTTAAATCGAAAAACTGATGTTTCCAAAGTGATGACATTTTCAAGCAGCTGAAAATACATTCCCACTTACAATGTCCCCAGAATAAATCCTCCGCATTGTCAAGATATAAGGCAATTCCATTAACGTATTATTCCAACAACAGATGTTTTTTTTTTTGTGATACAGCTATTGTTGAAGTGTAATGTAGTTTAAGTACTTTATAATACCACGTAGAACAGGATACCATCTAGAAGTTAACGGCTTTATTCTAAAACACTGTATATAAGATAACATAACAGAAACTTTCAAAGCTATCGCTCTACTAACAAAAGGTGCATTAGGTAGCTTTGTGAATATGAAGTGTTTCCACAATTTGAGAAAAATTACATCCATTCAAAATAATTGATAGCTTGAAATTAGAGAAGACTTTATGGCACTTTCAATCTTTAAAAAGGAGAATTGGAAACGTAAGTCACTGGTTGAACAAAGATAACACTATACATACTAGGTCCTCTATCATTTCAGAATATTTAATGATGCACATCTGTAATCTTTTTTTTCCTGAAATGGATATAGCCTACAACATTTTGGAAAATAACTATTTGTGTGCTTGTGGGAAACAAAGAATGGAAAGAGAGGGTTGGGATTTGGGACTTGAATTTCTTTACTTTCTTCGACTTTGCAATGGTCAGCAAGTGTGGACCTTTATTCTCTTTTCAAGAAAATACATAATGTCATTTTGAAATTTGTGTGCAAAATCCCGTTAAGGTATTAGGCCGAGTGTCTTAAGCAAGCCTGAGTCTATTCAGAGAACAATAGGCTCAGCTCAAATTAAAAAGAGAACACTAGTGAGGCCACGTGTCGGGCCGCTGTGGCTCCCACAACCATGGGAATCTGTTCTGGATTTATTGGTTTCAATTTCACACCTCTTCTCTTTTAATGCCTGCTGTTTCGGTCCGCTCCTCTCCTCCTCTACTGCTCTCCTCTCTGCTTCTCCTATCCTCCCATTCCTGCTGCTAGGCTCCTCTCCTTCCAACACTTGTCTTTTTCTTGCTGTTTTTGCTCTGATTTTCCTCCTCATCTCCTTTCCTTCTCTCTGTTCCTCTCATTCCCGCTGGTTTTTCTCCTCATTTTCTCCTCCTACCGTCCTCGGTTTCTCCTCCTTATTTCTTTTCCGCCTTTCCATCCATCTCCTCTCTGTTACTCTTATCCCTGCTGGTTACTCTCCTCATTTCCAACTCATACAACCGTTGCTATGATATCTTATGAAAAGTTCTGCACCCTTGATTCATACTATACCTACTCATGGCCAGCCACATAACCTGTCACTGTACTAAAACAACTTTGGTTAAGGTTAGGGTTAAGGTTAGGCAACTAAACAATTTTGTTAAGGTTAGGGTAAGGCTTTGGTCATGGCTTTGGTCATAAGAAAAACTTTTGCTGAAAATGAAAACTCCTCTCACAGCAGAAAACTTCTTTGCTTCACTTGGGAATTGAATTGAGGTCGTCAAAGTTTAAGGCACCCCTTACTTTCCACTGCAATATTTCAATGTCAAACTCCTGCCCGTTTCACTCGATTTGTAGAATATCATACAAAATTCGGGTGCATTACTTGTTGGAACCAATTTGATGTGAGACCAGGCTGCGTTTTCTCCTCCTACAGTTGTGCCCTCGCTTTCTCCTCCTCGCCTCCTCTCCTCATCGCTGGGGTTTTTCGCCGCCCTTCCTCCATGGCTGTGTCTGCCGTCCCACCACAGAGGCAAAATGGCCCGCAGGCTGTGAATTTAAACGAGGCTGAGAGCCGGGCAGGCCTGGGCCGCACCCGGCCATATGGCTCTGTCTCAGAGAGAGGGATGGAGGGTAGGAGGGAGAGATGGAGGGAATGGGGCAAGGATGAAGGGGTAGGACAGAGGTGGGGGAGGGAGAAAGCTTACTTGGCAAGAATGATAAAGAACAAAAGGAGGGCTACGACCAGGAACGGAGAGAGGGAGGGTGGAAAGCAACTCAACTAGCTGAAGCTAAAAAAAAAAACGATTGAGAGAGAAAAGGTGGCTCTCTCACCTGGTGGAGGGGAGGAACTGGGTGAAGAGAGAAAGAGAGGAAGGGAGAGGTACGCGGTGAGAAGCAGATCACCTGGCATTAATCTGGAGGTAACAGGAAGGAGGGATGGAGGAGGGAGGAGGGAGGGAAGGGTGGTCGCAGGTGGGGACGAGGGACCAGCTCACCTGGCAATAGAGCAGAGGAAAGAACGAGGGGAAAGGAGGGAGGGAGGAAAGGAGAGAGAGAGAGAGAGAGAGAGGGAGAGAGGGAGGGATGCCAGCTCACCTGGGGAAAGAAGAACAGAGGGGGGGAATAGAGCACATAGGAAGGTAAAGAGAAAGATCCAGACCAGCACACCTGGCATTAATCTGGAGATGAAGGGAGTGAGGGGAAGAGCAGAGGGAGAGAGGGTGTAGAGGTAAAGAGGGGAAGAAGGAGGGGAGGAGAGACAGAAGGTCTGGTGAGAGGGAGAGAGATTTAGAGGTAGTGAGAGGGAGAGAGGAAGTGAGGGGGGGAGAAGATGGAGGGATAAATGGAGAGAAGGATAGCAGGGGAGGTAAAGGAAGGACAGAATAGCAAAGAATAGTAGTGAAAATTAAAGGATAAACAGAAATTAAGGTGCAGAAAGGACAGAAAAGCGCAGGGAAGAGAGGAAGTGAGGAAGCGAGAGAAGGATAGAATAGCAGAGGGAGGGATGGAGAAAGGGAGGGTGAAATAGAGGTAAAGAGAGAGGAATGAACAGAGGGAGGGATAGTGGAAGAAGCAATGAAGGCAAGGAAAGGACAGAATATAAAAGAATAGCGGTAAAAAATTGAAGAATAAACAGAAGTAGGAATAGCAGAGAGAGGAAGGGAGGGAGAGACAGAAGGCCATATGGAAGGAGGGAGGAAGGAGGGGAGGGCAGACAGAAGGATATAAGAGAGAGAGAGGGAGGGAGGGAAGACATGCTGGCCTGGCGCGGGGCTGGCTGTGCAGGCTGGGTGTCGGGCTGGTCTCTGTGGGCCCAAGGGTGCAGACGGACAGAGGGAGGGAGAAGAGGAAACAGAGATCTATTCTGTCAGAACTGGGTTCATACCCCCGGGGCCACAGAACTGGGCTGGCCCGGAGAGAGAGAGAGAGTAGGAGAGAGAGTGGGGGGAGGGGGTGGGGTGGGGCGGCAGTATGCTCTGGTACTATTTATATCGGTTTTATTCTGGACTTAAATGTTACACAGAAAGAGAAAAAGGAGATATGTGTGCACACATTTGCCAAGACATAGATACTTGTGTACACATTTAAACATGTACTGTATGGTGTGCATTGGGAAATATAATGCACAAACCTGTGCGTACATGCTCTGCACACAGTCACGAGTCTAATGCGCTAAGGTCTGAGTCAATAGCAGGGGTTATTGCCTAAGAGAAGGACATACAAGAAGAGCAAGCCATCCTTTTGTCATTGTGGCAAGGAGGCAGAAAGAAGGAGGGAGAGACGAACAGCCGAGAGTGCGACAGAGGAGAGAGAGAGACAAAGACAGAGAGAAAGAGTGAGGTAACCCTGCCTTGTCCCCAGCACCAGGGGAAATCTCCAACTCCAAGGTTAATTAAGCACTGGAAATGAGATCAAGAAGCTTTCCCTTTCCGACTCATTAACCAATTACAACGCTTCTTCAAAACAGTTCAGCACTCATCTCTGGGTGCAGAATAATTGGCTGTCAATGCAGATCAAAAATCAAATCACGCTGCAGCCCAAGACTGGCTTCAGCGATGGCCTTTGGCGTGTGTGTGAATGTCCAAACAACTGGCGCAAATGAGAGGGCACTGGAAATTATATATCATTATTGTGAAACTACTCGTTCGACTGGCACTATCCTTGAATCAAGTGTTGTTGTTTTTTTTGAGGCATAGCAATGCAATTTTCAGATAAAATCAGATAATCCATGTAATCAGCAGTGACCGCAAAAGACCTGGAAGTAGTTGGTACAAAGTTAACTCATCATCAAGCCTTTGATAGGGCCAATCAAAGGCATTGGAGACTGCCTGAAAGACTGCCGCACCACCACTTACTAACCACACAATCAATCCTTGGAGACTATCTGAGTTCTCACTGTCAGTTAAGCCCTCCGGTCTTTTTCTGAAACAGCTCTTTCAAAAATATTTTTCTTTTGGACTACAGTTTTACCAATATGAGCACTGACTGTTAAGAAAATGTACCATGTGAGCATCTTCGCATTTATCAAGCAGCCTCAGCCTTTTCAGGTCAAATTCTTTAACATTCCACTGCTTAAAATAAAAGCTGTATCTCCCTTCTCAACATAGTACCAAATGCCAATAACATTTGAATACTGTGTTCTGTTATCTGCGTATAAACTTTGACACCAACCTACAATTTGAATTGCGAATTGCACAACTCATTCAACGTTTTTACACAGAAAATAAGTATTTGAGCAGAGTTAGTCATCATGTCTCCTCTGCCTTTGAGTATAGTTGGGTTGTAACGTGTTACATGTAACAAATAAATGCTCCCATGGAGTAATAAGTATAATAAAGCTATTACTTTTTAAATAGGTAACAAGTAAAGAGGAATATATTACCTTTTTTTTCAGTAGTGAGCCCAACGCTTCGGCTGTGCTCCAGTATTAATGACTTCCAGGGCGTCGGGCATTGTGAGTCAAGCCAGGAGTGGTTTGCTCTTTGTGGTTCCTTAGGAGAGTCCAGGGACGTACTGTGTTACCACAGTGATTTAAGGCCCATGTCAGGAGCATCTGACCCCAGATCAGTAGTTCCATCACGGTCACACAGCCACCGGCATTTTACCAGCGTGTGCTACTGACAGGGTCACTGGTTAAGAACCTCTTTTATGGGGGACTGCATAGATCAAGGCCTCAAAGTCTGAACATCACTGTACCTGCACATGTTACACATGCTGAACATGGTGTGCACTGTAAAAAGAAAATGTTACAAGAGGATTATCAAAGCTGTGCGGTCATTGCACTTTACACATGTTGAACATGCTGTATGCTGTAAAAAGAAAAAGTTCCCGGAGGATAATTCCGGGAAAATCAGGTGCCTTGATGCATTCCTCAAACATATACTCTGTGGAATACTCTTTAGTGTGTGAAGACATTTTCAACACATCTGTGGGAGTAGTTTGGGAAAAAATAACATTTTCTTACTGCTCAACATAACATGTGTTAATAATGTTAACAACACGTGAAGGGTTATGTTCCAAATTTCTATCAGGTTCATTGTGCAGCATTTTAAAAAGACATTACATCTTGTTAAATGTAACTTTTTTTAAGCAAAAGGCTCAAGATAGCTCAGTCAGTAATATTCCCTTTACATATGGTGCCAGGCCAGTATTCATTTTGTCAGAGTAGGTGAATATCTCATTTTGGAACAGAACTCTGTTTGCTGAGCTACTGCAGCACTTTGGCTCCATCCACAAGAGTCAATATTTGGAAAAAATCAAATTTTGCACTTTTTCATGCTGTCAGAAAATACAGGGAATGGCCTGGTAACTACTTGGCTGAGTGACACTGCGTTTTGTGATACAATAACCTAATTTGTTTGTACTGTATAATATTTAGGAAATAATTCCCTGTAGTATTAATGTGTGACATGCAGAATAAATGGATGAAGAAGGAATTTCACAATGACTACCACTGTATAACCTCATTTACCAGTGAGGTTTGCCATACATGATTTATAGATCCCAAATGTAAGAGGATAGGGAGGTGGGATCTTGTGTGTGCTGCAGTCCATATTGTTAGTCGGACAAAAAAAAGGGGCTATGCATAAGTAAAACTGGATGTGAAGTTGTGAAAAAAAAAAAAAACTAAGGTAAAAGTGCAAAAGATGGACTAGATAGATTCACTGTGGTCTCTCTCTTACACACCTCTCTGCCTCTCTGCTGGTGTTCATTTGTCTTAATTAGAGGACATCCATTCAGGTTGCACAGCCTGTAAATTCATCCCTCCCACCCATCTATTTTCTTCACATTTACCTTTTCTGTTTTTCTTTTTCTCTTTCTCTCTATCCCTCTCTTTCTCCCTCAATTCAGTTTAAGTTTTCAAGTTTTATTGTCATAATACGTCTGCAAGAAATCAATTTATGAAATGAAACTTAAAACATCTACTGAATTACTTTATTGAAAAAATGACATGGAGAAGTTGAATATGCTGAGGGGAATGAGTACCAGGTATGATCAAAGGGAAATGTGGCTCACTGTACCTTAGGACATGGCAGTCTGCCACATTCTGCAGCCAGAATAACTTGATTCTCCAAGTACAATAAATGTACAGGAATTGGACTTGGTGACTTTAGTGCAGAAACATATTGACAACATACAGTTCACACTACATATGGACTCACGTGGAACAAGGGCAACAAGGCCTCACATACATTGCAAAGGGACAGTGTAGGATATATTTAGGATAGTAGACTCAATAATATATATATACACTCAGCCTTCAATATTCCATTGCTATATGCATTTCATTGCAAATCATTCTGGTTAAGAGAGTCAGCTAAATGTCTAAACTGTAAATGTACAGTAATTGTAAATTTGAGCAGTGTGGTATACAGTGTGGTTGCAGCTGTAGTGTCGGAAGTGACCAGTAGTGCCACTGACCGTTATAACGATGGAGGAGTTAATACTGAATAGAAAGTAGAATTAGATTTTTCCAGAAGATATCATGTAATGGGTTTGCTGGTGGACAGTTTCAAATTCAGTGTTTGTCCAAATAATGATAGGAGAGTGTTTGTTTCTCTCTCTCTCTCTCCCACTCTGTAATGAACAGCAGAAGCAGCAGCAGCTGGGTGGTCAACTGTTGTCCTTCACATCCCAGTGGCCTGCTCTCACTAATCACCATACATTACTTTACCAAGGCTGTACACAAGCAAGCACACACACACACACACACACACACGCACGTGTGTAACCATGTACACACACGCTCAACTCCTGGCATGCTCACACCTGAGCACACAGATATATGCAAGAGCAAATGTTGGCCTATATTCACACATACTGAACATCACACACAAGACAAACACACACAACAATTGTACAGAAACAAACACACAGGCGCATGCTCTCCTGTATAATCACATACTGTATACTATCCAAGTGATTATACACACAAAGCATGCGTATACTGTAGACACACACAGGCTCTGACTTTCTCTATTTGGGTCGCCTTGGCTTGGCTCTTCATGCTCAAAGCTAGCCTCATGGTTCCAGACTCCTGAATCGCATCCCGCCCACTTCAGATTTTGTCGAGTGATTCAGAGAGTCTGGTGTTTCCCTCGTCAACAGCTTGTTATCACTGCCATTTCATTGCCATTTCAACAGAATAGATTTCTTGAATTTGAATTCTGAAAATGGTGTCAGAGCGGCTGGATACGTCAGCCACTAGTGATTGGTTAGGGGAAAATCACCCCCCACCCGCACAGAAAATGGCTAACGAGGAGGCAATTTCAGGCTGAATAATGGAGTGGTAACAAAATGACCATTCAGTCTGAATATCAGGCTAGCTCAAAGCTGCACTAGGCAAGATTGTATGTCTTATCAACCTAAATGACAAAGTGGGGCTGCAATAGAGAAAAGCATCTCATCCCCCCTAATTGAGATACCGTAGATTTGCCCTATGTGCCAAATTACATTCTGGTTTTGGGTATGTGCACTTCTCCACCCACAGGAAGGGACAAATCAAAACTAGAGTCTCCTAAACAAACAGTCCAGAGAAAGCTGGACTCACCAACGTAAGATATTTTGTCTCTTTCTTCCATTTGGAATCCTTTAGTATAAATCCAAGTCAGTAAACGTGAGCATGCTGTCTGTAGTTTACCGACGTCTCGTTACATGATTTATGGGAATTGAAGTTCAAATTTTTCAAAACAGTTTCCTCTAGCTGCCTTTTGGAGCCGCCAGCCTGTGAAGATGCCTCGTGTCACTTTAACACAAAATATCTGACTGATTTCATCATGTGTCAACCACACTTCAATCTTCTGGCTGTGATATAATTGTAAGTGGGGTAAACGTAATCGTCCCACCAGGCCCACAGTGAAGTTAAATGTCTCTATTAGTGTCCTATGGGGAAGGGAGTGTGTGGGGGGCAGTGACAGGGTAGGGAGTGTCCTCCTGTGTGTGTGTGTGTGTGTGTGTGTGTGACTCCACAGTGTGATATTGGTCATAAATATTTCATGGTCTCTGTCTGGGTGGTGACTGTGTGTGTGTGTGTGTGTGTGTATTTATATCTATGTGGCTGTGTGTGCGGAGGGCTTTTGGCATGTGTTTCGGCGTGTGTGTGTGTGTTTCTGTGTGTGTGCATGCATGTATATGTGTGTGGAGGGCTAGTTAGAATGTGCAATTTAATGTATTTGTACTCCCATGTGATTGTGTGTTGGCATGGCGTATTTGAGTGCGTGTGCTCATATGCGTGTGTGTGTGTGTGTGTGTGTGTGTGTGTGTGTGTGTGTGTGTGTGTGTGTGTGTGTGTGCAGAGGAACCATGTTTGTTAGTGTGAAACTGATGTCTTGGTTGGTTGTCACACCGTTTGAACACCGTTTGAGTGGCAACCTGACCTTCCGCGTCTCCATTGGACAGAATCCTCCAGGGATTAACCAATCAGAGAGGCCCCGCTGGGCACAGATTAAATCAGCCTCCCTGAGCTGCCGTCCAATCAGAGAGGATCCACCACACACACTGTGATCAAGCTGTTCGGGCCCATTGTGTGTGTGTGTGTGTGTGTGTGTGTGTGTGTGTGTGTGTGTGTGTGTGTGTGTGTGTGTGTGTGTGTGAGAGAGAAAAAGAGAGACTGCTATGAAAGTGCTTTGAAAATTTTTTAAAACACCCTCCCACACACACAATCGTACACACACATATCATATCACTTATATGTGGTCACATATGATCAGAAACAACATGGACTGAGTTAAACCCATGGGATGTAATGTGAAAACAAGCACAGATCCTGTACAGACCCACGGCGCCTGTGTTCAATTCAATTCACTGGAGCATTATGACATGGTTATCGGTTAAATAAATCCGCTAACGTCACTTAAATACCACAGATAATAACGTTACCTAACGTTAAAGTTTATAGGGCAACGGAAGACGTGGATGTATGTAAATTAACGGCAGAGAGTGGGGCTCAGAGAGGGAGCAATGCTCGGCTAGTGCAACACGTTTATCGGTTAAATTATGTATTCCACTGACATTACATACCACAGGTAATAACGTGACCTACCGTTAAGGTTTGCAGGACAGCAGAAGAAGTGGATGTCTGTAAATTAATTGACGGCGAAGAGTGTGGCTCTCTGTGAGATCCAATATGGCATTATCAGTATGGGACTCAATGTGGCATTCAGCCCATAGGCGAGAGGCCATCTCTTAGTCAAAGACGCCCTCTAGAGGCCATCCCACGAAGCAACATCTCACTAAGCGTTGACTGACTGACTGACTGACTGACTGACTGACTGACTGACTGCCGTGGGAAAAAACAAGGGAGGAAGAGTGGAGTGTGATTTTTTTTCCCCAAGAAGGAGGGATATATATCTGGGTTTCAGTGTGTGTGACAGAGACAGACATGTAATTTTAATCATATGGATATCCCAGAGAACCATGTTGTATCCTGTAGTTGGGATGGAGCCAAAGAAAGCCAAAGAGTTTGTTAGTGAACCTACAGATATGCCACTCAGTAAAACATACAGTACACCAACTCATTTTCTTTCTAACTTTTTAGAAAATGAGCAACTGAAAGGCCACATGCTTTGTTTGTCCGTCTGCGTAAGTAAATGAGACTCTAATGTTGAACCATGTTGAGTTCAATACAAACAGTTTCAGGCTGCAAATAACTCAGAAGAAATTCACTGACAATATGCTGTGATTTGCAGGCTGGCGGTCCCAGAAAAATATCTCCATGATTCCTTATTGTCTCACTCTCTATGCACTTTATTGCTGTTTCTCTCTCATCCTCTCTGCCGCGTCCACTATCCCTCTCCACATTTTCATGTTCTGTCGCTCTCTCATATTCTCTGTCTCCCCATGTTCACTCTTTCTCTTTCCCTCTGAGGCATTTCTCCCCTCCCTTCCTCCCAGTTCTAATCCCTGTTATCTGTTTGATTGGCCAAGCCCTTTAATCACATAGCTATCTCATGGATGGAAATGGCAGTGCCTAGATAATTAGCTGCAAGATAATGGATGCCTTTTTTTTTTCCAAGAGCCACCGTCCCCTCCCTCTCTCACTGGTCATTCCTGGAACAAGTTTGTAGTTAATTGACTATTCATCACAAGCAATCTGATGCTTGCTCAGTCGCTTTCGCCAACATTCTCCACTTTTACTGCCTCGCATACCGATATACAATCACACAAAAGTGGAGATGAGCAAGCGCACTCACAGACATGTGCACGCAAACACACGTGTGCACAAACATTCACAAATGCACACGCACACACAGACGCAGAAACCAACCTGCACACGCATTAGCATAACCACCCCTATTCAAAGGGAAGCCAGCTCATCTGCATTCATACTGAAGGTAGCTACTAATTTAGTCAGTTTAGAGCTTGATTATGTGGTAAACAAAGTGAAATGAATCAAAAACAAGTTGGCGGTGCTACAAAGCGTGTGTAAAGGTGTGTGACCTTTGACAAATATACAGAGCGCAAAGTGTGTGACCTTTGACAAAGAGAAAAAGTAAACTCCTAAAATATACGGATAACAATCTAAGGCGTGTGTGTGTGTGTGTGTGCCTGCTTGTTTGCATACACAGTAGAACTTGTGTGCATGAGTGACAGCACATATCTTTCCATTTCCGCTTTACATTTTTAGGCATTTAGCAGACGCTCTTATCCAGATACTGATGGACAAGGATTGGCTGTTACGGGAAACAGAATGGTGGACATTTGGTTACAGGATGTTTTATTCTAAGCACTAGGCCACCCTGCTGCCCCGGTATCCTTCATCAAGCACCTGCAGTTTCTCCCATCATGCAAACAAAATGACTTTCACATTTTTTACCCAATTAAAGAGTGAGACTCTGTGGAAAGCTATGGGATAAATTGCCTCCTAATCGGGCAGGTGGGCTGTGAGGACTCCGGGCGTCAGAAGGCTTTAGATCATTCCATTTATTACCAACTTGATTTAATCAACACTGCCCGCTGATTTGATGAATTGCTCTAATAAGCCGCTTGGTAATTTGTTAATCTTGGGGGCAAGACACAGCGTTCAAAAAGTCTTTTAATTCTGGCAACACAGATAAATCATTGTGGGCATTAAATGTGAAAGCAACATATGGAAATATAAGTGAGGGGGAAAAAGTGTGATTATGAAAGAGAGAGAAAGTGTGAATATGAAAAAAGAGAGCAATGGAGAGGCAGAAAAAAAGTGAGAAGTGGACGTTCTGGCAAAACAAATGAAATCAGAGCAGTTTGAGTGAGACAACATGGAAACTGAGCTAATTGGTTTTAAAAGTACCATCAGAACATGCAGTGTATTAATTATTTTGATCACACTCAACATAGAAGGGCACAACACACAGCTCTCTCATTATATCCCAACGCTTTTACCCATAAGCACAAATATGTGTTAAAATTGGCTTTGAAAACTGCAAAGATGTGATAAAAAAAACCTGACCACAGCGATGCATTTTTTACTCTCAAAGTTGAAACATTTCCATTTTTGCACTCAGTGCTTGAGTGGGTTTTTGTTGAACATGAAATACTGGGAACTTTTGTGCAATAGTCCTGTTTAAACTTCAGTGAGGTCGTTCTGATCACAAACTTACCAGGATAGGACCTAGTTTAGGTTCACTTGATCATCCGATTTATTATTCCACAACACAGCAAAGGACAGTATGTCCAAGGTTTTATGCTCCAAATATTCTTTTTTTCACGGCCAATTTACACATACAGATGATTAATGAAACAGTAGTTATGTCACATGCGCTCTGTGTGTGTGTGTGTGTCTGTGTGTGTGTGTGTGTGTGTGATGCTCTGGCACTAGAACAGCCCTCAGACTATGGTGAGAGCTCATGCAGGGAGAGAGAAGTGTAGGTTGGTGGAGGTCTGTCCCATCTGTCTCTCTCAAGAGCACCACACACACACACACACACACACACACACACACACACACATACAAACATGCAGTCATTCATTCATTGTGAAGCTTTGCTTTTAAAGTCAAACACTGAATGACTTTGGACTAAGTGTGTGATTAATGTATTTCTGTGATTGCATTTATCTATTATCCTATTGTAGTTACCCTCCTCAAAGCCAAAGTGTGTGGCAGGACAACACAACTAATCTGCTTTCTATTTGATCTATTTTTCAGCGATAAACAATAGAAGTCACAGCCTTTATTTGGGGTGATTAATTATGCATGTGTGCTTTTTTTTCCTTTGAAACAATGCATTCTGTCCATGTTTGTTCACAAGGGAACTGTTTAGATTTGCTATTTGTCCTAGTTAATCAGAGAGTGAGTAATATTTCCCATATTAAGGCTTTGCATGATCATTGTTATTGTGAACTAAACTGACATGCTGTCTGTTTGCGTGCTACTTGTCTGTGATATCGAGGACCTACCAAACATTATCACCACTAGTGTCTTGTCTTGTCCAATCACATTCAAAAAGGAAGAATCCACATTGACTCTTTTAATTAACATTTCTGATGCTGAATGTATTGTAAATCTAAGTAAGTACTAATGCTTGATGCTGAACCTCAGAATCAACAGTGACCTCAATAAGATTTGTGTTGGTATAATTATATATATATAATATAATTTCACTGTTGTCGTGTGATATCCTCGTAACTTCAGTTCTGGTGATTTTCATGTTTTAACTTTAATTGAAAGTTTACAGTCTTCTATGGATTAAGAAAATTGTATGACCACTTGGGCTATAAAACCCATTCATCACCCATTGGATAAACTCAAAAAATGCATGCTGGTGAATCTGAAAGCAAAGCTGTTTTTCTTAGTTCCTGAAGACTTGGCATTTGGGAGATATGAGGTTTTCACCCGACAGTGACGATTTTCTACCTTAAAGGGGGCAGTCTCTGTGCTGTGCATCATTCTAAAACCAGATTAAAATGTCTAAAATATGTCATTTTGACTCATGAAAGCTATACATTGAGTGGACACAACTTTCTCCAAAGGTTTTGATGGATGTTTGAGGATTTTTTTTTTTAAGTAGTGGTTGGACGACAGCATGCTTAAAACTTGACCGGAAAAATCCTGATGCCAGGGAGCCATTGATAATAGATATCCCACTTGAACTAGGACTAACTGCATCAAACACCTCTTTCAGGAATTTGGTGGGAATAACACAGAGGGAGCACATGGTAGAATTCATGTATGTTTGTCATTTAGGACTGAGGCAAAAATGGAAAATTCATAACTGCTAATTTGTGACATTTTTAAGAGGTCATATATTTCTCTGTATCAATGTCGCCAAGACAAATTTCTGTACATTTGGTGGCATTCAAAGTGATTCTTATTCTAAATTTGACTGAGTTTCTATATCAGTGATGAAGCTTGGCAGACTATAAAGTGTTAGACACTGCAAACTCAATCAGTGTTTCAAAATACCCATCACACTTCATTAAGTTCATTATTATGTAGAGTATTTGATTATTATGAATTCTGTCTGCACACTTGCATTGTTTCATACTAGTGGTGGGCACTGTATTATATCTTATCATAAGGGTTCTAAAACTGTATAATCTTAACACTGAAAATATAAATGTCTGATAGCTATAATTGTGAAAAGAGGCATTTGCTTTAAATTGGTGGCTGAAGATAATAACTGCTGTAAACAGCATGGTGTACATATATTCTCCTCTTTGTGACAAGATGAGGAACAGGAAATAACTGAACAATTATAATGATTGTAATGATTGGATGAATGCACACGCTCTCTTAGTGCATGGCAAACACAATACTGTCTTTGCTCATGGTAACAGATTCTGCCTCTTTGTTCTCCGATAGATTAAACGCAATGAAAAACATCACATTCATTATCATCGAGTCTCATTAATAATGAGTATCGCGCCAATTTAAACAGGGAAATGGGTTTTGAAGCCATTTCACACATTCTATCTTGATGCCATCTTTGCATTGCTGCAACTATCTTTATGTAAGGCTTTATGCAAGGCTTACATTATATGCCTGTAAAAGTGCATGTCCTTTGTGTGCAGTGTGACATCACGTCCCTGTGGAATATAGCAAGGTTACATATCCACATTTACATTCACACGCTGCGAATGTGTAACCTTGCCAGTATAGGGTGAGACATGAGGAGAGAGCAGACTACTGTGTGAAGTACATGGATTCGATGCATTGTACTGCAAGTGATAATGTCATACATGTTGTTGACCTTTGCTATTGCTCACCCACTCATTGAAACACACACACACGTCCACAGACACGTGTGCACGCATGCAAACGCATTCACATGCACACGTGTGCGCACACATATAACTGCACACAGATGTACAAACACCCTTCACAGTAATCTGTGGCCTCGTAGCCTGTACACTGCAAAAAATCTCCATCTTAACAAGTCATTCAGTCTATTATTGAGTCCTAAAATTGTAATTTTCTAAAAATAAATTAGTCTGCCAATGGCGATAGAAGTGCAATGATCTGCCTCATTCTGACTTGTTTCAAGATAATGACATGCATTTCTAGAAAATTCTTGAAACAAGTGATTACATTGGAAACAAGTGGAGTTATATCACCCCATTGGCAGAATTTTTCTCTTGTTTTAAGAAAAATAAGATTTGAAGGTTGAATATGAGACTAAATGACTCGTTAAGATGGACGTTTTTTTGCAATGTACTGTTTCATTGTCTCTCTCTCTTTCTCTCTCTAACACACCACACGGCCTGCTGTACCTTGTACTCTCTGTACCCTCTGTATGACACTGCATACACCTACACACACCTACACACAGACGTACATGCACACCTACACGCACACACACACACTCACATCGTGTGAAGTGACCTGCGTCACACAGGGAGGGCAGCACTGACATCGGATGGCTGTGACGGGGGTTCTTGTCAGAGAGCCTGCTCTCACATCTGTCTCTGTTTTGACCTCCCCCTCTGCACTGAACTCCCAATGGCAACACACACACACACACACATACACATACACACACTCACAAACGCACACAGAGCTAGCTGGCAACTGAACCTATTAGAAATGACTGGACATGTCAGGACCAGCACGGCCACAGTCTTGAAGAAATACGTTGAGGCCGCACATGCTCTCACACTCCTACGAGCACATACACACACACACACACACACACACACACGATTCATGTTCTTTGGACAATTTCAAGAGCAATTAGTCTGTCCATGCCATCACAGTCAGGCGGCATATCTGAGTGTGGCCAAGAACCAGAGGAGAAACACTGGTAGCTAATGATGTGGAGCTGGGGGAAGGGTCACCCGTGCCTTTGGTCAAGACTCGTTTAACACGCTTCCTCTCTGCTCCTTCTATTCAAATGCAGGCTGAAGGTTTGCATTTGTGCCTAATTGACTCAACTCTCCCCGCCGGCTGTGTCCTGTCCACTGTCATATGTAATGTGCATTACGAAAAGTATAGCCTTTTGTTTCACCAGTGACCTGCCACCGGGTTTTGCTCATTATATCATAAATAACCAGTTGTAAGACTCATTCTTAGCAGTTCTAATAAGACATAATGCCAGTGCTCGAAGAAGTCTTGCATGAACCCATGACTAAAAGAACAAACAGAGATTTCAGCCCTGCATACAAGCCTCTAGATTCCATATACTATATTAAGCATTATACCATGGTCTGGGTGAATACTCGATTCTGATTGGCTGCAGGGTGTCCATTAATTCCTGATAATGGACACCTACTAAGTAGTTCCAGTGAAACTGTATGTTCACCGTTCTAAATGAATGCACTGGCTACGTAGTATCAGCCTGTATCTAAAATAAGTAACCATAGCAACAGGGACGCAGTCAAAGCGGCCAACAGTACACATGGCCTATCATTTGTTCATGAAAATCTTGATATTGATTTGGGGACAATGACATGGCTGGATAGCTAGCTAGTCTTGTTGTTAAACATACTGTCAAATTATATTTACTGTTTGTCAACCGTACGCAGTGTTATTGACTTTGAATCTTGCTAGCATAACGTTAGCTTTCTGGCTCATAGCTGAGCCAAAGGGTTCTATGAGCTGAGCGGACTAGAAATCTCTCCCGTTGCCAAGTCGTATCTAAGGTTCGTCCTATTTACTGGAGTAGTGGACAACGTTTCTATTGCATAAGAACCTTATGGGATGGTAACGATTGTTCCAGGCATTAGTCAAACCCTCAGGTGTTACCAGGGAAACTGAGTTATGGCTTGTGAAAAACTTTAGATTTTGATTACAAAATGCATGAAAATATAAATTAATGGTCTTAATTTTTTTTTCTTTGGCAAGTGACCATGGTATAAGTGGGATAATGCCCTTCGAGGTGTCCATTATCAGGAATTAATGGACTCCGCGGAGGCAACCGGTTCTGGCCTCCCCGTCGTCCATTACTTCCTGATAATGGACACCTCGTCGGGCATTATCATCCCTTACATAGCTCTTGAACTAGTTTGAAACAGAAGCAACTAACTTGCTCTATTAGCTCTAATGGCTGGTAGTCAGAGTCGATATTATTGGAAACCGGCATGAACAAAGTTCAGGTACATCATTATAGTAGACATTATATGACAGCACACCTGGAAATGCAACACCATCGAGGAAAACTGCCAACACGTCTTATAGCCTTACAATAGCAGAATGGTTGAAATAGCAGCTGGGCATCAATTACTATATACTGGGTCTATTGAAGTCGATGACATGTAAGCCTCCGCAGAGAGATGTAGCGGTACCATTAGACCTGATTCAATGGCAGTGTAATGGACGTCTGGAAATAGTACAATATATGGGTCTTTTAATGCTCGGACTTGGCTGTACTCTGACGAACAGCATAGACAGCCAAAAACAATATTAGAAAATGAGACTTACTGGAGAAACTCTGTAAAATAACCATAATAATAACTGTTTTATTGTCCTTATTGTCATCATCATCATTGTCATCATAATTCTGGTCACTGTCACCTCCCAAGTCCCCATCCTGTGTGATATGTGGCTCTACAGTCTGCACAAATGTGCAAATGCACACGCAGGCACCAATTTATTTAAGTCAAATATGACTTGAACTGGGCACCATGCTATTAGCTTGATAATGGGTTTGAATATGGCCCTTGACACATGTTGCATGCCAACACCTCTTTCCCTCTTCCAGTTTACCTGTTACTCTCCACCCCACACTACCAGAAATGGCTGAAAAAATAAGCTTTAAAAAAAAAAAATCATGTCAATTAGAAATCCGCCAAGTCTATACATATGTTCCAATTAAGACTGTTGCTCCACAAGAGAACAGGGGGGATGGAACCAGTGTGGTTGAGGGACTTAAAGCTCAGTACTTTCAATTAGCAAACACTTCATGTACTTCCTTCTCTCGACCCTGTCTTTATTCGCTGTCTGGCCAAAGGAAAACTTTGCTTATTTGGCGCCACCTGAGAAATCTTTACAACCTATTTTTTTTTTTTTTAAATTTGCATGCTAATTGAAGCAGCGTACAATTAAAGGATGACAGGCACCTCGGCCGGCGGTGGGGGATTGAGGATTAAGACCACAGTAAGCGAACCGAGGAAACTTGCTCCCCTCCTGCGTGGCATCCTCCAGGCGACAAGGAGAGAGAGAGCGCCTTACCACTTGTTGCCTCACGTAACTCACACACCAATTACACATAACGAAAACCTCGGCACACACAGGGCAACAAAACGGTGTCGGGTGATTGATAGGGCCAGCCTCTCTGTTCGGTAAAAAGGGATGACAAGAATAGATGGGAGAGGGTGGAGGCAGAATAGACAGAGTGAGAGAAAAAAAGGCGTGCTGTTCAACACGTGGTGAGTTGAAAAATGAACAAGTGAGCATCGTGACAGCGTGAACCCAGAGGAAGTTATGAGAGCGGCAGGCAGATCGGTGGCTTTCCCCCCGTGGCAGATTACACAGAATACACACAATGAGAGACAGGAATATGGCAGCAGCTCACTTTTTCTCCCCTAATTATCAGACGCCATATTGGCTCTCTTCAGGAAGAGAGGAGGTAATTTTGTTTCGGAGTCCTTTTGGGAAATTAATTCATTTTACTAAAGTGACTTGGTAATTACAGTGACATCAAGGTTAATTGCCAAATCTGTATTGCTTTGCCGCCGTCAACGTCAAAGAAATCTGTTCTCTAAACACTCACCAGTAGACAAAACACCACACAAGCACACACACACACACATTTGTGTTGTGCGTGCTTTTTGTGTGCAGTCGCTTGCACACACTCAAGCACACACATACCCAGGTGGACAGGCACACACACACACACACACACTATGGAGTCTTTACAGATACTGGTGCTTCGCAGCTTCACAAAAACAGGTAATAACAGTAAACAGACAAGTTGTAATTAAGACGAACTCTACCATATTACAAAAAAAAATGCAAACTGTAATGAAAGATTCAGAAAAAGGTTTGAAGACTGAAGAGCTGCCAAAGCGCTGAGGTCTCCTGAACGTGGCCTAAACTTAGGGAGGCATGGCAAGGACAAATCATTCCTGGGCTTTCCCACATTGCCTTGGTCATTCAAATCTGACAGATCTTACCCAATGGGCCACATGTGAGACGTTAAAACAAAAAACATTCAGTCACTCTAGTAATCAAGTCTATCATCTGCTGATGACAATCTGCTCTGTCTCTTGTTTCAAACTGAGGAAGGCCATAAATTCACATGATAAACAAAAAAAGAAGACCTTGATCATCATTATTATCTACAATGAATTTTTTCCTCCAGGGGCCAAATCAACAATGTAGACATCACCTTCATTACTGGACCTTGATAAGGTGCCAACTGCAGTTGTTTTCATGAATAAATTTATATTGTTCTTATGAAACATGTCTTTTGAAACGTTTGTGAAAAGCCTAAGCACAGCATGCTCCACAAATATAAGCGCTGATTTGCAAGCTTCGTTCTCACCCTTTTATCCTTGAATAATCTGAAGTAAATTATTTTGCCTAATGTTGGTGCCCCTGTGTTGCTGCTCCCTCATCAACACACACTTTGATGTCTTCTTTAATGTGTGGGATTTTTGTTTTGTTTCCGTTTCTTGCTCTGCTAGTCAGAAAGTTTCCTCTCGACAATATTGCTAGTTCCGACACCACTGCATAAATCACGGCTACATGCAAAAAAAAAGTAAATAAGCAAAAAAAAACAAAGTGATTTGTCACCCACATGTCTCTGAACTCATTAAATGGAGGCACCTGTCATCAGTGAGGACACACTGACATTATAGAGTGCTGTACCTTCATCAATAACGTATTACTCACATTCCCTTAGATGATGACATTTTACGTCCATGCTTTCTAACCCTGGAGTTATGCATCCTGCAAGAAGTGCACTTGAGGTGCTGATTTTGTAAATCAAGGTGTTTCTACCTTTCTACCACATTATTATAAGCGGATTTTGACTCTGACTTACTGTAAGTCAGTTTTTTTAAGTCAGTTTCATGATGTAAAGCAAGGAATCTGTATACTCGTTAATAGAATATGAATTAAAGGCAATTTGTGGCAAACAAGTGGTGCCAAGGAAACATTTAAATGCGCTGAGGTTTGCGGAGGCCCAGCGTTTCTGCGTGGATACGGCCTCGATCGCTGAGCTGTGCCGCTGATTTGCAGAGCCAGATCACACAGCCAAAAACCTTCACGTGTGACTCCAGCTCATGTTGCTCCATGTGCCGTTTCCACCCTGGTGACAGGTGCTGCGTCAGCCAGACTGGATGTCCCAGGATGTTGTGGGAATACCTCAGGCCTCTGACTCCTGCTGCCTGCTGCAGCTGGCAACAAGCAGACACAACAAAGAATATATGGACCAGACGCTGACACACAAAGAATCAAGAATCGTAATCAAGGACAGATTCCATTGTGTTTCTTTCCAAACGTCACCAGTGCCATCAGCTGTACGCATGATGATGATCAGGGCGCAGTGTGCACATGAACAATAGGAACAGGAACATTTATAGGAACAGGAAAACAGGAACAGGAACATTTATAGGAAGAGGAAAAGACAACATTATGAACATGAACATTAAATGCAGTGCAACTGGAGAGTGGCTTATTGGTGTGTAGAAAGTAATCATTACTCAATACTTTTTGGATATAAACCGTTTTTTTTAACAGTGATGTTTTATTGGACAAAAAATGTGGAATAGCCTAAACTCTTTCAGATTTTGTGAGGTATATTTTATTATGTTTTTTAATCCAATTAATGTCCCATGGGCATTTTGCCAATTCAATCTTTGTGCACAGTCGTCCAGGCCAAAACTGAATTAAAGGTGCACAGTATTTAAAGGCAGTGCCTAAGCAGAAAGGCATTAAAAGGAGAAAAGTCAATGACCCAATTTCCCACCATACCAGTGAGAAGGACAAGGAAGCCAAGGTATTGAAAAACCCTGTGGTTACGCAAAAAAAATGTGGTTCGCCCAAAATTGTCCAAGTCTGAATAGGAACAGCTCAAATGTGCGTATCTCAATCCGTTAAAACAGATTATTTTTTCCAGAAGTGCCAGGTGCTATGTTGTGAATATAACATTGATGATGTCTCCAAATTATCTCGCATACAGATGAAGCTGCCAAGACGCTGCATTTGGTTGTGGTTTCAAGATGAGGTTTTGATGTGTTTTTTTTCAGAGGGAATGTGATAAGTGGTTAAATATCATGTCAAGCGTTCATTTTGTGTGGAAAATATACATCTATTGGGGTAGAAACCACTGTGGAGACACTAACTGTATTTATTAGGGCTGGGTGTTGTCAAGGACCTCACAATATGATTCAATATCGATACTATGAGTCATTATACAACAACCCAGTGAAAATTCAGCCACTTTTACTCACCACATCAGCATCTATTTCTGTTTCACACAGTGATGCATATGCTTTCACGATATTGCGTTTGAGAGTGATCAAAGTCTGATTCCAGTCTTTGAAATCTGAGAATAAAATTAGTACCAGCTATAGATAGATTGCTTACATAGTTGATATGCCATAGCTGCATGCTTACTTTAATGGCAATAGTTGCTATGTTTCAATCCCATTGGCTGTTGTAGCACTTATGAACTTCAGATGCATGTAAGACTTCTTATAAATAGCTAGTTGTGTCGAGTACACTTAAACCACCAGTTCACAGAGTTTGTGCATCTCTTATCCAATCAGAGAACGGCTCTAGGCCAGTTGATCCTTGACCAATGATGAGCCTTGATCTGCTCATTAAGCCCAGATGTGAAGTCTAATTAGAGTCACCAGTCTCGATCAGCCTGATATAAAAACATGCACATGTGTGCTTGAACACAAACACACACACACACAGCTTCACTCTGGCTCCTTTCCCCCACCCAGCCACCCCCAGACAGCCCAAACTTCCTGAGTGATCAATGTCTCTGTCATGCGGGGCTGTGTCCAGGGCGCCAGGCAGGCCGGTGAGGCGCTGTGGCCAGGCTAGGGGCTGACATTAGCGGACACAGGGTGAATGATGTCAGCCTGCTTCTCCCGGGGGGCGGCGGAGGCAGGGGATCTGGCTCAGCCCGAAGCTGTGGGCTTAGGGAAAGGTCACTGCTCAGCCTGGTGTGATTAATAAGACAAGCAGCTGAGTGTCCCCAACGCCATTATCAATATCCGTGGCCACCAGCCTCCCTAGCTGCATACGCAGTGGAAGTCACATACAGAGAGAGACTAAAAAAAAACATGGATGCAATGATGGGGATAAGCATTTACCCACACACACACACACACACACACATAGTTAAATCTTACTCACTGGCGTGCGTTGTTGGTTCCATTTGCTTGTTAATGTGAGAGAGGTCAGCTATCAATTAGATCATATTTATTCACAACAACAGCTCTGACTCAACCTGATTCTGGTAATGACTCACAACCAACAAATCCGAGAGGTGAAAGTCTGGGAATGAAATGTCAGCACAGCCTCGGCGACAAACATGACATTTAAACAGACATCTGTTTCGCTGTTCTGTTTCCCCACCAACCAAAAATATTTATCCTAACCACAGATATCCCATGTAAATCAGGAAAAAAATCCCACTTGAATGAGACTACACTGCAAGCCATTAAAACAGAGTCAGTGCTCTGAATCTGTATTTCCATAAATCTCCCTGGGCTTGGGTAAAGTCTAGACAAACTGATTTGGACATCAAAGCACGTGAAAGAAATCCAAACTGTACAAAGAGAGTAAGAAATTGAACTTCTCTCTGCAGCCTGAACATTTTCTTTTACTCATATCCATCCCTTTCTTCCTCCCATCCTCCTATATTAGCTTTTATTTAAACCAATCAGCACCAACAAGCAAATCTTGCTTCCTTTAATCAATTAGCCTCTGCATGTTGAGTGTAACTAATAGCCCTGCTGAATCCTAGATTAAATATGCTAGATACAAGCTGGGTATGAAGCAGGATAGTTAAGATAATTAAGAGTGATAAATCCTTGAAAGAGGGGGAGAGAAGCGAGAGAATTCGAAAGAGCCAAGTGTGAGCAGGAGAGACAGCTTGAGAAAGACGGAGGGGTCACAACAGGGGAAAGTTTAAGGGGAACGAGGGATGGGATGAGGGGCCAAAAGAGCAAAAAAAGGGGAAGAGAAATAGAAAAAGGTGCGGATGTGGGCGAGAGAGGCAATGAAGGAGCGAGAGTTGTTTTCAGCCTCGCCTCGAGCTGCCCAGATGGCAAGGACTCGTCTTCGTCTAGCCCTCGGTGCATTTGGCAGCAGCTACTCTTCACTGCTGGCTACTGTACATCTCTCTCTCTCTCTTCTCTCTCTCTCTCTGCCTCTCTTGTTTGAACACCGCATTAGCATAGGCCGTGAAAGATTACCCCACATTTTCACACTCCACAAAGTCTCCCGTTTTAACTCCCGTTGACCTCTGTCTCGCATCCCTTTTCCAATCCAGATGTACAGCACGGTTGATGTCATCTTCAACGCCTCGCCTTCCATGCTAATGCACATCGCCTTTGTTTTTGTTGTTTTTTCGCCTTCAATTTTTAATGTTATACATCAAACTGCACTGCTCCCTTATTTAGCAATGAATGCGTGTTCTCAAATGTACATTGTTTGCATAGCAACAAACGAAAACATCAGTCATCTGAGAACTTAAAACTGTCTCAAATGGTTATTTGTCTGACAGAGTTAATTGGTTTTGTGCTAGACATACAGCATGCTTAAGAAAAATATCAGAAATAGATTATATATATATATATATATATATATATATATATATATATATATATATATATATATATATATATATATATATATATATACGCACGGTTGTAGTCATACAACAACACATGATGAGGGCTGTCTTTGCCGCCAAGCTAATAAAAGCCTCAGGAGCTCTCCATCACTTTGAGAGATGCTTTATATTTTCCTCTGTCATCCCAGGCAGAAGCAGGCCTCTGATTTAGAGCGAGCCGCACAACAATGACTTTTATTAGGGAAGTAAATATTAGTGTTGGGAGAGTGAGAATCACAGCTGGGGCTGAGGCGTGCTGGGTTGACTGTTTGTGTGTAGACAGTAGAGAAGATCATCTGAAGGATGTCGAATCTCAGTCTTTTGTCACTTCCCAGCGTCCAATCAATTGTTCTCATCAATAGTTCTCTTCCTTTGGACTTTGTCCTCATTTTAATGAGATAACAAGAAATAGAGGCACTTTCTGACTTTTAGAACCTTCAGAACTTTATAACCACAGTCTTTTAAAGAAACACACACACACACAGAACCTGTGAGATTAACTTCAGCAATACATGTAGTTGCTGTGCAGATTTACATGTGATGTACTGGGTAGACATGCACGCACGCTGGATATTTTATTGCTCAGTATTCCCGCGGCTTCAAACCATGGCATTACAATGAAGCAACAAATGTATGCAAGCTCACTGAACATTCAAGATGTCTTCAGTCGAAGGGAAGATGTAGCACGTGCGGTACAACAGCTCAGCGGTACTTGTGAAGGAGTAAGCACAGCAGGATATGAGGCTGACTCCGTGGCTAAGCAGCGCATCATATTTTATAAGACATCCCCTTTCCTCCCGTGGGTTTCCTTGCTCATGCAATAGCCATCACTTGTCAGCCGGGCTAGCCTGACAGCTAGACCACATTGACACAAGTGATGCTAATGAATGCTGCTCTATACTCTTCCAAAAACGGTGAGAATGAGTACATGCCTTTTCAAGTGTAATCCAACATGACATGTAAGCAAGACGCTGCGCGCTGGCATCACCTGCACTTCTACTTTACAGCAAACAGAATGGTGGAAAATGTTTATCATCAACACATATCCAGATAACCCCTATTCATCACACTTTGTCATGTCACCCACAACCGCCGCCCCCATCTCCGCCTCAATGACTCTGTGTCATGAAGGTGAGAGGGTTTCCAAATGACATCCTCAGGAATGCCCTCCCACTCATTCCCTGTCCTTCCCCACAACCGTACCGACTAAAGCATCATTTCCCTTTGTAATGGCTGCCGTGACGGCTTTGAGATTAGCCTAGATAAATATAAAGACCGGCGGTTTTACTACATGGCTCATTGGCATGGCAGATGACAGTTATTTCATGCTGGGGGGTAAGGGGAGAGGAGAGCAGGGAGAAGTGGCAAAGGCAGATGGATGATAATGACAGAGCAGATGTTTTTTTTTTTTGTTTGTTTTTTTAGAGGATGAGTAATAAACATTTACTTAATGATTTTTGAGCAGATTTTTGAGTAAAACAGCACCAGAAATTCCTGCTGTAAACTATAATGTTGAGGAGGAAGGTGAGGAAGATATAATTTCCATCATCCCCCTTGTTAGAAATGTAAACAACTGGATGCAGTGTATATTTTGAGAGGTGCTGCTGTCTTCTTCACTCTTTTTAAGATACAAATTATCAGTAAATATACTTTAAGAAGGTATAGCATAATAACATCTGAATAGATGAAGGATAACTCTCCCTTGTGAGCATATAAAAATGATTCAGAATTCAATGTAACCATAGATAAGTGCTTTGAGTATTTCTATTTGAATTGAATGCTATGTTATTATCTACTGTGAAGTGGTGGAGGACACCAGCGGGGCAAAACACAAACACACAGCCAGAAGGCAGTGTAAAATAACTCCTGGGGTGATTTATTGGAAACAGTCCAAGCCGGGGTAAGGGGGTGAAGAGCTGAACTGTGGGGTGAGAGGGGGTGCAGACTGACTCCAGCCTCCTTTCGGGGTCTCAGTCAGTATCTGTATCGAAACAGAGGAGAATAGAGCTTGAGAAAAGTAGAAGCACTGTCGGCTTTCTGTGTGCTCACCAGACCATCTGCGCCTTTCTCAATAGGCGTTCTTGAGTTTGATATAATATCTTACAGCTGAAACACAAGAGCCACTTGAGCTGCCTAATGTCCTGCAAAAATCACCATGATATATTAAACACAACCAGTTATGGTAATGAGGTCATTAATTAAGCAAATAAATGCATTGGCTAGCAAATATCTCTATGTCAATATACTTGTCTTCACATAACACATGGGCGGTAGGCTGTTAATGTGAACTCTGCATCTTAAAGCATTAAGGAGTTATAGTAGTATAACAAGAAAATCTGTTTTCCCTCATTAATATACAAATTTATGCAGTAAGGTGCTCCAAAATCTAATCAGACCATCTACTCTAATGGGAGACCCTGTGGTGTAGTATAAGTATGTTTCTATCATGTAGTGTTCTTGAGTTATTGTGTTCAGGAGAATATATCTACACACACACACAGACAGACACCGCCATGAAAACATAATGTTCGATGGTGGCGGGACGATGGTGGATGGATAAAGACCCCAGAAGGTTATTTGCCATCCAAGTATGTAGCAAATGGTGATTTGGCCAAGGAGAATAAATGGGAAGCCCCAAGATTCATTGCTAGAACGACACATCATATCCAAACAGCGGCCTAGTCGATAGCAGTGGTTCTCAACCATGTGCCATCCAGGCCCAACAGTATGCAGGTTTTCATTCCAACCAATCAATAATCCAGGTTATTTCACTGATTGGTTCTTTGGCTGAAGGTGCGCAAAACTGCTGTAGTGTTTGGTTGGAATGCAAACCTGCAGACTCTCGGGCCTTGAGGACACAGGTATCAACTTGGCATTCTTGGATTTGATAATCATCTCTGAATTGCCTGCAGCTGTGGCACCACAATCAGGCTGCAGTGGAGTCAGGTGTGGACGATTAGGAGTCCTGCTCTGCCTCCATGTTCCCTTTATTTATGTGTTGGTGAGCGCTCAGGGCCAGGAAGCTTCCGGTCACACTAAAAATACTGTACCTTCATGTGTTTACCCTTGATTTTAGTCTTGTATCTCAATTCTACTAAGATATATAAAAGAACATAAAATAACATGTCAAAATGTCATTCACTAGAACTCTCACTACTAATACTGCTAATTGTAAGATCCATACACTATATGGATGGTACCCAAATTGAACTTAATCACATAAATACCTTGCATGCTTCTCGTCTGATAAAAGAAAACCCACTGCACAATCATTTCTGTATTTGATTATGGAGATTATGGAGATTTTGTATTCACAGGCTGCCCCTTCTGCTTTGAAGCCCTTGCTGCTGTGTGTTTTATTAAGGGAGATGAATGTCGTACTCACCATCGTGATTTATATCAAACTCCTAATTTTGAAGCTACCCCTCTACCTCACATCTGAACTTTCTTTCAAATCCTCATTATGGTGCCAGATCACAGTACTGGTTAGTTTTAAATACTCCATGCATAAATTGGCTGTTTGACTGCTGGAATGTGTCACTGGATTTTATTGGATATTTTCCGCAGCGTGAAGGACATAAAAACAGTCAAAGAAAACAACAAACAGCAGCGTAGTACAAAAACATCATTCATCAAACACCCACCATCATGTGTTTAAAAAAAAAACAAAAAACCTTACAATCAGTCAGTATAAATCAATAAATGGAGAGGAAAGTGATATCTGTGTAGGCATGTGGTGAGAAGAGATTTTTCATTTTGTGTTCATCAGTTTCATTGACTGGGAACAAAAGGAGATGGGCGGGGCCTGTTCAAATATTTCCTGGAGAGAGACTGCTCGCTTGTTGGCACCAATAATCTTTGTAGCAGAATGGACGAGATGGACAAATTTGTGACTGGTGGGAAGCTGCTATAGTGAAATAGACTCTTTATGATGGCCTGGTAGAGCTGAAGCAGTATTTGTTGGTTCATCCCAAAAGCTCTAAGTCGACATATGAAGTACAGTCTCTGGTGTATCTGAAAGCACAGTCTCTCTAAATGTACATTTCAACACATCTTCCTATGTGTAACCCAAGGTATTTTTAGGAAGCTCCCTGCTCTATGTATCTCTTTTGTGGATTAACACTGGCTGGTGGTTCCCTGTTGACGCTGAATTGAAAATCATTTCCTTTGTTTTGCTTAAATTTAGCAGCAGTAAATGTTTGTCACAACGCCTGACAAAATTGTCAATACCAGATTGCCATGTCAGATTTTGTTTCTATCAGGAACAAGGAAGGAAGGAAAATAAAAAATTAAAAGCGTCCACAGAAACGTCTCAGATTGAAAGATTGGTTTACTTGCAATTTGTATGGAAGTAGAATACCAAATACCAAAACAGTAACAGTAAATAACAGTAAGCAGGAAACTCAATTCCTGCTCCGTGTTTACCAGGTTTTAGATAGATGAGACAGTTTATTTGCAAAGGAACCATAACTATTTATCTTGACCTCAAAATATGCACAACTTCCACAAAAAAAAACCCTCTCAAGTGTATTAATTAAGAATAAAAAATGAATCTTTTTATAGCCCCATCCACCACCTCTGTGAAGGTTTTGTGAAGGCAATTTTAACAAACCACCGTGTCAGGTTTTCTCTCTATTTCCCAGCTTATTCTGAAAAGTAATTGGGGATAATGAGCTATAATCCATTTAAAGCCTGAGCACACTTGTTGTTCAAAAACATGTACTACACTACTTATGTAGTCCCCTGACAGGTATTGCAGAGGCCTGTACCTTTCAGTCTCTATAACAAAGGTTTTAGACGCAAAAAAAAATACGATGCAACTCGCCAAAGGAGGATTAGCATACCTTTAGGATACTGATATTGAAAGTGGCTACAAAAGGCTTTTAAATTATTTTGTTAACAAATAAATAAGGAGACACCCCATGCATTTACAAAATTATACACACCGTTTCCACTTTGTAGCCTAAGCAGGTTGTCATGCTAGGGCTAGAGATCACTCATACTTTATATTGATACAGTTGCCTGGCATATTTCCCATCACCCCCTGCAAAGGGAAGCCAAGCTGCAAGTCTGTTCACTCAATGCAACAATCAGAAATGACCTTAATGTTGACAACAAGGACACCAGCAATGGATTACTTGTCAATTTGACTGCATAACAGAATCATGGAGTTGGAAGATGAATTACTCTGCAAACCAGTCGAGACAAGTGGTGTGTGTGTTCATTTAAACCCGATTTATGTATTTAACGGCTTACGACGGGGTGTACGTGACAGAGTGCCACCAGGCCCTTAATTCAGATGTATTACAGCTAAAGCAGAGCAGATCTGACTGACAGCCAAAACATAACGCTTGGAAACAATTATTCATGAGCTCTGCAGAATTCTGTAGAAGGTGACCACTGAGTCTGACGGTAATTGCAAGTTTTTGGCCTGAATTATTGCCTCCATTAGCGTCTGCGAACATCTATGTGTGAATGTGTATGTGGGTAAGCTGTATTGCTCTTTCTATCGGCCTCTGATAAGCGCCCTCAGCGTTATCATCATTGTTGTCAACAATGCTGCTGCCATTGCTGATTTAATCACAGCCTGTCAATGTGTCCGCATCTGTGGAAGCTTTGTGTTCCATGTTGATCATTCAGTGTTGCGGACCTTCTGTACAAAAGGAGGGCTACTCTTGATCAATACCTCAACAATGATGACAAGCTGTTCCCTGCACTGTTTGTCCATGTCGGGGTGTGTGTGTGTGTGTGTGTGTGTGTGTGTGTGTGTGTGTGTGTGTGTGTGTGTGTGTGTGTGTGTGTGTGTGTGTGTGTGTGTGTGTCTATATATGAATGTCTGTGCTTTCACACATGTGCTTTCATGCTTGTGCGTGTGCGTAAATGTATGCTTTGACGCATGTGTGTACGCATATGGGTGCTTTCATGTTTGTGTGTGTGTGTGTGTGTAAACCCCACTTTTCTCTGCATGACCACTTATCAGTTTAATATGCTCCACTCCA
The DNA here is from genome assembly GCF_048128805.1 of Centroberyx gerrardi. Taxonomy (NCBI): domain Eukaryota; kingdom Metazoa; phylum Chordata; class Actinopteri; order Beryciformes; family Berycidae; genus Centroberyx; species Centroberyx gerrardi. The sequence goes on along the minus strand of NC_136020.1, from coordinate 16,346,100 downwards.
CTCTTCATTCTGTCCCTGTGCTCTGCTGCGGCCTGTCGCTTCATTCCCGGTGGCTGCAGCATGGAGCATCTGACACCACGCTGCGCTGGCTTGTTAATCTGATATCTTCTTCCTGTTCATGCCCGATCTTCTGGAACCTTCGTCAAGCAGAGAAAAAAAACAACATGCAAAGACAAAAACAACATCATTAAACCCAGAAATTCTTTCTTTCTTATTCATTTGAGCATTCAGGCTCCACGCATCAGATCCATTTAGAGAAGGCAAATTGATTCAATTTGCCATGTTTGCATCACGCTTAATTCAACGGCTTCTCTGTGAGCTGTGAAACACGCCGTCGTCAGGGAGATGGTTTTTTTGGATTTTTCTTTTGCACTTTAACCGCGCAGCATCAAGGCAGATGTGTCTTCCTATGAAATCTCATTTGTTAATGTAACTGAGCAGATGAAGGCAGCGGAAAAAAAGCAGAAACAAATAAAGCATCCAATGAAAAGAACAAAACTGTAGATTAGGTCGTCAAAAAGCCACTGCATTGATTTATCCGATGCAGAACGATTGTTTTTGAGTTAAATGTTTTGGGGTTTTTTCCCCAAAAACATTATCATCGGTCCACAGACACTGCCATTAAATAGGTGTGAGATGGATAGAAGTCTCAAAACCATTTTGCAGTTAAACAAAGCAATGGCACAGTTAAGTACACAGCCAGCCAACCAACCAAATACATAGTGCCTTGCAAAAATATTCAGAATCCTTGAGTTTTTGCAAATGTTGTTGTTAATAAATGCATTTTGAAATAATAGCACAACAAAATAAGTAAATATATCAAGGGGTCTGAATACTTTTCTAAGGCAGATACATCGACAGACAGACAGACAGATAGATACACCTTTATGAGATGGATCTGATGTATCTCAAGTCTAAGTCAGTCTGAGTTTTCCCCTACTTAACTGTGTGTCTAACTTTCATTTCCTAGCATTTCACATGCTCTCCTCGCCACAACATTCACTTCCTCCAGAAGAAACCTGCTGCAGCACCTAAAGCAGAGCTAAAATCAATAGCATGTACAGGTTAATAGCAGTCGTGTTTTCGTAAGCCGGCACATCAACTATTAATTAGCTAGTGATTAGAGTCAGCTGGAAAGAATGATTCACAGCCTGAGGAGGCTATCGTCCTTGCGCTCAGCCAGGATACATCAGGCAGTATTGAAGAGGGAGATAAAGGGTTTTTCTTGTGTGTTCTTGTGTCCTCCATTTCTTTTGATGTTGGCCAAAGTATGATTCCAAAACAAAAGAACACTGAGAAGATTGGAGCCCCAAGATCCATTGCAAGAATGACAATACACAACCAAACAGTGTTATGGTCTATAGTACAGAGGTGGTTGAAACAGCTGGGGAAATGGACACCTGTGTGTCTTAATTGATCACGTAATATCATCTCAAACTGTAAAGACGTGTTCTCAGAGGTCATGTTCTTGAGAAGTTTGTTCTCCCCAATGTAACTTGGGTAGATTGTTCTCCACAAGGACACAAGTATGGTCTTCTTCTTGGCTTTGAAAATCATCTAAAGAGTGGGGCAGGGAAAGAAAGCCAGTCATACAGTCAGAAAAAAGAGGGTAGAAATAATGACAAAGGCAGCTTTGGTAAAGAAGGTGGAGGAACAGGACAGAGAGAAATCAGGTAAATCAGAAAAAAAGAGAGTTGGTCGCTGAATGTCGCAGTCCGCAGCAGCTCCAAGTAGCAGCCTGATCGCTGTCTTGATTGGGTGCCACCGACCCGGATACTCCACACCCACCGCAAGAGAGCAGGCGCGTTTGATTAGTCCCTTTCCCTTCCCTGCTCTCCAAGTCTTCCTGTCTGCGCTTCAGATATAGCCTGAATGAATTCACCATAGCTAAGGGACCTCACGGAAAACAAATACATTCTTTAAGAATATTGTTTTTCCTATTTGCCGCTCATATTTCAAAAAAGGATAATTGGAATGTGCACCTCCAAATTCAAGATCCAAAGCAGAGAACAGGGAGGATATTGGATTGTAATTCAAGTGTTTATAGCGTCTGGTTCTTTTGTGCCTGCGTGGCTCGGTGTTTGGCATGATTACAAAGGGTTTGTGTACACGTCTGGGAAAGACGACGCCATAACAACTTCACAGGAAGAATTGATTATTGGTTTGTGTTTTTTTTATTCTTTCCCTCTTTCAAGGCTGAATGGGTTTTGGAAGTTCGGTTCATAAACTTAATTTGGGGGGAAGTCTGTGACAACTTTTTGTGTCATAAACCTTTGAAGTTACGTCTTGAAAGCAGATTACAAAACGTGTTGTTGGAGAAGTGAGGAGAGTAAGCATGAAAGCCCCAGATAAAGAATCCTGTCTTTTAAATCATTTTTCAGCCCCCCAAGGGTCCAAACTCAAAAGCAACATCTACCCCAAATAAACATCATCACAAAGACTGCTCAGACATAAAAGAGGCTGAAAAGAGGACATGTGTCAAATACAAAATAATGTTTCCGGCTTTGGAAAGCGATGTGCAGTGCAAATGGATCAGGGACCCCTCAAAAGCAATTACTGCTACGATTCCCACAGCGGAAAACGGGTGTCAAAAGCTACAAACCTCAGTGGTCAGATTCCATATTCTATCTGTTATGTCGGCAGTAACAAACTCAATTTGAAACAGATGAATGTTGATGACTGAGGTCCATGTTTTTGTTGTTTTGGGGGGAGAGCGTACAAAGAAGTGACCCTAAAATCTGAGCAATTATGCTTTGAGTCAAAACATGTGCTGCTGATATTAAAATCCAATGCTCTGACCTGTTGGCTGTTTTCCCAAAATGTTGCAATGGCCAAAATTCTAATACTGCCATTATAAGTCACATTTAATCACATTGTTTTTGTGTTTTTGCAAAAAAAAAATTAAACCATTGCAGTAGTAATACAATAGGGCATGTCTAATAGAATCATGACTTTTAGTATAAAGTTTTATCAAGATGTATTATAATATATCTATAATATAGATATATTATAACATTGAATCACCTTGAAGATGCAAATTTCAGTGTTTGAAATGAGTAGCCTAAATATATTTGTGACCCATTAGTATATACATATATGATACCTTAAAACATATAAAAGATATTGTTTGCAATATAGTATTTTGCAATATAAGAGTATATTTACTCTAATCATTACATAAAAGTAAAAAAAAAAAAAAAAAAAATAGAAGATAGAATTGACTGAATTCTTATTCTTAAAATAGATTTAGGTTATGCCATATATGATTGGCTTTTTAAATATAGATATGCTTATTGAAATGATGAATATGATGAAAGAGAATGCACCAGGGGTATATAAGGTTTATTTTAACAGAATTATATAAATTTTCAAAAGTGCACCTTGATATATTTATTATGTAATATATAAAACATGTAGGACTTGGTTTAATCTGTGTTCTGGAAACTGGCCCTCAGGTGTCTTGGGTGCTATAGTCACAGTATAAAGTACTGGTTAATAATCTCACAGCACTGTGGTCTTATGACCTGGATAGAAAATAATAAAAAAAAGAGCAGATTTAGTATATCTTATATACATGGGGGATCTCTCTCCTGTTAAGATGGTCTGCAGGCGAAAGGTAAAAGGCAAAAGAATATTCCAAGCATACACTTAATTGCTAATGGTGAGCCTCAATCATGCATGGTCTTCCTTTACTTCAATTAATGGGTGGCTGTGTCTTTGTACCCTTAAACAGCCCATGTGAAGGTATAGAACATGTAATTGCATCAGTGTAAATCCAATGTATATCACGGCAGTTTCTTCATTAGACAGATATGATGGTTTTACACCATTGATGGATGTGAGATCTGTGGGTTGGTTATGGGGAAGCCATAATGACCAACAGTGTGCACTGTTCCAGACCAGGGCTTTTGATTCCCTCTAAGATCCCACAACGACATTATATTCCCCATCTGCAGAAGTTGTATCAAGGTCGCTCCAAATCACTTCCGCCCTCATCAAAGCGACAAGTTCAAACCTGATGCATCCCCACATTGAAGAAGACGACATAAATAAGCTTGGTTGACGAGCGAAAATAAGGCTCCTGGGCGGAGGGAGGGGAGGAGGGAAAAGAAAATATTTTTTCGCCCCCTTAATGGAGCCGTCAACAATCACTTTTCAGCAGGGAGATGGAGTCGTGAGGCGGATGGCGGGTTTTGCGGTCTAAGGAAGAGGGGAAGCATCATTACCATAGAAAACATTACTACGAACGACGGACATCCAGGCCATCAAAGATGATCATCTCATAAATTCCATGCACTGTATAATAGGCCTGTCACTCTTGAAGGCTGAAGGGAAAATAATGCCCCTGGCAGATTTTTATCTTCCACAGTGCTTCTGCTGATTACTGCTAAATAGGCCTCAGCTTGTTTAGCTAATAAGCACCATAGATGTGAGACCAGGATGTGGTGGGCAGCTTTTGATTGCCACTGTCCGAATCCATATGTCCCTTTCAATCACTCATGTCTTATCATTAAGCCAATAATTTGATGAGCAATTAAACTAAGGCTGCTGCAAACAATCACTCAGCCAGCTTGATGTGTGGCATGTCCGAGCGAGAGAGATTGTGCTCCTGCAGCTGCAGCTTGAATGCCAGCGGTAGGTAACTGGTACTTAATCAGCCATCAGCAAAGACCCTGGATGGACAATCGTGACACACACACACACACACACACACATGCAGATACACAGACTGGATGGTTAGGGCTTCACACACATACACACACACAGGCACGTACGTATGCATGCACACATTAACGCACACGGACTGAATAACAATAAGACATTAATTTAGAACAGTGCCTGGCTAAATAAAAGACTAATGCCTTAGGTAGGCAACCCTCTCCTTGTCTGAAAGGTCACAAATTATGTCTTTGTCTCAGAGAACATGGAGTCTAGACAATGTTTTGGAGGGAATATTTCTGGGAGGAGAGTAGCATTAGATAGGCAGTTTCCTCCCTCTCGTTAATTACCTGATTAAGTTCTGCTAAGGTTAAAGACCCATTCAAAGCCCTGCATTGCTAATTGGGATACAAATGATGCTGCTGTCCTGTCTTCGTCTCCTTGCCCCCACCTCCCCTACAGACAAACACACACACACACACACACACACACACACACACACACACACACACACACACACACACACACACACACATTCCGAACAACGAATGGAATATCAGTGAAGATGTTGCCAATAAACATAGTGACAGTTGCATCATCACACAAGTCATTTTAGATTTTAAAGTGAGAGTCCAATGTATAATTAGGTTTGGAAACACCCTCATGTGACAGGACCAAATGTACTATTTTACATGGAATTCCTGTTAGGCTGTTAGATGTTTAGCTGCTGTTTACAATTATGCATTTACATTTTAGGCATTTAGCTAATGCAATTATCCACAGTGATTTAGAATGAGTGCAACAGCAGAATAATTCCTAGATCTCTAGCTTTACGCATCAAGCAACCAATCGTAAGGAGTACAGAGGTCGAGCCATGACAGTAGAACCAAAAAAATGTATGTTCTTTTCACTAGAATGCTCATGTAAGACAAAAGCGCTAGGAAATGCAATGAGAACTAAGGAGAGAGGTAAAAGGATTTTGTTTTACTTCAAGATAAGAGCATGTTAGAGCAAGTACAGGAGGAAGATATGGACGAGGGGATATGTATGATTCAGGGCAAAGAGGGGAAGTGAGGCACTTCAGTTGTCTGTTTAAGTCTAAGTGGTTGTCACACATACAAAGCTTTCCCTCTCGCACTGTGAGTACATACAGTGAATATTCCCAATTTCACCCTTGCACAGGTATCAAAGTTTCATCTTGTCATTGATGTGGGACACAGCAGAAACAAAGCCTGCGCTCTCTCACACGGCCACATTCACCTTAGCGATCCCACTGTTCTCTCTTTCTGTCTATATCTTCCAACGTCTGTCAACTTTTCACACTGCTTTTGTCTTTGCTAGCGCTGCAGAGCGATCCAGGCTTTTTACACATAGATGAATGGCTTGTGGGAGTGGGCGTACAACTGAGAGCTAGCTGCGGACTCTCTCAGGACCGAACTGTAATGAGCACCATGAAAGGCCCATGCGGCCCACGGAGCTAGCAGCTAGCTGTGTAGTGTAGCCACCACATAGACACAGATGAAGACCCTCTGCAGTGTGCGTCGACTCCACTGCTTCTTCATTATAATGGAGTTTCCAGAAAAAAAAATAAAATCAGAACAATTATAAGTTAATGAGTAATGAAAGCAGGCTGAATTTGACCCCCCCCCCCCCCCCCCCCCCTTCCCCTGTGTTGTTTTCTGGTTCTGCTGCTTCAGTTGAGTCCTAGACAGAGACAAATAAACTCAGCTTGTGTAAATGGAGCAGAAAGCATTCAGAGAGGGAAGACGAATAGGGCACACACTCACACAGTTTGGGGATCCACTTTTATCCCTCACTCTATAGAAATAGCCTCTCTCTCTCTTGCTTTCTCTCTCGGAGGCGAACTGAGAGATGGTGATCTTTTCAAAGGTCATTTGAACCATTTGTCTTATCTCAGAGTTTCTTCACTGAGATGGCAAGCACAACAGAGAAACTTTGCCTCGGGCTTTAGCTTTGTACATTTCATAACCAGGCAGCAAGAGTCCAGGCAACAAACTTCTTTTAGCAATAATGTCTTACTTCCAGCGTTGCCCTCTTATTAAATTATAGTGCACTAAATTTGGCAGCATTGATTTTAGATTATTTTTCCACAAACAGTCAACAAAAGGAGTGGGTGTGAGCAATACTGGTATACAATATCTATATAAATAAAGAATGTGGGGGGATGGTTGAGTATAACCATGTAAACTGCACATGTAGTAAGACTGCTCGAGTTTGAATAAGGTTTTTGCTATGCTGTCACATCTTGCCCTTTTCATTTTCCTGTATTTTTGCTGTTCTGTCTAAAAACACTAATTACCCACTAAAGGAGAGTGGAATGCCTTTACGCTTAATAAAACTATGTGAAAAATTACCATGGGCCGTTGTTGCTGCCAGTGTCCCACTGTGAGGACTATTGTGGCTGTGCTTGAGCATTGCTCTATTTACCTGCTATCATGACAAACGAGTGCTGATTATTACCCAGGGTGCACTAGGGACACAACAGTCATTACCAACTTCCTGTTTCGAAATCGCCTGCAGTTAGCCAATTGTCCCCTATGTTGTGCACAAACACCTGTGCTGGACGCTTCAGGCTTTTGGAAAGGGAAGATGATAAAATTAATATTCATAATGGGGCACAGCTTCAGACTGATTACCAACACAAAGTCGCATTTAATAGTTCAACAAAAAAACATTATATTTTTCGCTGTTGAGGTTATTCACTTTATTGCATCTCTGTAGGTCATTTCCCAAAGCATACTTTGATTGTAAAGATTTTAGACAAGGTGGCTGTAATTAAAAGGTCATTTACTGCTGACGCTATAGGTAAAAAAGACAAAGCCGAACTCCATAGTGACACTATAACAATGTGAATGATTAACAAGTTTATAATTATCCTGTCGTGCTCTGACTCCTACACTGCTTGTCCAGAACTGTCATTAGTGATTGCCTGAAAGATTAAAGCCCCGATCACTGACTACAGTGGAAACACAGTTGCCCTGCTAATGGCTTTGTTTATATTTTTATTTAAATTTTTAGTGGATTTAAGAGATTTTTCTTCCACTGTGACACCATTGTCTGAGCTTTTGATGAAAAGTATGTGACCGCTAAACATGAGCTTTACATGTAGTTTGAGACTGTGAAACATTTGTGTACATTTACAATGGTTGGAACAAGGGAATAAAATTCACCTGTTCAGTTTCAACGTGATAAAGTTCTTTTTTTTTTATCAGAAATTCACACATCACTTCAGATTAAGGAAACTATTGATACAATTCTGTAGAGTTTCAAATGTGAAAGAGACTCTATTTAGCTGTGGTGATATGACTCAAGTACACATCTATGAGCGTTAAAGAAAGGTCTAGGTGAGTCTGAAGAGAAATTAAATGGGTGAAAAACTCAACAATGCAGCTTCCTTACATTTTCTGTATTCTATTGTGTTTTTTACAGTGACTACTATTCATGACAAAATGAATGTGTATGCCTTGATCATTAGTGAATAGCACAGTAGCAAACCCAGGCAGAAGATGTGATATAGGTGAGAATAGATGCAAAAAATTATGTGTGGGTGGGTATGTGTGTTTTATGGGGTGAGGGTTGCTGGTCTAGCCAATCAGATTTCAGGACAGGTCAATACCTCGGTAAAGCAGGCCATCATGACAGGGCCTCTTCAATTAACCTGCTGCACTCTGGCCAATGACATTTAGGCTGAAGCACCAGCTGAATCACACACCAGAGTCACCTCTGTCCTCAGAACTGTTTTACTTTTAATTGCCGTCCTCACACAGTCACCAGTAACAAGAGCCTGAACGAGAGGGGAGCACTGGCACACACACACACACACACACAGAGCGTATTACCATGGCGTATGAGTGTGTGAATGCATGTATATATACGGCTGTTACTGTTTCACCGAGTGCACAACCCCTCCATCCCCACTTCCAGCCTCACACAAGGCTGCACACAGTGTTTATGGCAATCCTCGCTGCTTTCACAGCACAGCACAAAACTGAAATATTCATCTTTAACAAGATGTTTGCCACACATGATTTATTTTGATAGGCCTATGCCTGCTGTTGAAAATATTCATGGCTAATGCTACCTTATGAAAACAGAATATTCATATAGCTCTATCTGTTATATGCAGACACACTCCCGCCTGTTTTCTCTCATTGATTTTGGCTGCTAGTGCCACCAAGTGGCTGGATTGTCTTGGTTTATAGAGGATAATAGCACTGCAGTATTTTTATGTCTCCTCTCTCCTTTCCATCTCATCCGGCTCAAGATTTGGTGTGCGTGTTGGACTGATTCACCATTAAGAGAGACTGTATGCCTTTTTAAGTGTTCAAGGCGGAAGCAGCTCAATGGCTGTCACCTACAATTCATCCATAACTGGGGGGAGAGAATGTGTGTGTGTGTGTGTGTACGTGTGTGAGTCAGTAGGTTCAAAATTACTTTAGGGATGGTGATATATCTGTAGCTGATTGTTGAGTAGCTGCTAGATTGAAGAGCAGTCCACCCGCATCCACCCTCTCTCTTTCTCTCTTGGGACTGCGTCTCCTGGGATGGAGGGGTGGGCGAGAGCCTTGAGTGATATACGAGCCAGACTGAGAGAGATGAGAAGGATCTGCCATTCCCTGTCAAGAGGGGACGGTGCAAGGCGAGAGGTTACACACATTGAAATGCCATTTCCAGCAGTTCACTACTTCACACTCGCCACCACCTCGGAGACTGGGATGAGAAATGCGCCTTATGAAAAATGGCTCCCATTACGGGCGTGACCCCAGCTGGTCTCTGCCGCTGACCCCCACATCTTATGGGTGTGACCCCGCTGCAATGTCTCAACCTCTTCACCCTCCACACACACACATAGCTGCATGCACACACACTCACACTCATACACTCACTTTCTCTCCCCCAAGGGCCTTTAGGCCAGTAATGACCATCCAGCCAGCTGCCAATAGGGCTGTAGTGAGTATCTACTGCTAACCTTTCCTGAATCGGTGTGAATGGATCTGCTTTACACTACAGGACATGAAATTAATCTAGCACTAATCACTAGTATGGGCTGTTTACCAAGTAGATCAGCAGGGACTGGATCTATCCTGATGAGTTGCAAATCATTGACAAATATCAGTGGTGTTGGTGGAAGTTACTTTTAAAAGTAATTAGTAACTTGAAAACTGATGATTAACTAGTTACATTACAAAGTTGCTCATTGTTTTAAAATGCAATGCAAGACTATTGCTTTGTTTCTAACAGTACGGCAATTTCATCTATATCAAGCATACTTAGATTGCATTTTTTTAATTTTTCAATTAGGAGCATGTTGTCTGTCCAATACGCTGCGGGATTCTGACTTTTTTCTACTTTTTGGTTTTAAATTTGAAAAAATCAAACAATATGAAAGAGAAATAAAGTAACGACATGCTAATTTGAGAAAGTAACTATCAACAAATTACTTGAAAAACTGAAAAATGAACATGTTGTTACTAGTTACCAAAAAAAAGTAATCTGAGTACTCTATCTCCAATACTGTTAAAATTCTAACCAACATTCTGAATTTAATACTACCATTAGAATAGTGAGATTAAGATACAGCCCATGTAAACACCTTAATGTAACTATATCTAATTAAGACATGTGGGGATTATACCTGTATACACCATAATCCTTGTTGAATCCTTGGTTTAGAGTTTTTACAACGTTTCCCCAATATTTCTTAAACTTGTTAAGGTGTGACCGTTTACAACCACTCTCTGTGTTTACATCCTGCCATCATGCCTCTTGAGTGTGAGCGCTGCATAATGCCAGCAAATTGCCAAAACAAAACAAACAAACAAAAAAAAACATGGGAGTAATATTACTCCACTTGACATTTTATGATGGCAGATGTGCTTGTAGCCTATGAGGGAGAAACCTTTGTTTTCATACATTAGTATGCAATGTTGTATGGAAATGGGTGTAACAACAACAAAACATTCTTTCTCCCACATGTCAACATCTAAATTGAATCATTTTCACAGTCAAGAGCGTGGGCAACAATTAGATTATGTTTTGCATATCAACATAGCTGTTGCATCCTCTATACATGGAACTTTGAGTGGTTTCTTCAGTGTTGACAGTAGATATTTTAGATGCTACAGTTATTCATTCAAATTGATGTTTGTTTGACTTTTATTACCATTACTTTTTTCAGAGTGGATGTTCTTTAAGACTTCCATATGCCATCGTTGTCACACCACAGCGATGTGAGTGAATAACACTTGCATGACCATACCACCTTGCTGTCTTCGTCTCTCATCAACTGCCTTGCCTCCTTGCCTCATCTCTCTAAATCACTGGGAGAGCTGGTGATGACGTGGATGTTTGGGAACGCAGGTTTCCTCTAGGTTACAAAATCACCTGTACAACACAGATTCACTGTCCTAATCATTTAATAGAAGCTGCTCCTTCACTTCTGTGAGACTTATCAGAGTTCGATGCATAGGAACTCTTAATTTCCCCCAAATGTACCTTTCATCTGACTTCACACGATTATGTTAATTGTTGTCAATTTCATGGCTCAAGTGAGTCTAACATTACATCAGATATGAGGCGGGACAAAGCTGCAGAGTCAATAAATAGGAATAGAAATGTTGCACGTCTTTAACATATTAGTCAGTGTATATAAGGACCACAGAGGACACACACCATTATTAATGTAGTTGGAGACAGTGTTCATGGTGAGAAAACAAGAATGCAGCGATGTTGTAAAACATTTATGCAAAACAAATTCGATAAGAAGTAACCTCCAGGCAGTGATACAAAGAGTGGGAAGCAGGCAAACAAATATTTGATCAAAGTTACGAATAATGTCTTCATGTTATCCTTTTCATCTATATCCAACTTTGCAGGCAAAGACAACATCCGATAAAATATATTAAAATTTTTATGTAGGAAGACGTGTTCTATCAAAAATAGAAGATAGACGGCCATAGCATCAATGTAAAAGTTGTTAAGAATGCTTAAAAGCCAAAATAAATAAATAAATAATTTTACAATTTTATTACAGCTCTACTGGGGGACACAACTTTTTGGCATCACTGTGAGCATGGTTAAGATTGCAGAAAATGCAAAAAGGTGTCATTAGCGGGTGTATCTTATCAGTTTGGGTGAGTATAGCTGAATTGCCTCACTCATAACTTCGATAGAGCACATGGATCTCTGAAAAGTTGAAACTGATTAGAGATGCCAATGGAATAGTTATTAAAATAATTATCTTTTGCAAGTCTAATCCACAATCTAGAACCCTAGAGAGATAATTTTGCCATCACCATATTCATCCGCTGCAGTGTTAACAACACTACTCTCCCCCATGGCTGTTTGTTAAATACTTTAATCTCCCATGCCACTCCAAAGGACTGAAGTGCTGAAGATGAAGCGAGGTACGCTGCTGTTGTGGGAAGGCCGGCTCAAAGACTTGCAAGTTGAAAGAAGTGACTGCTGTCACATTTCGCTGTATTATATCCCTTGAGATGAATATGCATGTCTCTCTCCTAAAAAGGCTGGCTGTAATCTGGGATGAGCTTCATGTTCTTGTATTTAAGGTGTTAGAAAAACCACAGGAATTAGCAGGGATGGACCGATTTGACAAGCTCAGCCCAACTGTTGAGAGCTATCAGTACATCTGAGTGATGATAGATTACTTTGACCGAAATTCTCTGAGGAGTATGACGCCAGTAGTGAGTCTCTAATAAAGGCTGCAGATTTTAATTACATGTTGAAGATGACTACTGTGTAATCCTTTGTTTTTCTAGGTGAATAGCACCATTAAAAAGGGGTTGGAGGATAAAGTTGTATTTAAAATCACAATGAAACCCTATTTTGAGAGCATCTTGCTTCCTTAATGTGATGTATTTTGAAACAGGATATTGGGGTGGGACATAATGCCGGGAGGGATCATTCAAAAATGTGTATCAGTTAGGCAGAGAAAGGCAGTTTTATTTGATGGGAAGAGGGAAGGGGTGGGATTGTTCAAAAATATATGATGGTTTTATTGGTTGGAAAGTTTATGTACAGCTCCTGGTACACAATGAAGTTTCTGTTTTCCACAAAGTAAAAGTAATGAAATTTTGATATAAAAATATATTTTTGGGGGCATAAATTGTCAAATAGGTGTATGGTATGAATGAATGAATGCACTGAACATCACAAATTGATGATATCTAACAGCATAAGAGTATCTGAAAGTCGATTTAAACTTTAACTCAAATGCCCCTATCCTCAGCACTGCTCCACCTGCCTCCCACTAAATGATGACTTAAACACATCTATACATTGTGCACTGTCAGACGCTTAAAGACGGATAAAAATATCCAACAAGTGTTATCTTTGCAGTTTGCTGAGTCTCTCTTTGGGCAGGAAGAGATGGATTTCCCCCAAGACACAGCATCTATTAATCTGTGCAGCAGAGAAATAGTTCTTAAATTTCTGAATGTGATCCGCTGCATTATCTTGTTGACTCATTATGTGATTTCCAGAAAAATGACACCCGAACTTGGCAGGGAAAATGACGTGTGCTGATAACAAAAACAGTGCTGAGATGACACTGTGAGCGATTAAGTTTGCTAGTATAGACCCAATGTTCGTGATATTTTGGAGTTTTACTTTTCAGTTGCTGGAATTTGTGGGGAATACACCAGAGTCTTCACTATCCTTCTCTGTTTCTCTGTTGGCATTACCAAACGGATTAAATAGTGCATCAACACAGTAGCTAGCTTGAATTGATAAGATATTCACGGAGAAAAGACAGTTATATATTTATTTACATAGATTTAGCTATTACAACTGCAATTCAATGGCGTTTTTGGCTAACTTTAGCAAAGCTGCAAAGCTGTCAGTTTGCCTTAGTGAGCCAAACCAAATAAATACTGATTCTTCTTGTTGTAATTAATATATTTGTAAATGAAAATAAACAATATTGGGAGGAGGTGTAGGCATACTCATCAGAACCAAAAAAAATAAATAAATAAATAAATACAAAACAATTCCTTGTTACCTAACCTAGCTACATAAAGGTGAAAAAGTTTGACATATCAGTATGTGTAAATTAATATCTCATTATCTAATATGTTGGAATAATTAAGTTTCTGTTAATTTGTCTTTTGAGTTAAAAAAAATAAATAAAAAGGCATTTCACTTTATTTTCCCAAAGCCAATCATGCTGGTCCAAAATAGCAGTTTTTGTCTTATGTGGTTATTATTTGGCCAATTTTCCTTGTTGGAAAGTCTAGACTTCACTATATTGATTTATTTTTTTTTGTTCTGTTCTGTATTCATAAAAGAGCAAGTCATTTGTCTTCAATCATTAGTAGAGTTAGAGTTTGCTACTGCGGCTACAATCACATGGATTTCTGAGCCAACGTTAGCTTTGCTGTATGACTGGCAGGCCAACATGTGCGTCTCAATGCAACAGAGAGAGGATAATAGTTGCATTGTGGATTAAATAATGTTATCTTCAAGGACAGCTGTTTCCATCGGCATTGATCACATGGTTGGGAACATTTTAGGCTTGTTCACTTCAGTACTAAATTTTGTATGTAAAATATGTCAAGCTCAAAGGGTATTGTCCCTTTCTAAATTCAGCATCACTCCTTCATCAGAAGTGAAAACATAAGTGACAAGCTGACCCACATCCTTATTATCGAGCAACATGAGATAAATAGGAATTTAAATTTTACTTTATTTATAGAGATATGTTTTCTAAAATGTTTAATAGATGTAAAATTAGATTTTGTACAAGTTTAGATTTAAAGTTACTGCTTTTTAAAACATTTTTTTCAAGCTTTTAGTACAGCTGCGGTTATCACATCACAGCAGGTTGATTGGCACCCTGCCCTAAGCACCACCTCAAACCCCTGTAATCGGTTTGCAGGACTCCTAGTAACACACCGAGAGCAGTGGTGTCCAATCATGTGCCAAGGAGGGCCAAGAGTCTGCAGGTCACCAAAGACTACACCAGCTGATTTCACTAATTAGCACAAGTTCAACCTGAGAGAGGGAGCAACTAAGTAGTGAAATCAGTTGGTGTGGTGATTCAAGCTTAGCTATTAGCTGCTACCCAGGATAATTCTAGCTTGCCAGTGTCACAGTTCAACACATAATTTAAAAGTATTGTGGCCAACCTCTCAATCACCACCGCTCTGACCCAAGAAATCATGCATGCAAACAGAAAGTTAAACATTTTATTTCTGCTTTTCAAGCAAGATGCCAAGCTCCACTCAGCTCCAAAATAGCCACTAAGTAGATATTGGCACCCTCCTCAAGTGCCCACCGAATCACATATGAATTGGAAAAGCGAAGATTTTTTGTTGGGTGAAATCAGATGTGACCATAATGCAGGTTTACGTCAATGGAATCAGGGAAGCTGGTGTTTTCTGCTAATCGGGGCTCAGTTTTGTCACTGATCTGCATGAGAACTTTTATTCTTCCAATTCACTGAAGACATGACCTAGACACATAACTGCATTTCTTTGAAAAACATCACAAAGCTTACTGTTCCTCATCCTGAAACATACACTAGTACAGTGAAAAACAAATTAATGAAAACTGAATAAATTGCTACCATTACTTTTAGAGAGTTTGACACTATGGCCTGGGTGAACGCTCAGTAATGATTGTTTGCACGGGTGTTGATTAATTTCAGAAAGCCACATGGCTCTGATGCAGTAGTCTTGTGATATTCCTAAATTAATGTACTATAGAAATGTGAGCTTTCAACTGAGCCATTGAAAACTAGATGGGCAATCCAAGGTGAAATAAATCCTTTCTGGTTTGATAAATCTCAGAGAGTAATTTCAATAATCTCCTCTGCCTAAGGTGCATAAGAAAAGCAATAGTGACATTTAGCCTTCTTTTTTGATTTAGGATTTGACATGGCTAGAGATTTGATCTTATATGCATGATCTCATATGACGACATATGCATGTATAGCGGATCAAGCCTTTGAATTGTGTGGGGTCGTTTCACAGTAGGTTTGATACCATTCAGCTGCTTTACAATGACTTTACTGTGTTCCTCATATCCTCATTACTTTCTCCCTTGTTTTTGGCTTTCTAAGGTAATGATCAATGATCCTGGCTTGCACGCTTGAGCAAAATTTAGTCTGATGCGCACAAATATGATGCACCTAAACAAGATAAATAAGATTCTGGTAGTCTGTACAGTAAGTGTAATAGAAAAGATTAAATATGTGCTAAGCTAGACAACTTTTATATTTGGTAATTTATTTTAGACACTGGCTAAGCGAGGTACGGTATGGCAGCTGCCACCCTTGTCATATCCAATATGTTCAATTTGTGTAACTGTGCTGCTCCACAGTAAACTTGCATTACTTGGGTCAGTTGAGCTTTTACTTGGAATATACAGACCTGTCCAGTTGTGAGCCGCTCCTCTCCTGCTTTTGTTGCTCATGCTGAATTAAGCCACAACACATTAAACATTAGCTAGCACTGTCTGGAAGTGGGCTTTTTGAATGTCAGGTTCACCAAACCTCCCATTGTCTGAGTGGGCTGAGACCTGGAGGTATGGCATTATGAGACCAGATTCTGACAACACTCCTGACAACTAAATCCAGTATGTGTGGGAGGCCCTGTAAATCTTTAGTCTAAATTCGGAGATATTTCTGGGTTGTTTTTCAAACGATTTTTGGAAAATTCTGCCTGACTCTTTCCTAATAATCTTTTTTTTTTCTTTTTTTTTTCTCTGCATTCATTACTGATTCTAACATAAACAAATGTCTCCTCTCTGGCAGATTTGTGACTCTGATCCAGGGGCGTAATCTGTGAACGGCTTTGTCAACATCACTGGCTGCCTATTCACGTTACTGTTTATCGCCACATTCCAGGAAGAGAGAGAGAGAGAGAGAGTGAGCAAAAGAGGAAACAGAGATAGAGGTGAGAGGGAAGGACAGAGAGAACAGTGAATGAGAGGAAGAGAGAAACCTAGAAAAAAAAAGGAGAGAAGTGGGGTAGAACGACTGGGAGAGGAAGGAATCGCTCAGTCGTTTCTGCAGAAGGAAAGAGGTATGAATATTCCAATTTTACCCTGCTCATTAGAGACGGCTGGCTCTTCCTTTGGGGGAGCGCTGCTTGTGTTTGTTTCCAGCCCGATTATTTGCATGATGTATTCTGCAGCTTTATATTCAGTGATGGGGGAAGATGACGTTTTGGCAGGCTGACAATGAGGCCTTAGGGGCGCCACAGCAGTCGCAGTGAGCTTTATTCACCGCTAAGATCAAAGGCCATGCTCCTTTACCCCAAATTAGTCACCATTTCACAGTCACTAAAGCTCTCTTCCAACAACTCAACTTACTTGCGCAGCTCTTACACAAGACTGTTGTCGGGCACACTGACGGAGTGTCACTGCAGCGGGACAGTCGCCCGGTGAGTAATCATCTGTCCACACTGCAACACTTTTGGACGACCAAAGAAATGTTGGGTGATCCTGACCATGGTCGCTTTTTTCCCTGGTGTGTTGGCACAGAGAAGTTGGCTGCAGTTGCACCTTTTGGGCGACATCACCCATCAACAGCCAACCACGTATTGGTGTTGCCATATATCCTATTTATCACATTAGTGCTTCAGCTAGCTCAAATCAGCAAGCAGACAGTAGCCTGCTGTTTTGTTTTATATTGATATTTTGCTCATATTGAAATAGGATTTGTAACAGTAGAAGCAGGGGGAAACCTCATCAGTATGTAATATGGTTGAATGTCTTTTAATGTATTGCACAAAATAAAGTACCTATGTATGTGGCAACTCTAAAGTAAACACAAAATCTACACAGTCGAACCACATACTTGGAAGTTGCATCACAGTATTTACAACACACCCACACAGACGAACACATGGTCATGAGAGACAGATAAAAGCAGAGTCCGTGTCAAGGAGCCAAGAAGCAGATCATGGCTGATTTGTGTGTCACAGAAGCTTCAAACATGGTGTGATGCCTTCGCAGCATGACATCCACCTTCCCTCGCCTACTCAACTCGCCACTCTCTTTCCGCTTTTTCTCTCCACTCGGCTCTCTCCTCCTCACCTCCCTTATTTTGCAGGGGAGCCTGCAGTCACATTAGCTCAGAGCAGCGACTTGCTACTGAGACACCCCCTGTGGTGCATCAGCTATCTATAGATTTCAGCAGATGTACAAACTCTGCCTGCGAGACTCTATTTCGGAGAGTGATGCAGACATGCGCACAGACACACACACACACACACACACACACACACACAGGTGTGCATGTATCCCTTTGCTAAATACGCGTTTGACACGCGTACACAGACAACAAACAGAGGTAGTGTGGTGTCGGTTGGCGGCTTGATGGCTGTTTGTAATTGACAAGCTATGAATCAGGAGAGACTGAGAGTAGAGAGAACAACATGTGAAGAAAGAGTACAGAGTGAGAGAGGGGGGAGCTAGAGTGAAGGAGAGAGGAAAAAAAGGAAGGAGAGTCGAGGAAGACATGACGAAAGATTGTGGGGTGAGAGAAAGTGGAACTCGGGGAAGATATAGAGGAGCAGAGAGAGACAATGAGAGAAGAGAGAGAAGCTGTATACTGCATAGAGGGGTGTGTGTGTGTGTGTGTGTGTGTGTGTGTGTGTAGGGGGGGCTATGGCCATTTCTGCCAGTGACGTACATTAAACGTATCTGACATGCTAATGTCAGCCTGACTCTCCATTATCCCACATCGACCATTCCACAACAAAACAGACACACACACACACACACACACTAGAGGCCTGGTGAACTCAGCTGATCAAAGTCACTCTTTTTCCATCATTTCCCTATTCATTCATGTCTCTCCCTCAATCTCTTGCCCTCACTCTCTCACTCATACTCTCTTAGGACTCAGAAGGGGACACACCTGCAGGTGTAGACGGCCTCTGAACAGGCTATTAGGATGCATTCAGGGGCGACGCGGCTTGTAATGCCTCTATAATCACACAGGCTGTTTTTAGATTGACACATCGCTCGGCTTGGGTGCATCTCAATTGTCCACTGTAGCTTCTTGTCCTTGTCTCCGTTCAAATCCAAATTCAGAATTACTTTTCTGACTGCTTAAAAACAATATTGACAAGCGGAGATCTTTGATTAATCTTGGCACACAAGATTCACGGTTTCTACGCAGGTGCTGGATTGATCCGTAATGCTGAGGTCTTGCTTGAAAAGTTTGGGAATTGAACAAAACATCTGTAGGTGTAAATCCAAACTCTTTTCTCATTATGCCATTTGATTGATGTGCAGCTTAATTTCAACAGAAATCCATTTTGCATGTCACTGTTGTAGGTGGAAGAAAAAACAGAGTGACAGGAACGAGCCGAGGAAGATACTCGCTACTCGCTGAGAATGACATGTGCAAGACAGCGATGCCTCGACCGTGCCCGTCCAGGGGGCTTCGGTGGAGTTTTACTGGGCGAGGCGGACGACATGCCTAAAGACTGTCTAGTATTACAGCCATGAAACCACATGTGGCTCTCACAGTATCAAATACAAAATTGAATTTTCTGCTCTGTCGCATGTTGCTTGTTGAGCTGCAGACGGGGGAAGCGGGGCGGGGGGTTCTTTGAATCTCTTAACCTTTACGGCTTGTTGCGGTGTCAAGCCCTGCGGACAAGATCGGACGCTGACACGTTTGTCAAGGGATGACAAATTAGCTGTCCTTCCAGATGCCTGATTGCCTGACCTTTATTCAGTAAGTGGTGGGGGTGGGGGGGTGGGCTGACAGCGCTAAATGGTGCCTGTCTCAACGAGGGCCTACACAGGAAACGCACATCTCACCCAATCTATTAGCATTCACATGCAGAATGATGGAGAAGCAGTCTAGAGCCAATCATCTCTCCCAGATTTCCTCTCTTTTGGCCATATAGCAGATAATATTC
Source organism: Centroberyx gerrardi (assembly GCF_048128805.1). Classification (NCBI taxonomy): domain Eukaryota; kingdom Metazoa; phylum Chordata; class Actinopteri; order Beryciformes; family Berycidae; genus Centroberyx; species Centroberyx gerrardi. The sequence continues at coordinate 16,326,520 of NC_136020.1, read as the reverse complement.
AGACCGCAAGATGTTTGACTGCCAGGCATGGTCATTTGGAGTGCATCTGTGTAATGGTTACTGTCAGTGTGTACTGTACTGTAAGTTTAAAGTATATTATTTGAGATCATTATGTGAGAAAACTGCCTGAGGGTGGAAGTAAACAACCATTTGTACTTGAGCCGGAGTAAAAATATTCCTGGCTGTCATTTCTTTCTCTCTCTGAATATCAAACACAAAAAAAATATGACTTATTTCTGATAAAGGCCTTCGTGTTACAATGAATAATAATCCACTGCTTTATAAATACCCTAGGAAGACATGAGAGCTGAACTTACTTTATAAGAAAACGACAGAAAAGCACCTGCTTTCTGAAAGCACTGCAACTTCAGCTAAATTTGTACTCGAGGTGGAACACGAGAAAGATAGTGTAAAAGGATTTCACAAAAACGTGCTTTGTTACTTTTGAACATAAAGCAGTTACAGTTTTGTGCATGTACTAAAATCTTTGTAACAAAAATCAGTTTTACCGGAGCATGTCTCATTATCAGTCCAAGTTTTTGTGGATATGGGAAATAAACTCCAGAATATAGGTTTTACTCCAAATGCCACATCTATTCTTATGTCTAAATACAGACCTTTTAAAGGAAATACTTAAGTAGAAGTTAAAATGTGAATGTCAAAATACTCAGGAAAGTACTGTTTCTCTCTCTCACTCACTCACTCACTCACACACACACACACACACACACACACACACACTTGATATGCTACACTGAAATAAAATTCCTAAGTGTTCCTCAACCGCTGCAATGATAATGCCACACACACATACTCGCACACACAATCTGATATACATGCCAACTTTTATCTAGATCATGGTGAGCATGCTCAGTCATCCAACATGTTGATGTCATCTCTCCATCTGATAGGCATGATTGACATGAATGCTCTCCAGAGGCAGCTGAGCATAATATAAGCTACCAGAACATCTGCTAGCACACACACACACTCATACCTACACACACAAACACACAGGAACATACAAACACACATACTGAGTGACTGATAGCTTCTGTGCATAACAGTCATGTTGTATCAAGATGGTAATTTCCTGTCTGCCATCATCGATTCAGCATGTCACAGTCAAATAAAGATTTCTATTTATGTCAAAATCACAATTGAATACCTTTGCCCGGATGCAATTGTTTACTGCCCAGGGTTGCCGAGGACACTTTGTGATGTAAAGAGAAAAAACTATTTATTACCACTATAATGCATTGAGATTTAAGACTTTTTTTTTTTTCAATTTTGTTATTTTTGTTTTCACATTTGAATACATTAAATTTGAAACTTTGGTCTTAGACACTAAAGTGCAACAGCATGCCATTGATCAGCAAGGGAGAGACCAAGACAGGGCTTGATTTGTTGCTGGGTCCCATCATTCTAACCTTTTGTGCAAACAAAAAATAGCAAACTGAAGAAATTCTGCATTTAATCAAAGGGACAGGAAACTGACTTTTTCATTATTGCCTATGAAAGAAACCATAAGGTCAACATGGCGTTAAAGATGCTCAGATTCTCTGTTTCTTAATTTAGCCTCAGCATACTTAAATTTCATCATCTAGTACAAACAAACTGACTCTTGGTAAAAACAAAAAAGTCGCATTATGCACTTTGAGTGGTTACGTTTGGCTAAATGGCTAAGCAGCCAATGGTCAATCCACATCAGATCTAGTTTTCAGTGGAATATCCAACAGAACTAGTATTTGAGACATCAATCACAATCATCATCATCACAATCTGATGATGACAATTCTGCTCAAATGGGCATGAAGACTTTACCAAACCGTTAGGATCCACTCCTCATGTTGGCATACAATCCAATCTGCCAAGCAGCACTTCAATAAAATGTCAACCTTTAAAACTTCTTTGCATTTCCCACTGTGTCTTTTGGAGGAAGAAGAGAAGAAATAATTTGCAAATCAATTCTCAGAATTGAAATTCTGCTGAAAAACAGACTGCTTGATGGATTGGAGGGATCCCAAAATTAAGAGAGGACGTTATGGTTTAAAATAAGTCTTCAGTTGTATGTTTGCCTGTAAGCAAGGAAACATTAAACTGTCAAATTTCAACATGCGGTGAAGTTTTCTCTAGTACAAATGGAGAACACCGTGGATCGGGGCTATCCTTAACCTTAACTTGTGTCTTGCCTTGCGTTGCGTAAGTTAAAAGGTTTCACTGCCTGCCTGTACACTGCATGTTAAGCAGTTCCATTCAGAGTAAACTTTACCCAAGTGCGTCTTCTCCTACCTAATTGAGTTAGAGGATGCCATCTCCTTCGAGAACAGGACATTAAGCTTCCCTCTCAGGGAATGGTGGGGAAAGTAAATCACTTTTAATTAGAATAAACCTTAAGATTAGATCTGGCCTTTCCCTCCCAGTCATTTGCATAGCGGCTCTTCAATACAATACCAGCGCTGGTGGCTGATAAGTCGGATTTGGGGATGAGGGTAGGGGAGAGGTGCTGGGGGTGGAGCCAAAACTGCTCAACAGGCGATTTGAAAAGGCCTGGGGCGATTCTGTTTATATTCATAATGGGGATGGGAGATATGGGTTACATTACAGTTTAGGCATTTAGCTCACAGTCTTATCCAGAGCCGCTAATACTGGGGGAGTAGGCAGTGGTTCAGTGTCTTTCTAAAGGACACATGGCAGCTGCAGAGATTTACCTGTGACCTTTCTGCTACGGGACGGACTCTTTAACCACTAGTCAGTAGAGTGGAGAGGGAGCTTCAGAAATATAGGGGGCTTGGAGGGATCGGTTGGGGAAACATGGAAGAGGTAAAGGGGAAAAAAAAGTGACAAACTGACAAGGAGCAATGAAGAGCAAATATTTTCCTTGTTTCTGCTCCTGTTTAGGGAGGAGAGAGGAAGGAAGGATCAAGGAGCAAGGCAGGGATGTAAAGGGGTAAAGGAAGGAAGGATGGAATGACACACACAAACAGAGGAGAGGCAATGACTGAACCCCACTCAGGGAGATGTGAGGGGACGTGTCCCAATCTCCTCTCATTCAGAGGTGACACTCCATCCGTCACCACCATAGAAGCCCGCAGGGGGATCAATGTCTGCTGAGGTGGCCAAACCAAAAGCTATCTGCATCCCCATTAGTATTCCTCCACGGTGGGGCCCGGGCCGTCTACCGCATCGGCCTCCCAGCGCAACCGGCAGCACAGGTGCCGCGTCGATAGATTGATAAGACAAGGGAGACATGGCCCTGGAAAGCCCACGACTGGACAAGTGATTTAGCCCCCTCTGGGATAAACTTTGAGATCACACACACACACATACACACAGTCAAGCAGGCAAGTACTCGTATGCCCACACACATACAGTATGGACACACACAAGACATGCACACAGGCACACGCACACGCAGACACACACATAAACGCACTGCACGTATGCGCCCACACACCCACACTGAGAACAGATATGGACATCTTACAAGGATGAATGGCCAGCCTGCGAAGGACGGCAGGACAGCATAATAAAAGCCAGACGAGGCATTAATCCTCCTTGTGCGGTTCGCTGATGTTTGCAGCATTATGGCAGGCCGCTAACAATTTTTCACGTCTCCGCTGTGTGAGGGGGGGCCTGGTGCCGCAGGGCCAGCGGTAAGTGTAATGCTAAATCACAACTATGTGCTTGGCATGTTGTGTCATCATTATTGTAGTTCTAAAGGTATTGGGTGTTTGTGCAGGAGATCCTGTTAACATCATGTTTATGAAGGGTACCGAGAGTAGGATAATGCCACATCGAGCCAAATTATACATTTTATACAATACCTTTTGCGCCAATGGGTCAAATTATAATAAGCCAATTATACATCTTTCCAATAAATAATAATCCAATGTTGCTAGTTTTGTTAAAGCAACCAAGGACAAGGAAAGTAACTGAAAACTAACCTTTGTGACTTTTTTTTTTTTTTTTTTTTTTTTTCACGGCAACGGCCAACAATGCCCAGTACATTTTTTATTTGATTTTCTGGGCCAAGTCTGTCAGCCCTGTTAATAAAGAAAAAAAAAACAAAAAAAAACAACTGAGCACTCCATTTTATGAGTGGAGCTGACCTTTAAAGAGCTCAGGCTACACTGAGGGGATTTCAAGCCACCAATTAGCACTCTAGTTTCTACTCTAGCGCAACCTCAGGTCTCAGGCAGAGACACGTACATCCCATCAACAACATCAGCATATAAAGCAGGAGGCAGGACACAATGCACACTACTCACACAACAACAAATGTATACAAAGCGGCCATCCAAGTCGAGGTCGCATTGCACATTGTGTTGCATTGTGTTTGGTTACTTTGCATTGGCTTGGTTTTGAACTGTATGTTTGGTAAACTTGGTATTTTTTTTTTACCCTAACCCTAACACATTGAATGTTGTGTTAACATTCCACCAAAACATACCACCTCATCTTTAAACTCCCAAATTTATCTCATTTAAATCAAAAACAACAGAAAAGTTTATTTCCAAAGCATTATATATCCATTTTGGGGAGAAAAAAAAACAATCATCATTATTTACCACTGAAATGTAGAGCATCTAGACCATTAAGGTTATCATTTTGTTAAATGGGGGACTTGCAGTTACAGTAGGTTACACAAATATCGTGATTTGTTTTAACAGTAGGACTGCTGTAATAAAATCTCATCTTGGAACAAAACTCTCCAAATGATCTCCCACTCATATAGTGACTTGCCCTATAAAATGACTAGGATACCAAAGGACTATACAGAATAGGCAAGATAGTGTCAAAAGTAGGTCTTCAAGTCCAGTACACTACATCTATGAAAACTGACAACACCAAAGCATGCACGCATGCACTTCAAGGATTATGCCCCAGTAAACACAGTAACAATGTGGTCAAGGGCAAGCATAATAATGAATTGATTGTCCTCTGAGAGCGTCATAATGGAAGTGAATCAGACTATGCAGTGCGCTTTTAACAATCAATAAAGATATTAATCGCCACCACCACCCAAATGATTGATTACATCCATTTTTATTTAAGCATAATGCAAGGTTAGATCAATTATGAATACCTTCCATAGTCCCTAAACTGCCTTATAAATAAATAATCACAGAATAACACTAGTGAAGGTAAACCTAACAAAAGGTTTATAAAAGAACATATATTGGCACTCTACTGTTTTCTATTTTGGGAGAGGAGAAAGAGAGAAAAAAAAAAAGATTATTTTGAAATTAATTTCCAAAGAGTTGTCAATATTCCTGAAGTGTGGCGCATGCAGCGCCTAGCTGTGGCGCTGCATTAAGCTTTCATGAAAGTGAAAGTTAATTAGATATGATGACTGAACTCCCGGGATCGTAATTAGCCGAACTGCGTGACTGCTCTCCTGTAATTAAATGTCATTTTCCCTCAGTTCACTGAGCCTGGAAAAAAAAAAAAAAAAAAAAAAAAAAAAAGCAAAAACTACGCTGCTGCAGAAAATGTCAGATGCAACAAATTCACCTGTGCCCCATGGCCTGATCCCCGGACATTTCTGGAACATGTGCAAGGAAGACAAAGAGTGGGTTTGGGTTGGTTGTCAGTGTTGCACACAAACCTAATAAAAATGAGCCTCTGCTTGGTGGGCTATTTGTGCCCCGTGTCATCCTGGTCCGTTTTCATTGCTCTCTCTGACATTTTGGATCGTATTTTGGGGTTGGAGAGTGGACACTCAGAGGTCGCAAAAGACTGTAAACATTCAAGGTTAAAGCAAGAGGGTGAGAAAAGGAGAAGAGGTCGTATCTGCAGGTGAGAATGAGATGTCACCTTCCTTCCCTCTCTCCCTCCCTGGCAGGTGTCATATGTGGATAACCCCGGGATATGAGAGGAGAGAGGAGGAGAAGGGAGCCGGTCCAACTGAGGACACGGCAGGTCTCTCGTCACGTGTTGGAGGAGAAGAGTCAAACCTGCAGGAGCCAAACTATTGACTGGCACCAGAGGACACTGTGAGGACAATAATAACAAAAACAGCAACCACAACCTCTGTTGTAGAGCTGCCATTCTGTACTTTGCTTTCCAGCTTAAAGGCAGTGGGCATTGTATGGAGTGGAAAGTGCTGAAAATTAAAAATAAGGACACATACGGGAGATGTTATAATATTGAGCGTGTGTTTTGTCTCTGTGGGCGCATTCATGAACGCATGCATGAATGTCTCCATGCATGGGTTGTGGTTGTTGCTGACAGGAACTGCCGCAGGCTACGTTCTCAATAATAATCACTCATTTTACTGTCTCTATAGTGCGCTCTCTCTGAAGGCATATCATTGACACTGGAAGAGACAGTGCGAGCAGGGAACCTAATTACCTCTGCCCTATGGACAGAAATTGATCACTGTGAATGTAATAAGGCTTTAACGTGTTTGCCTGAGAAAACGACTTGGGGCTCCCCGCCGTGTTTTGAATTAGAAAAACGACAGGTTAAAAACCCACCCGCGTCTCCGACTGAATCACTAATGTGGAGTCACTCTTCTTCTCTTCTCTGCTCCGTACTTTGTTGTAAACATATCTGCGTTGGTCACAAGCCTGGGTTCCAAAACTTTTTTCATGTCAAGGACCCCCAGACAGACTCTTATTACACTTCAGACCTCAGATCCCCATTTGATAAAGTTTTGTCCCCTCTGACATGATTGTTGTTGTCTGTCTGTCTGTCTGTCTGTCTGTCTGTCTGTCTGTCTGTCTGTCTGTGTGGTGAGGATGTAACAATGGCAAAAGGGAGACCAAAAGGGAAAGGTTAAAGAAGGATTTTTAAGTACTGAGACAATTAAGATGGTGGATTGTGCTAATTGGGTTATACAACCCTGTATGCGGTCCCGATGTTTTGTACCATCAGTGCAGATTTTGTTTTTTATCATACATAGTTCATTTGTTGTCAGTATTTCACTTGTTTTCTTTTGTCTGCAAGTAGCATTACAATAACAAATGATGAAAGAGAAAGCCAAAGTAGAGCAATACAACAAGTATTAAGGATTCATCATCTGAATATTATTCTAGAGGGAGTTTTTTTTATGGATGCTTTAAATTGGGTGATCTTTCGACTGCCACAATCTATGTAATCACATTAACCTGCCTAAAAGAGATGCCTAAATTCCCTTATGTTCTCCCGATCCCTTATCACCATAATAAGTGGAAAACAAACTGTTGAGATTTTTCGGAGCAAATCATTTCTCTGTTATTACGTAGCTGCAGCACCAGTGTCAAGTGGCGTGCCAGTCGAATCCAAGCAAACAACACCTTAATATTGCCTATGATGGATTCCTACTGCTTGGCGGTTGTTCGCTTTAACCTTTCCTCTTCAGCATGGTATTCTAGTGTCTTTCCTCTGGCTATAGCTTTACATCCCGCCTGCCTATCTGCCTGCCTAAGGGCACTAAAGGTGTCTACCGCTAATTCCACCTGAGCCCTTAATTACCTCATTAATTTAGGCTGACAGGCTAGGTTAAAACCCCTCTGTGATCCCCAGACACCATACATGGGCATTAGCCAACGAATGGGGGGCCATAACCTGGTCCCCTTTTTTGAGACCCCTAACTGTTTAACAAGGTTTAGACCTAATCCACGACTTTATCTTTATGGATCTTGGCCTGGTTTTTCAAAAGCAACTTGGTGTTAATTGTCAATTGGCGGTTAGGGTTAGTGGAACCCAAGACTTAGAGGAAAACCTTGGCTGAGTCGGGGTTTGGGTGACATTACGGCCAGCTAAGCTAGGATAGCCCCCCCTTATGAAGCCATTAGTTGAGGATTTCCACTGTGGCTTTAGCTAAGCCATCTCCCATCCGGATCCATTCAATAAAGATGGTCACTGAAGGACATAGTGCGAGAGAAATACAATGGCTTGAAGGCTCCTGGAGATCCTATCTAGACGGAGGAGTAATAAGGAGAGGGCTGAGAGGAGGGTTATATTGGTCCAGCTGGATGGCATGGAGGAGAAAGGAGGGCCATCACACACGTCCGGCCTTGACTGAAGATGGGATTAGAACGAGAGAGAGAGAGAGAGAGAGAGAGAGAAGGGGGAGGAGAGCGCCAGAGAGACAGACAGACAGAGATAGAGAAGAGACAGAGAGGCAGAGATAGTGAGGGAGAGCAGGAGCGAACGGCGGAGAGGAAGATTGATGGCTGACTCGTCCTCGCTAGGTGATTTCCCATCTCTCCAGACGAAGCCCGCACCCAGGAGCCACCACTCCGCCGCGGAGGGGAGAAATGGGCAGATGGTGAAGGAGGAGAAGAGGGCTATAAAACCACAGAATTGTTGAGAAGATAAAACAGGCAGAAGGTGATGGTTTGCGCAAATCAGTGAGAGAGAAAGAGGGAATGGGTGAATAGGGAAAAGTATTAGGAATTGATTTGTATTAGGCATTAAGAACATATGAGAGTAATGAAGGTAAGAAATAGGCTTGACTGCAGGAACTCCCCAGTTTGTCTTTTGTTTAAAGAGGAATGGTCAATCACAGCTCCTTTTGTGCTTCCTTAGACATTTACAGTACACAGAGACACTGAAATGCACTGAAATATGGGGCAGAAGTGAAATTAATTTGGCCGCAGCTGGGTTTCTACACCACATGTGCATGACAGAGCAGCAAACTGGGCTAAATGGCATGATTCCATCTAATATGGAAAGCAACCTATTTTTTTTTTTTTGGCGTACTGGTTGTATTCAGTGATAAATCAATTCACAAAAAGTGGGATCAATAATTCTACAAACTTCAACTTCAACTTTATTGTCCCCGAGGGGAAATTTGTCTTGCAGCCAGATAAAACATAGAACACACAGAGACATAGGCACACGGACTCAGGTACAAAAAACATGATAAAATACATGAATACATGAATACATCAAGTGACAACAGGAAACCTAGAGTATGTTTAGCCATCGCTAAAACCATCATCAGCCCCCAGTAGTTAAATGGGAAACTAATCATCAGCTGGGTCATCATGAGCATTTACCAGTTTACTATGTGAATAGTAACCAACTGACAGTTACATTGTTGATTATGCCATTATTGACATAATGTAGCAATCCCATGCAACTGCAACAGATCAATAACAGTATCAATACTGTGCACTCAGGAGAGTAATTAAAATCTGTTAATTGATCTGTTTCAACATAATAACCATCATAAGCTGTGACCTGTAAATTGCCTATTATACTGTATAGAAGCAATGATGAAGCCAGCGTGAATTATGTCACCTTCAACAAAATGCATAAGGAATTAATTTACATATTTAAAGATTGGTTTTGATTGAAGTAGCTGTACTGAAAGTGTAAGGGAATATGTGGGTGCTTGATTACAAATACTGTACACACACACACGTGCACTCACACACATTTATTCACCATCTAGCTATAGGTTTTGACATATTGTACATGTTCCTCCATGGGTAGCTGCTGTATTGAAAGATGTTTACCACACTTGAGGCCTCATTAAGGCAGGAACAACACCCCTGAATATGGATGCACTGTATGTATGGACTAACCTTGTATTATTATGTGCAGGACTTGGCAGTGGTGGCCTAAAGGTTAGAGAAGCGAGCTTGTGACCGGAAGGTCGTCGGTTCAATCCCCCGGACCGGCAGGATAAATCTGGGTGGGGAAAGTGAAAAGCAGCGCTTGCCCCTCCCTCATCACCACCACTGAGGTGCCCTTGAGCAAGGCCCTTAACCCCAACCGCTCCAGTGGAGCTGCTCAGTGGCCAGCAGATCAGACTGTGGTTGTACTGACCAGCTTCCAGGTGTGAATGTGATCAGGGCGTTCCTGAAAAAGAGAGCATTGCTCTCAGTGAAACTCCCCTGAATAAATAAAGGTAAAAAAAAACAACAGCTACGTCTGAATCGCTTTGTTCCTTAGCTACAAATACAGCGTTTGTGATCACACTTTAATCATGACCCGAGGCTACAAAGTAAAGGCTGCAGCATATATCGGCAGAGTCAACGTACCATAAACCATGTATGATGTGTGTTCTGCTGTCCTTTACTTTGTTGAGCTCCAGTATATTTATGTGTAAAAATGGAGTGATATATTTCAAGCGCAGAGAATTGGATATGGATTTCATTCTCTCAAATCATGTCACATCGTTTCACTTTGGTCGAGAGTTCGTTGATTAGCAAGAATAGAGATTTGCCACTTCAGTGACCCTGTCGATTCATGTTGCTTCATCAAACATTAAAAAAAAAAAAAAAAATCAATATAAAAAAATAGCTCAACATATCCTTCCTTAAAAGGTCAAATTAGGAGCAGTGAATATGCCATTATTAAAACACAGCACTATATTGCCAAACTGTATATCATTTGTAATAATGTAATTTTTAATACATTTTTACTGTTGCAATTGACTGTATGTCTAAAAGACATTTGTAGAGACCAACCTTTTAAAATAAACCATTAAGACGACTCTCTCTCCAGCTGTTATACAAATGGGAAGCAAAAACATGAATTGGTATTATTTTAGCAAGCACCAGCATCTCTGTTACCAGCCATTGCATTAGCTACTATTGTTTAAACAGAACAGTGACTTGTACAAAAAAATCACCCTAAAACTTTGTTGTAGAAACACACTCTTAACAGTGAACAGCTAGGGGCGATGGGAAATGCAATAAATGGGAAAAAATGACAAGAGATATGAAAACTTTTCCTACACCAACTTTCCTAAACTAGGCCAAAACTAACACCAAGCAATAAATCATATCAATTTCCAACAAATAACTTGATAATAGACAAGGCTACCATAAGAAAGTAGAGATGAGGCCCTGTATGTCCTTCCCATACCTGCGGGCTCACTTCCCCTCTTTTAAAAAACATTGAATAAACTATACTGGCAGTTTACAGGTCCATTAAATCAACTGGGATAGTGTCGGAGAGCAGAGGGGAGAGGTATTACATTTGTGTTATTGGTCAAATATCGCTGGCCTGTGAAGGGAAAAAAGGTGATATCCAGCGCAGGCCGGGCAAATGGAGAAAGAGAGAGAGGGAGAGAGAGAGAGACGGGAGGATATGTCACAGCTATGTCCTTTCTGATAAGTGAGTTTTCACTCGCCTTCAACCGCCCCACTGTAATAAGAGTTGACACCTATTTGTGACATATGACTGTATCTCAGATTGCCTGGGGCGTGATAGCATCTCGACGCCCCGCTCAGCTTAGCTGGCGATGGAGGGATAGCAAAAGTGAGGGATGGAAAATAGAGGGGTGCGAGGCTCAAATGTGCCGGTCCTGGTGATACGGTATCTGCAGGAAACACAGGAGGGAGGGAGGGAGGACGAGATGGAAAAATAGGGATGTGTGCAGCTCATGTGTTGCTCGCTGTTGGAAAGAATGGAGGGATAGATGGATGAAAGGATGGATGTATGGATGGGCCATAATTACTGGGTGCCTAAGGGAGTCAATGCTAATTTGCCTCTACCATTACAACACACATGAAAAGCACACACACATGCATGGTTTAAATATTAGTGAACGCATTATATCTCAACAACAGGTCCAATTATCTTTCTTTTTTTTTTTAATAACAAACCATAATGATTCCAAACAAGCTTCCTCCAATGAATGACGTAAACAAAGTTATTCTGGTCATGGAAGACAGTGGTAATACCGGGGTAATTGGGCTGGCATGGGCACAGCTGAGCCCGCCACATCCACTCCACTCCACTGCCTTTATAGACCTAGAGAGGGGAGGGGGACGGATGGAGGGAGGAAGAGAGGGATAGAGACACGGATGCACTGCAAAAAACGTCTATCTTGACAAGTCATTTCCTCTAGTGAGTGTTAAAATCGTCTTTTTAGCCGGGCCAGGAGGTGGTGGCAGCCACAGCTGCAGACCGGCCAGAGAAGTTGGTCTGTGTCAGAGTGTGGCAAGTTTAACAAGTTGGTCTGTGTCATAGTTTAGCAAGTTGAGCATTTTGAAAGCCAGGGTGTGGCTCGTCCAACTAATTAAAACAGTCACTAGTGAGTAATGAAAAGTTTGCCTTTCATTACTCACTGGCGGAGATGTGCACCTCTGCTGGCAGTGCACATTTTCAACCTTTCATTACTCACCAGTCACTATTTTAATCAGCACTCCATGTCTCCAATCCAATTCTACCAGTTATTATGCATTAGTGAATAGTAACTATTTATTAATCACTAGTTCCTATTCAAATTTTAAATCAATGTTGCCAACAATTCTGACATTCTATATCATAAATACTCAGTTTGTTAGTGATATGTTGTAAACCATATAGTTTATACTATTTTACAGCTTGCTAGCTTTAGCTATAGCATAAACAGAGTGGAAGTAGGCTACTTATTTAACTTCTGGTATCATGGTAAACTCAAAGTGATGCAGCAATCAGAGTCTGCATATAAAATATATATACATTGTGTCCCGCAATGGCACATGCGCAGTCAAATATATATTTTTTTTTCATTTTTGGGCCCGACTGACAGTGAGATAATTTCTCTCATTGCCAATGCTGTTCAATTGTTTCGAGAATCAACTTACTCCTTACGCTCAATGTCACTTGTTTTGAGAGAATTTTTGGAAAAGAGTTATTTATTAATTATCTCACTTGATTTGGCAGACATTTTCTATCTTGAAAATGAAATGAAAATTAATTACTCAATACTACACAATACTCAAACTTGTTAAGATGGACATTTTTTGCAGTGTGGGGAATCGCTCACTCACATTAACCCCTGGTTACACATCTGCAATCATCACACACCCACATGCAAGTAACTGGAGGCTGGCCTTGGTACAGTAGATATTGCATATGCATAGGCACTTACATGCACACACACGTCCGCGTATGCATATTTGCTTTCTGCGGCTGTGTATATGTTTTCTTTCAATACATTTTATGCTTGTTAGCATGTATATTTTTATTGCAAAATGTGATGGAGCATGCCTTACTGTATTTAACAAATCCTGATGGAGCCGACAAATGATGCAGAGCAGATTATTTACTGTATCACACAGAAAGGTAGTGAAAAGCTTCCATTTTTAAAACCAGTGTTCAAACGGGTTACAGGTATCAAAAAGTTTCCATTAATACCCAACCTTGCAGTGAACACGTACACACAGCAGAGCAGAGGTTTGACACTGTGGTTTCACAGATCAATGGCCTCTCCTCTCCTCTGCAGTCTCTCTGGCATGATAAAACACACCTCACTCAGTATGCTCACGGAGTCTGCGCTACATCTAACGTGCCAAAGCCTGAGTAGGAAGGTCACCAAGGCTAGATAAAGGCGGATGTACGAGTGTATTCTTTATCGATAAATTACACGTTACTGACAGATATAAATGTGGCAGGTATATAAATGATAAGCACACATTTTATGAGGAATGGAGGATCTGTATGCATGAACACTGGGAGGAAAAAGTGCTTAACAGTACCAATGCCAAATAGTAGTTTGTTGTCTCCTAGCCATAGTAGTAAAGCTTTTGGCATGATACAGACCTGGATCCACCATCGCATGGCACTACATAACACCATCTCTGAACCAAATAGGCTAAGTATTCACTCCTACTCTTTGAAGAACATTCAATATACTGTAGTATGGTGACATTGCAAGCAGTTTCCAAACTAGATCACCTGCATCAGCTTGGTTTCAAAGGCAAGTGACTACTTGACTGCAAAATGTACACCTTATTTTGCTCTATTTGAGTTAAAAACCCCATGAAATGGCATCTTTACATTATGGATTTAATGCATTTCCTGCTGAAACAGGATGTTGGGGTGGGACATAATGCAGTGAAGGATCATTCAAAAGTCTAAACCAATGGAAGAGAGAAAGGCAATTTTATTTGATAGGAGGGGTGCGGAGGGGCAGGACTGTTCAAAAATCTGATGGTTTTATTGGTTAGAAATTTATATTTAAACCTACTGGTACAGTATGAGGTCACCATGAAAGATATTGTGTTTTCTAGGAAGTAAAAGTAATGGGAGTTCATTTCATGGGGACTTTAAGAGCTATCCAAGAACCGCTCAATAACTATTGAACATGAAATTACTCTTCAGTGTAACATATAGAACCATTTGCGGTTCTGTAGAACTATTAATGCTTCTATAGAATCATTTGGGAATTCCACATAGAGCATCTAGTGAGCCACAGAGCCATCAAAGAACCTATCTCATGTAATACCTTTATTTCATTCCTTCTCATTAACCTCTAACTCAGATAAACGTTTGAAACTTCGGGCTAATACCCTTCGCAGCTAATGGGCTAAGTCTGAATAATGTGAAGTCATCAGGCTCATAAGTCAACGTTGCCTCCTGACCTTACAACCTGTAATGAACTGCATGTTCTGCCTCATATGTAAAATGGATTGGTATGATTAACTGTGAGTGATTTTTTTTCTCTGAAGTGGTATGGTCAGTCACCTTTTAGTGCCTTTATTTAGTGAGAAAGTAGGGAGACAGTAAGCTTGTGACTAACAAGACAAGACTCCTATCTCTTTTTATGGGGAGTTGTCTATATCTAAAGTTATGTCATACATATTATCATTTACATTACATATTTAGGAACACTGATGAACAGAAAACCTTTTTTCCATTAACCAATGTTTGTACGCATGCGGCATCCACTGCTTCACGAAACAGTGAGATTACGACATTCAAGTCTGGTTTATGGCAATCCCATACAGACATTTGTCATTGTATCACCTGTCAACAGTCATGCCATCATGCAGTCCACAGTAAGGAGCTGACGGTTATTTATCTGAGAATATTATGCTATCAAATTATTTCAAATGTATTAATAAAATGATTGCTGGCAGAGACGGTTCTTTCCCCAAACTTGTGTGATTTGTCGTAAATAACATAGTTCTGCCGTTACGTAAACCTGAAAGTATGATTGTGAGCGTGAGTGTTGATTAGCCACTTTTGCTGATGACACGTCTTACATTGTCGGAGCCACCATCTTTAGCGTTGCAGATTTTCCCATTCAAAACTGATCGAGTGCATTGTCTCTATATACTGTATAATACTGTCTCTGGCTATGGATCCTTTTTCAGTAGTGACCTTTTACCTCCCTGTTATTGCTTTGTTGTTGTTCTCCCTCTTATAAAATGTCTTGTGTGTCTCACCCTGTCTCTCAGAAGGACTGAGTCTACCTAAAAGAAGAGCACCACTTATCATTTTGCCACACTTCAAAGATTTCAAACTAAAAGCGACATTGCAAATGATGCTGGGGAATCGTGCTTCGATGCAGCTTGAGCCGTAACTATTAGCGAGTTAGTGAGTGTTTGGAGAGCGGTATGAAAACTCTCTAGCGGCTGTTCAAGATTCCAGGTTAGCATAATATGTCACGTGACCGTTGAAATTGTCATGATCCCGATCGGGCCTCATCAAAGGCATCTCAATTAGGAGACATCTCCGTTGACACCGGAGAGCTTTTCCATCTAATGAAGTACCTCACATTATTGCCCTGCTGGTAAATTATTCAACTAAACTCCCGCTCAGATGGGGGTGGATGGTGGTGGTGGGGGGGGGGAGGGATTGGAAAGAGAAAAAATAAAAAGGAAAAAAAAGTCTCCTCGTCATTTTCAATTCATCATCTTTCCTCCATATTGCCTTCCAGATCACAGAGAATATTCACCTAATCAGATTTATGATTTATCCCATTTAAATTCAGTCGACTTTCTCAAACGCAGAGAGATGGTGGGTGGAGAGAGAGAGAAAGACAGAGAGAGGAGCAATTTATAATCTACAGAAGAAAGACACCTGGTGCGAGTGACCTCTATTTGAATGAATAAAGATTGGCTCTTTATATATCCCACTATTGTCCCATATCTAATGAGCATAAATTATTAATGGTTAGGGTTTTAAACTGGAAAAATCAAAGGACAGCTTCCTCTCATGTGCCTTATTACAGTCAAAATGTGTGGTCTTCAAAACCAGTAAGGGTCGCAGCAGAAGCAAAGCTATCAGACCATTATGTTATCCTGCTATATTATACCACATCACCTTTTTATCATACTGCATCATCATGTTATCTTATAATATAGGGCATTGCAGGTCATACCATACTCATAATATCTCACTTTTTCAAAAGTTCTGAGGCTATGGACATGTCAAGCATGTTCATGTTTTTTTGTTAAATAAAGAGTTTATCCATCATCTCAAACAAATACAAATCTTTATGGTTATAAGTATACATAATTACTGCTAAATAACCTCAGACTGGTGTGGTAAGTCGTGTCAGACTGGTGTAAGCTGTGCATTAGGGTCATCATGCTGCAGGGTGTTTTAGGTGAAATAAAGCAAAGTTGACTGAACATGCTGGAAAGTTGACTGAGCAATAGAGTATGCTCTATTTCAGCGACACCCTGCCTCACACTCTGTTACACATGTGAGTCACACTCACAATACAGTTACACACATTAACACTTGTGAGCTGCACAGCCACTGTCTTCTATTGTTGGTACCTTCACCTTAGTTATTACTACCACCACCACTACTACTACTGCTACTAATAATGATAATAATAGTATTCACAATAATCATTACAACCTGGGAAAAATTGTAGAGTACAGAGGCTGGAAGTGGTCACAGGAAATAAAATATATTTTGAAGCCATGACTTAATACATTGAGGGCATGTGATGGTATTGTATAAACAATAGACCTCGTTCCCTCGTTTTGATTCATTCATGCCCTCTCTTTCATTATTTTGTGTGCACAATATCTTAATTTGTGTGAACAAATTAATTAACATTTGCATGCAATTTAATAAAATGTGTGTACGATTTTTAAGATTTCACCCACTTGCCATAGTTGGTATTATATTAGTTGGATTTACTTGATTGCATGAATATATTTGCTTTAATTAGCCTGATATTTTGTTGAATAAAGATATATTTAGTTGATTGCAGCTATTTATTAGGCATTATAGATAGAGATTCATTAATCAAGTATTACTGGAGTTAACAAAATCAGAGGATGAGTTATCAAGGCATTGCCTGCTGACAGCGTTTGCAATGCAAGGCATTATTGTTAGTAAGAAACAGTTGACTTGGATAATTGGAGCTAATGGATATCCTGTCGTCAATATACAGATTTGAGGGAATTTATAGACTTTCTACAGTCCAGCCTTGACAGAATAAAGGCGTGGACCAGCTTCTCTGCGTCTACCAGGATTAGAGAGGGACAAAGCTTTGAAATGTTCTTGAGATGGTAGAAGGAGGCTTTGCAGAGGTGCTTTATCATCAAATGTCAGGTGAGTCTGGTGCTCAAACTGGTGACTGAGGAGGAGGAAGGAGAGGGGTGATAGTCGAGTGTTGGACCTGGTGGACAGTGCCAATTAGGATAGCTTCAGTTTTATTGATGTTGAGCTGGAGGAAATTGTCTGTCACACCCTTATCTCATCAAGGCAGATGTTGGCATCTGATGCGGCAGCAGAGACACATGGGTCAGTTCTTTTTTTTTTTTTTACGTACAGCTGAGTGTTGTTGGCAAATAAAATGGAATGACATCCCATGCTTGCTGATAACACTGCCAAGGGGGAGCATGTGCAGAATGAAGCGGACGGGGCTGAGGAGTAACGCAGGTGGGATCCAGGTCACATGTGGAGGACTTCATGTTGCAGAACGTGTCCTCAACTTCTGTCTGGATAACTTTGGCGAAGCAGCGGAGAGGGTCAAGGATAGGAGGAGATGAAGAAGAGGAGCTGGAGATCAGAGTTAGTATATTAGTTGAGATGGAGTGAGGTGAGGAGTTCATGTGTGTCATCCCCATATCCAGGATCTGGTTGTGAATGAGTGTAAGGGGCTGTGGATTTAGTATTTCCATGTTGATGGGAGACGGAGCTGAGGGTTGAAGTCTCTGCAGAGGCTGCAGAACATCAAAATCCACTTCACATTTTCTGAGGTCTCACAGGATTTCCAACTACATGAGTTTGCTTCCGCCATACAAGTCACAAGCCCATTTCTCCGACTTCTAGGCTACCACTGCCCCTACATATAATACTATTCTGAAAAATATATTTTTCTCCCTCTTTTAGATTGGTGATCAGTGACTGGAGTTCATAGTTTGCCTTTCCATGTACCAAGTGCATCACTTTATGCACATTATGGCATTGTGGAACATGACAAACACATTATGACTGTTTGAGTCAGCTTGAATATCAACCCATCATCACATACTGCCATTTGGTGGGCACTTTGATCCCTTACAGTACTGTGTGCTAGTATAAATACACCAACAGGAACCAAAGCCCTGACCCCAACTGTCTGAATGCCATGCTTTATTTCTGCAGCGGGTCAGTGAGATCATGTCAGGAAAAATATGTGGCTGTGTGCACCCCATGTACAATAATGGTTATAGTGTGCTAAACCTATAAACCCATTTATATGTTCAGTGGAGGCGAGCCAATATGATCAGATTAGATCCTGTTTTCTGTTCTGCCCACGGCCAATCTGGTACACACTATTTCATTTCACAGATAAGTACATGGACATGCAATTGCACATACATTCACACCCACATAGGCTATGCTGTATGCTGGTGCACACTTGCATATACACCCACACTCTTTCTCTCTCTCTCTCTCTCTCTCTCTCTCTCTCTCTCTCTCTCTCTCTCTCTCTCTCTCTCTCTCTCTCTCTCTCTCACACACACACACACAATCCTTGCGCACACCCACATACACACACCTATACCATCACTGTGATGGAGCCACTGGTTTCTAATTTAATGGACAGGTGGTTAATAGAATATGTCTCCATGTAGCCATGGCATTTACCCTTGACTCATATGTTCAGTTCACACACACACACACACACACACACACACCTTTTAAGAGCTTGACAGGAGGAAGAGCCCTGAAGCGATGGTGACTTGACCCCTGCAGATTATTTGTGCAAGTCTCTCAACGATTCACCGTACCCTCTGACCCCTCTTTCCCTTTGATCAAACTGGATAACTGTAGATGATGAATTGCTTGGTTTCTCTGTCAATCTTTAGCCCTTCTGATCTTAAGCAACGGGATCTTAGAGACACAATCTATCTAGTATCCTGCCAATCTCCAGCATTGCAAGTGGAGGGGGATGCAGAACATTTTATCAGGTCAGAAACTTCAAAAACATCAATTAAAAATATGTGTGGTGGAAGGGTAAAATGGGTCATTCAATGTTGTTGAAATGATACTCTTATGCCGATATGGGAATACTTCAGTCTGTATTTGTGAGTACTATTGTCTCCTGTAAGTAGAAAAAAAAAAGACAGAAAAGAGTTTGCACAGCCCCTTATAATGTCACACACAAGTTCAACTCCACATATGGAATTTCTTGAACTGAGTGGCATTTCACTGGCATAGTAGCATTCCTACATATTAATACAGTATGATTGTATATTTTCAGAGCAGCATAGCATGACAGAAATCTGTTTGCCCAGTTTCCAAATTGGATTAGCCGAACATTCTCCCACTGAGTGCGGAAAGAGGAGCAGGCGTGTGGAAAATGTTCTTCACGAAGAGGAATCTTCTGGGCGACACAAATCACGCTGAGAGGCGTAGCTGCCTTTATTGTGGGCCGTCGTGCGAGGATGGCAAGCCTAAACACACACACACACACACACACACATACACACACACACACACACACACACACACACACACACACACACGCTCGCACAGGTGCATATGTGTTGCACACGCACACAGAGGCAAACACACAAACACTCATAGGCAAACATACACACCAACACAAAAATGTGTGCGAGCAGATACTCACGGAGGTACACACACACACACACACACACACACAACTAAATATCAAACACACATGTACACACACACGGTTGGGCTCCTTCACAGTGAGAAGGGTGTGAAATGAGTCCAGGGCGTGTTGCACTGTGGGAAGGCTTTTAACACACGCTTGGACACCGGCGAGCGGTCACGGCTCCTTCCTGTGAGCCGGTCAACGCAGCGCACAAGACTGGTGGAAAACAATTAGCTGCTTCCTCTCACTCTGAACCGAGTCTCACTGGAGCCGCTCCGCTCCGCTCAGCAGGCAGGATCTCAGTGTGATTTCTGCGAGCTTGACGGGAGCTAAACTCACTGTTTTAAGTTCCTTTAGTTTCGGCTATTTCCAGATTTTGTCGTCCACCTCGGCTGAATATTTTATCAGTCATGGAAAGCTGTGTTTCCTCAGCTCTGGTTTGTCAGTGAGTAAATCAATAATGAGGTTAAGCAGTGGGTCCAGATTTCTATTTCGGAAAATCACATAAAACGGCAACAAAAGTGGCATATCTGCTGAATCGGATGTAATGCCTTGGCTTATTGCATGAGTGCAAGGTTTAACAGCTTCTAGGTGTCCTTCAGGAATGTTTTCCAGCATTTACCTGTGGATTTCTCCCGAAGTGAAATAGCAGAATCAACAAATAAAATGTGGAGATACACTGGTTGTTTATTACCTGAAAGTGTTTGCCTCATGGGTAAGGCCACGCAGCTTTGATGTCGAGGCAATTCAGAATGACCTCTGTTGTGTGAAGGTTATCTACTCATCTCTGACTGTGACTGACTGTTTTCCCGCTGCATGGAAATCTGTCGGCCTTATTATTCATTTGACAGAAGTGTTGGCTTGTAACACCTGAACTGCTCTGAGAGACTGGATTCAAGGTTCACATGAATCCAGCAAAGGTGAACCTTGAAAAATAAAAGGGATAAACAGAATATTTTATACATTAACAATGAAACAGTATCCATCTCTTGTTTGCTTGTAACATTACAGGAGTTACAGTGAGCTCCATAAGAGTTTGGGTAGCAATACTGTGTTTGATGTTTTGGCTCCAAAGTACTTTTACTTATTATGTGAAGTGATAAAATGACTAGAAATTTAAAGTACAAACTATCAGGTATATATCAGGGATATATTCTGTCATTTCAAACATATACATACACATATACATACACACATATGTTTTTATGCATTAGTACGTAGTCACTGTTGTCAAAAATACTTGCTGTGCAATGATTGCTAATGTATGTGACCCATAAACATCACCAAACTCTTGATAACTTTTTGTCACATTCCCTTTGCAGATTTTTTTTGTTCATGCCAGTTTGTCTCTGAGAGGATTCAGCTGTGACTACACTTGGGTCTAATTTACTCTGAAGAAGAATGGAGTGCATGCTTTTGGGTGAATGAGAACAAGTCAAGGCAAAGGTCTGAGTTGGTAATCCAATTTTGATTAGCCACGCTCCTGCTAAAGTGCTTCAGAATTGGCATGAAACGACTTCAACTGTCTCTTTCTCCCGATTAATTCTCCTCTTGAACTGTCTAGGAATAGATGTCTATCTTCGAAAAATGGAAAATCGACTGCATTGACTAAAGATAATTGATTGAATAAAAGTCCAAAAGTCCATTGCCAAAACGTTGCTGTTTGAGCATCACCAGGCACTGCGCATCTTACTAGTCAGCAAAGGATACACATAAGCTTCCTTGGATAATGATTTTACTGAGACTGAGTCAGGAACTTAGAATACATTAGGATTAAATGAGATATATTTTGTGAGGTAAAGTACAGAATGAAGAAACAAACAGGTACGGTCCAAATTTACCGCAATGGAGCAAAAATAACCCGAGTTATTACTGGTCTACCTACTGATTTTTCACTTCGCCGGTTCTCTTCTTCTTCTTATCACATTGAAATCACAGAAATAGCAAATAAACTCATCCAAATGTCCCGTATAATAATGTAACAATAATGATGTGATATTTTATTAATCCCCGTAGGGAAAATGGCCTATCTCCTGCAGGAAACCCATAGGGAATATAACCTTTTTTATCAACACAGGAGACGCCACTGAAATCCTAAAACACACAAATGACAGATTGCACTTCTGCCTCCACTGATTGTTTCTTCACTGATTTTCATCCCTACAGCAGAAATGGGTAGTCATTAAGAACAAATAACTCTTCACACTTTCAAAAATCTCTGCTTTTACTTGAATATTATTTAGCTCATTCATATTTAAACTAAAGTATGTGAGCAGCACACTATCAGCAGCTACACACAGTCAAACCCCGCCATTCTAGCCTTTACCTCCTGGGCCAAAAGTAGACTTCCCCAACGCTGGCAAAGATAACAACCAATTATATTCAGATATTCAGGCAGCAGGATGGCAGAGTGACGAGGGAAACTACGCTTCAGCTCGAAGACTCAGGTTCAAGGCTCCAGTGTTGGCAAGCATCGGCCCTGCTGAAGTGTCCTTGAGCAAAACACCGAAGCTGAGTGTGGTGGGCGGCAATCACAATGAGAATTTCACTACAGAGGTTGAAAAAATACTATTAATTTTTAAGATCCAATAGGTAAATGAAGTATTATCCAGGTTGGGTCGCGATTCTTGGCCATGCACAAAATTTTCCTTTTTTTTTTTTTTTCTTCAAATACTTCAGTCTTTTTGTGGCGACTTGCTCTTTTGCCTTTTCTTGAATGATTTCCAGGACAAGTTCTTTCAAATTCTATTTATATTTGACTGAATTAACGGATCTTGCACTTGAATAGCCTAAACTATTTTAGCACTCCTCCCCGTTGCTGCTAGTTCTCTGACTGCCTGAGTCTATTTTAAACTTCAGACTTAGCAGGGCCTGTCTGACAGTGGAGGGCAGCAGGATGCTAAACCTCTCTGTAACCCTGTCAATGCGGAACTTCATTCCAGTGTGTGTGTGTGTGTGTGTGTGTGTGCTTGCTTGGGTTGTGCGTGTTCCCATGTGCCAAGTGTGCACGTATGTCTCACCTCCAGTGATGGTCTGGGATTGCAGAAAAAGAAAGACAGGGTGGGAGGTTAATCTGAGGTTGGTACAGTTCATCAGATTCCCAAAGTGATGTGGCAGCAGCAGCAGCAGCAGGAGGCAGGTAGCTGGTCGGCAGGCTGGAGAGCTGAATGCACAATTGCAGAATCATCAATATGGAGCAGTAGTAGCTTTCCTCACTTTGCAAAAATGTAAACAAAAACCGGAGACATTTCTGACAGTAAGACATCCTTAACATTGCACCAGCTACTTTGTACCCATTGCTGGTATGAAAAAAAACACCTGTTTGGTTTGCTCTCCAATACAATCACAACAACAGAAATCATGTTTTCTGTGCTACCTCAGCCTTTCACAAATAAGCACATGGGAGGAATGCAATATTAATGATCTGACTGTTAGCACTTGCTAAATGACAAGGGGAAAAGTTATTCGTGAAGACTATCTTACAATATCAGCAGTATACTGGAAGCATCACAGCAGGAAACCTTGTACAGCATTAACCTGTAGGTAAAAACACATCGGAACGCACCGCAAACACTGTCAGCTTTGTGTGGCATTTTGTTGAGCAGGCATGCGATGTTGACAGTGACGGTAGGAAATGCAAAAAGCCATTCAGATTAAGAATGCTAAGCCTCCAGAGGCGCTGCCTCTTCTGCCTCCATGTGAAAAGACCCAAAGTGAGACCTGGCATACGCTCCATTGGATTACAGGGAAAAATGCCTTCCATCAAAAAAATGATTACAGCACCTCTTATCCAACGTGCAGGCAATGAGAAAGCCAAATGAATGAATAATTATGGCAAGGAGAAGCCGGGAGGGAGGTGAGGCAGAAAAAGGGAGAAAAAGAGAAAAGGGGATGAGGGAGGATGAAGGGGTGGTAGGTTTGCAAAACAGGTATTTAAAGTCAGACATTCATGAATAGCGCAGTATTCATGAACTGTGTGGTTAGATAAGATTTTGTTTCACAATAATTGCATGCAGTGATCAGTACATTTCCTATTCATACTCACCCCAAAGGACCTTTGAGGAATCTGAAAGGGAGGGAGTAACTTTTAGGTTACTAGAACAACACTCCTGGAAAAAAATTCTTCTATCACAAAGAAGGCTCTAAGAATACAGAAGCGTACAAATAATTCCTGAAATGTTTCTGAAATTAATGGATGAACAAGGCTTGTATCGAATTGAGATTTTTCTTAATTTTAGTTTTGTTCACTTTTGCTGTTAAATTGTCACAATAAGGCACTCCAGATACAATGCAAATCAGTTTCCAAAGGAAGCTTGATTTATTGATTTAATTCTGAGTAAAATGGATGGCCTGAATGGTGAGGAATTTGGCCCTGAAGTTTCTATGGACATGACTAGATCAGTTTTATCATAACAACACACATGTTCTTTGGTGCTGACCCTGAATAACACAAGGGATCGTTATATCAGACGCTGTGCATGAAATGTTCTCTCAGTCTTTATGAATACGACCCTATGATCACTTCAACAAAGATTACACAAAAGACCAACATTTAATTACTGCATGAAATACTGGCTTGTACACAGGATATGAGCTTTACATTGCAGGCTATGTAGAAAAACCCATCAACTCTAAATTACAGTGTTAACGCAGTAATCCTTTATCTTTTTTTTGGTTTGTTTTTCTTGGTGCCATCTTTGGTGATCATTGCTGTGGTATTTTTATGCTACATATCCCAGAGATCACTTTTCAACAGTCTTTTCTTTATCCGTTCAGCAATGGTGGCTATCTCTATTGAGATCTTCTTCTACTGTATTTATTCTCAACAAACTGGGCATAGGTTGAATCATTATTGTACCATATCAATCAGTGATAGAGGGTAGAAAAACTGACATTGTCTCATATGAAAATGATTATTACTTTAAAAATAACATCTGATTTTTTGTCCAAGTGTTTGTGTAAATTGGATGAAAGAGTATTTGGTTGGCCCTTACAGTGGACATGTAACGCAGACAACTTTGAATACTGTACCAAAGTTTATACTGTACCAAAGGCCTGTCAATAGAACAGCATTGACTTTAACTTAGTCTACTGCTGCCCACATAATCCATAACCCACATAACCATGGCCTCATGTTTGAGTCTGCATTTAAATGACAGGACACCAAGCAAAAAACAACTACTTGGTTTCGGTTCAAGCAGCGAAGACATTAAGGCTGCATTGTATTCTGCTGCTGCTGATTACTCAAAACAGAAAGGTCTAAATGAGAAACTGAGTCAGTTCAAGTGCCTTTGGTACATGTTGTAAGTAATAAACAAACTTTCTGAACAGTGTACCCTTACCAGCTGGGGGTCGCGTCTTCAAAAGGAGGTCAGCGGTGGGGTAGCACAGAAAAACCCAGAACATCGTACACCCTCAACATCAAAATGCAACAAATGAAAGGCGCGAAATTCTCTCTGTGCGAAGTGCCAGCATTGAAAGACCAAACCGTCGGCGAGAGCACAGCCAAGCTATCTATCACTGGTAAATACTACAGCTCCACTTCTCCTTCTGATCCCACTCTTCCTAACAAGAATCTTGTTTTTCTTTGTTTTGTTTCATACTCTGCCTGTTCATACGCTCCTCGATACACACCTCCGTTCTGCACAAACACACAATCTGTCTCCTCTCTCTCTCTCTCTCTCTCTCTCTCTCTCTCTCTCTCTCTCACATTCATTCTTACTCACTTCCCCCTGCCTCTTTTCTCTCCCTCCTACACATATCTGTCTTGTTTTGCCTTTTTTTTTTAAAATATCAATCTCACACTCCCTCTCCTTTCTCTCCCCTCTCCTCTCTTTCTCACTCTCCCTCTCGCTCGCTACAGTGTTTTGCCATGGCGGTTACCTTTTCCCCCGTAGGGCTGTGTGTCTGCTGTAATGAATTGTACTTAATTGCCAACTGGGACCCGCAGCCTTAAATATAATTCTCAGGACACTTAACCTGGGTCACTATGAATGATAAACACACTTTAATAAATGAGCTTTGGCTTAGAGCAGAAAACAGAGCCATTTCTCTCTTCAGGCCCCACCACAGCACAGGTAGGCGAACACACACAATATAACTGATCGGTGCAATTATTAGTATTTTCATGCTGAATCACGACGTCCTGTTACATACTTTGAGGGCACAATCGACTTAATGTTATTCTGCTCCGTTATTCTAGCCATATATAAGATGAAATGAAATTTAAAACAAATGAAATCATGTTTTCTTATTTTTTTACCTCCCTGCTTTCTTGCTTGCATGCTCTCTTACCAACGTGAGATCACTTAAGAACATCCAGGGATTCAAATTGCCTTGACTGGAGGAACCAAGGAGCATGGAGGAGAGGCGAGGGGAGCAGTCAGGGCGTCTGGCTGGCGAGACAACCTCCCACTCCGCTTCCATCACCCGCTCGTTCCCTCCCACCTCCACCTCCTTCCTTCTCAATCTCTGACACATCCTGTAAATGCAAAGCGAGATCAAAGTTAGCGTATAGCCCTTATGAATAAAAGAGTACGACCCATCTGTGCAGCCGAAGTAAGAGAGAGGTTCCACGTCCGGAAGAAAAGCGGAGCAAACTACACATCAAGCGGCGGTGGCCACTGCAGCGCCGTGCCGCTCGGCCCCCGGGGACCAAACCCACGGGCCCTGCCATTTCAACTGGCAACCAGCACCAGAATCAACCGCGTGTGAAAGTACATGAAAAGACCATCCTGATTTAATGAGGTCACGATGATGATGATGTTTAAAAAAGAGAGAGAAAGAGAGAGAGCGGGATAGTAAAAGTCCCAATCCAGAAATCAAATTCGCCATATGAACTTTAAATATATTCAAATCTAAGGATACTAAAATTAGAGTTTGACTTACAAAGGCCTGGTTTATGAACACTACCAATGTAAAGCTGTCACCTACTGCCAGTCTTTGGATCAAAAGCTCGGCTAATCAATTTCATAGCATAAAAATGTGTTCAATCCAATGAAGCAAAACATAAACAAGGCCATTAATGGGGCAACAATGTTTCCACAGAGAGTGCTAAACTGCCATTTCATTTTGAGGCTTTAAGGTGTGTTCACACAAAGCAAACGTACGGCAAATTGTAAAACTCTCCTGACATGACAAGAATTTCTAGTTTTCTGCAAACATCATAATCATATTCTCAGAGAGTAACATACATTCTGTCTGCACAATGAAAACCATTTGGTCTTGTTTCAGTGTTGTATCACACGGTGCTTTCTCAGATAAACACCATTACCACAGCTTCATTCTCTTGCTCTTACCCGGAGGAAGAAAGCAGAGGGAAGGAAATACTCTCTGATGTGATATGCCCAGCGCAGATGCGTTTACAGTGTGTTATTAATCACAGGAAGATCATTTGCTCCTCCGAGCCGCCCAGGAGCTTAATTTCATTTGTTCCCATCGATTTAACGGCCATTTCAGAAACAGGGGGTGGAGGGGGGGGGGGGGGGAGGGGTGGGCTCGATACAAGCTATTGATCAGAAACGAAATGACCTTGTGTACACAGTGACCGTGGAAGCCGACCAGGAGATGCAGAAGAAATTACATCTTTCAAAGGTCTCGGTGGGTTTAATATGGTAATGGCGAGTTGAGGCGGGTTATACTTGGTCAGGGGGTCTGCCTGACACAAGTCCCAACACACGGTTTATACACACAGATGGACCAAGGCTAGTTAATGCAACAACTCGCGCGCACACACAGGCACACACACACATGAAAGACACACAACAACATGTACACCGGCACACACAAACATCAACCCTCTCCTCCCGAGCGTAATTAATCTTTCTGTTCATATTCACGCTCTGCAGCCCCACGCACCTCCCCCCCCCCCCCTCCCCCTCCCCTCAACCCCCCAGGAGCGCCGTCATGACAACCGATTCTACTCTAGCGACTGATTTTTCCTTGTTTCCACTCGCGCTTTGCAGAGGGAGTCAATTATGAACACCTTGCGACCCTTGACCCTTTTGCACATGAACTAGTATTCCCAGGTACAGCGCCACATCACAGCTAACTAGCGCCTGGGGGGGGCTTCGCTCTCCTGGCGCACAAACAAACATTGTTTACATGAATTACATGCTATAGGACATGATTAACTACCCAGCTGAACCCAGGCTCCGCTTTGGCAGTGGTCCCACAACACAATTTATGAGTTTGTGTGCATTTGGGAATGTGTGTGTGTGTGTGTGTGTGTGTGTTTGTGTGTGTGTGTGGATGGGGGATGAGGCGTGGGGGTTAATAGAATAATGAGACTGCGATGCCGTGAAGCCACCAAGCAGGAATTAGTGGCACTAAATGAACTGCTCTTTTGTTTGAGGCCGTTTGATTACTTGGGAGGCAATAGAGGGTGTGATTTCATTCACATTTCTAATCCTAATCTTGTTATAGTATAAACCCCCCCCACACACACACACACACACACGCACATACCCACACACGCAGGTAAGTGTGTGTGTGTGTGTGTGTGTGTGTGTTTGTGTGTGTTAAGTAGGTGAATGATGGATATATCTTGTTGCCTGGCTTACCTTATCAGCGGAAGGGCTAGTATGGGTTTCATCAGGAGGTTGATGAAGCTGGAGATACAGGTAAGCCGGGCAGCTTTTGAGGAGGGGAACACACACACAAAACAAGATTGGCTTGTCTCCACAGCAAAATAAATGGCGTCGTTGAAGCTGAGATAGACAAAGAAGAAAGGGGGAGACTGCTTTTAAGGTGAAGCCTACTCGATAAGGGCTCCGCTGTGATTAAAGAAGGTAAAAGACACCGCAAAGGAAAAAGGGGAAACACAAACCCAAGTGCAGTGCTCACTGATGGAAAATTGTGAAGTAAGAACATTTTTAAAAGTTGCACGCCCGGTAAGTGAAAAGATAATGGTATGGCTTTGAGCCTATAGCCTATATATACATTATTTTTCAACACTTAATGGGTGCTGGTGCAATGGATCAGTTGACCTAATCCATGTTGATATCAAAATGCATGTACAAATACTAGCCTCCATGATATGCAAAATACATAGGCATTTCATACTGGGTTTACTTTCATGTCAACAATAATTTTCCAGGAGTAGGTGTCATTTTTTGTCGATATCTCACTTTGGGATGAAACTCTCCATATTATTATGATGTTGGTGAAGCTGCTGGTGAAGACTGCATGCCGCTTATCAGTTCAGTCAGTTGGGTTGCATACAAACACCAGAGCATTTAAAGTAGCAATGTGAGAAAGAAGAAGAAGGAAGAAAAGAAGAAAAGCATGACAAAAGTATGTGTTACAGCATTAAGAGGGTGTGCAAAATAGCAACTGTAGTAGCTCTAGAACTTAGTGAGACAAAAAACAATCAAAAATATGTACAGTATGAGGATATACCACTAGAATATGAAGAAAACTGAAAAATTACAGTATATGTAGTCCTACAGAATGTGTAAAAATGTGCTTGTCTAGCCCTCATCCTCCTCTTTGCTGATGCCTCCCAGGCTGTTGAGGCTCAGCTCAGCCCAACAACAGAGCCAGTCTTTTTCACCAGTCTGTTTATTCTGCCTGCCTCCCCGGCACAGCACCGCAAAGAACAGTGTTTCTGGCCACCACTGATTGATAGAACATGCAGAGTAGTCTGTTGCATACAAGGAGAGACAGAGGAACAGTCTACTCTGCCTTCTCTTGTACAGCGCCTCCGTGTTGTCAAGCACCGTCTCCCCCTCCTCACCCTGATGATGATGACAGGAGTCTGTGGCTTCCTGCTTGTTTGGAAATCCACTACCAGCTCCTTCGTCTCACTGACGTCGAGCTGCAGGCGGATCTCCTTGCACCTTGCGAAGCTTTCCGCCAGACTGCTATACTGTTCCTCACCGACGCGTCCCGCAATAACGGGAGTCATCTGAGAACTTCTGGAGGTGGCATGACCCGGAGTTAAGTCTGAAATCCAAGGTGTAGATGGCGAACAGGAAAGGTGACAGTACGAACCCCTGGGGCGCCCCCCGTGCAAAAGAAAGAGGATGAGAAGAAGAGAGAAAGAAAGAGAGAATAGGAGAGTGAATGGGTAAGACTGTAAGAGAGGAGGGGTGTGAAAGAGTGAGAGAGAGAGAGAGAGAGAGAGAGAGAGAGGGATCGGGAAAGGAGGCTGAGAGAGGCAGGAGAGAGAAAGTAAGAATAAAGAAGAGGGAGAAAGTAATGCACAGAAAGGCAGCAAGAGGAGAGGAGAGAGTAAGAGCCAGTGAGGAGAGGGAAAGAGTGAGTGAGTGAGTGAATGAGTGAGACAGTGAAAGAGAGCGAAGGATTGTCGCTCGTCAGCTGAGACATCTCCTCATCTTGTCACAGGCACAGAGCGGCCTGGCCAGGGGAATTGGGGAGGAGTGGAATGTGCTGGATCTTCCAGGCCCCCAGCGCCCATCAATGTCACTCATGTCTGGCAGAACATCGCTTTCCGGTGACGCGCGGAGATCCCCCGAGTCTGAGATGGGACGAGAGACCCTCTTCTCCCCTCCCCTCCCCTCCCCTCCCCCCGCCGCTCCCCAGCCCCTCTCCGGTTCTCCCCAGCCCCTCTCTCATACAATCTCCTCTTCTTCTCCTGCCTGCTAACTCTTTCTCCCTAGGCCCTCCATTTGCGCGCCATCCTCCCCTCTTCCCCTTGTTATTCTCACATCCCCCCCTCCCTCTCTCTGCCACCCTCCTCCGTTAGCTTCTCTCTCCTCTCGCCCGCCCGTTTGCCCACTCGTCTCCCTACCTCGTCGCCTTCATGCTTTTCTGTCTGCCTGTCTTCTTGCTTTCCTGCCTGCCCGCCTGCCAAGCCCGTCTGACTGTGCTTCCTGCTTCCCTCGCCTGTATACGCTACTTGCTGTCTGTCTAGCTGCCTCGGAGGCGGCTGCGGCTTGATGTGTCAAATGGCAGCCGCTGATACCTTCGAGCGGGATCTCATTGGCTTCTCCTGCTGCGCTCTCGCCTCCTATTACAGTGATACCGGCACCGGCAGTGGGGACAGGACTGCGGGGATGGAGATGGGTGCGTGCGTGTGTGTGTGTGTGTGTATCTGAGCGTATACGCGCACTTCTGCACTTGCGCATTGGTGAGCACGCACACCTGGGTGCCGGAGACTATGTGTGTCTCGGCTCGAGCGGCTGTGATGTTCACTAGGGTCGACCAGTGGCTCCAGCCTCATTAGAGCGCCGCTAGATTGAAGGACCAGGACCCGGCTCCAGAGAGCGTGAATAGGGGAGGAAGGCGGGTGGGGAGTGCAGCCAGAGTAAGAGCAGAGCGAACAGCCACATTATCACATTTCCTGCTGCTATTTTTCAATTAGCACGCTATCGATCAGCTCAGCAGCCTCTCCACGCACTGTGCCTTTCACCGACTGGGCTTGTAGCCACTTAGTGTTGAAGTTGTGTTGAGACTCCTCCGCGCGGCTGAGCTGGACTACAGCGGGCTTGCCTGGGAAACCATCCAGGTATACTTGAATTGCATAGCGTTGAATCTGCAAGCTGTCAGACTTTGCTTTCATCTCTTTCTATCCATCTTCATTGTGGTATCTGAAAAGGCGGGCAGACGACCAACTTTCTTTTGAAAAGAAACAAATGAAATAGAGAAACATCACATATGCTAGGGGCAGATTCTAGCATTTGTTTTTAAGAAAGAAAAACCTCCTTAATAGAATCTTAAAGTGCCTTGTGTGGCAATGGATGACAAGGATTCGGCTCAAGGGTGATGTGAACATGAGCTGAGCATGAGGATTGGTTTTACATAAAGGCAACACATCTTGCATGTCATTCCTGGCAGTCACTGAATAAGCCCACCTTGACTGATGTGCAGCAGAGAGAGGAAAATATCAGATTCGACACATTTGATTTCCACATTTTGCTTTTGAGCAGCCATTTCCCCCGGAGTGTCAGGAAATCACCTTTGAAGGCTAATGTTCTCACAGTCAAACACAATTCTTCCATCAGCTCCCAGCATGTTTGTATGTTAGTGTGTGTATGTGTGTGTGTGTGTGTGTGTGTGTGTGTGTGTGTGTGTGCGCCTGCATCCGTGTGAGTGACAGAGCAAGAAAGAGAGGGAAGTTTAAAGCCCCAGTGATAAAGTCGTGGGATTGTGCTGATGACCCCATCACACTACGAGGGCAGGGGAACTGCAGCTAGAGGGAATGGGCTGTGGCTCTAATCTCTCTCTCCCTCTCTCTCTCTCTCTCGCTATCTCTCGCTCTCTCTCTCGCTTTCTCTCTGTCTGTATCACGCTTCCTCTGCTGTGTAAATGTCTCTTTCTCTCATTTGCCGGGTTTCTCTCTGTCTCAACATGCCTCGTTCTCCTCTCCTCTCCTTTGTCCAACAGTCTGACAACCAGAGCTGTTACTGCAAGCAGCACATACACTGTACTTAAAAATATCCATCTTAACACATCATAGAATTAAGTCTTAAAATCTCTGTTTTCTTAACACAAGTAACACAATTTTGCTTGTTTCCAAAGCAAATCAACTTGCTTCAAGTGGCGTTATCTTACTAGTGGGGTGATCTGCCTTATTTCAAGATAATGTCGCTTGTTTTAAAAATAAACAGGTGAAACTGCATTGAAAAGTGCAAGGCAACAGCAAACATGTGGTCCCCCACGAATGATGAAATCCTCCTCTAGGCCAATCAATATATGTCACATTGTTCTGACCTGTACTTGTAGCACCCCCTTTGTTTTCACCAAATCTGATCAACAGTGTCTGTTATTGCTGTGATGGAAGGACGAACAAATTAACACATTTTTTTCACTTGTTTTAACAGTGCAGCCGCCGCTGCGGTCTGTGGGAAAACATAATTTGAACAGCCAATGCTAAAATACATTGCAAAAAAACATTATCTTAACATGTCATTTAGTCTGTTGAGTCCTAAAATCTTCATTTTCTTAAAATAAGTGAAAAAATCGGCCAATGGCGATAATTTCACTTGTTTCCAATGCAAATCAACTTTTTTGTAGAATCATGTGCCATTTTCTTGATAGCAGTGCAGTGATCTGCCATATTCCGATTTCAAGATACTGACAATCATTTCTAGAAAATTACTGAAACAACTGAAACTCCATTGGAAACAAGTGGAGTTATCTCACCTCACTGGCAGAATTTTTCTCTTGGTTTAATTAAAATAAGATCTGAAGGCTGACTATGAGACTAAATGACTTGTTAAGATTAAAGTTTTTTGCAGTGTAAACAACTTGTGAAGCTGTTATTTTATTATTATTGTATCTTTTGTTATTGTCATTTTTTTTGTTTTGCTGGAGCAGCATAAAGCTCATGAGTAGGGAAAACAAAAGCTCCTGTCAGTGAGGATCTGGTTGTGTGTCCTGAACAGGCTGCGCCCTCTTATCTGAGCTCAGCAAAAGTTCCCATCGATCGGCCCGCTGATTGTGCGTCTGTCAGCCCACCTGTCCAGCCCTCCCTCCCTCCCTGCCCTCCCTCCATCCGTCCCCCCCTCCCCTCCCCTCCCCTCACCTCCCCTCCCCTCCCCGCCGCCCAAGGCCTCATTGATCAGCCGTGCCCTGGCTCCTGCCCGCTGATCAGTCAGCTTGATGTCTTTTGTGTCTGGGTGAAGTGAATAAACTATTGGGCCAATCGAACGGGAAGCGCGGGGCCAGGAGAGCCGGAGCTGGAGCTGGGGCCTTGAATGCGAGAGCCAGAAGGACGGAGGGATGGGAGGGGAGGGGAGGGGAGGGGAGGGGAGGGGAGGGGAGGGGAGACGGTATGGAGGGAGAGAGAAGGGAGAGAGGAAAGGAATCTCAGTTCTCAGTAGGATCTGAGAAGCAGCACACAGAGAGATGGAGATGGAGAATGAGGAAACGGCATAATAAGAGACGAGGGGATGGAGGGTGTCGCCTCCCACTGGGCCGAGGTTCACAAGGCCGAGCAGGCCCCTCGAACCGCGGCGGCGAGGGGAACATCCATCTCCGATCCACTGGCTGATGACAAGCTCCTCAGATAAACACTAGAAGCGGTATCCAATCCGTCTTGGGGCTGCCATCGTCCCCGCGCTTGTTCACGACTGTGGACATAGGTAATAATTGCGTCCATGAGGCTGCATAAATTAGCCGGCAGTTGTGGCAAATCCATAGGCAAGTGGATGAGGCCCGAGCGTGAGGATCAGCGCCTCTTCAATTTCCGAGCAGAGCTTCCAAGTCTCGGATGGGCCAGATTGATGGGAACAAGCCGGGATAAACCATCATTTCCATTCCATCGCTGTCAATAAGCATTTGATGATGGAGGATAAAATAGGAGGACGGAATTTGTTATTATAATAAGTGAGGCTTTTATGATGATATTTTGTAGCAAGGTGACAGAAAATTGCACTGATGGGTACACAGATGGATGATGCTATTGTGGGATAATATGGACAGTTTTGTGGAGAAAAATATCAGCGCTTATCAAAATAGATGTTGGACTGAATCAATGCATTCATTCGTTCACATCCACACAGTTAGACGAACATATAATTCAGCTTGGAAATTGCAAGAGAGAAATACTCCAAGAACTGTTGTGTTATGATTTCCCCAAAGGAATATAAAAATAAAAATGCGTCTCTTTGAAAATGTTCCAGGTTTTTTTCTCTATCACTTTACAAATAACTGAACCACAAATTACGAGCCATGTTTTGAACCCACTCATTACTGTGACCTGCTAGGCCAGTGGCTGCATTTCCAATCACGCTTATATAAAAACTGAAGACATAAACAAACATTTACCCTATTTAGAAGCCCCTGGTTTGCTTGGGGATTGTGCACTTTTTTTTCTGTCCTCCATGTTTTCAGTCAATCGGTCCTTAGATAAAAAGAGCTTAAAAAGATTATCCCCCTGGCTTGCATGCCATTATCATTAATCAGTGCGTTATTGACTGCTCTGTCCTTTCCTGTTTCAAGTTCAGGCCTCCCTTAATCCACAGATTTTGCCCAGAAGACACACACTCGACTCCAGGCGGCTCAGTGCGGCTTGAACCATGCCCACCCTTGCAGGCACCAATTGATTTGCAGAAAGCCTGCTCCCGCCTACCAATCACAATGTTCAAACGCTTTGCAAACTCCCCCTTACCTCCAGAGTCATTTTGGAAATCGGTCAGAGAAGCGGAAGGGCTTTAAACTCATGGTTAGTCATTTTTGATGTATTATTGAATATGATAGTCCCATCTGAAATAAAATAAAAGTGAGGCAAGATCGGTCATCCAGGTAAGATTCAGTTATGGAGATCTCCCTCAGAAGGTAAATTTGACATATTAGACATGATCTTCTAGCTATGAAGATGACTAAGGATACGCACATCCCTCCAAATTTCACCACGATACCAATGTTATTGTTCTTTGCAAGACATAAAAATGATAGATGACCTTTTCCATTCAGAAAATTGAATGGAAAATACACTGAAGTACTTGTATGTCTGTGTAACAGACAGACGTACACAGTCGTACACAGTTGTACATGTTCTCCTTTCTATTTAGGTTGGAATATTGTTATGATATGAAGTACAGTATATACAGTATGTAGTTTTATCTCCACAGTACAGAGAAATTTTGTGTTTGCATAGATGAAACAGCTTTACTTTTAAGTTTCCAGTGGGTGTGAAGATGTATTCTAAAACTGATCAGAACTGATAAATAAATAACAACTTTAGATTAATATGTTAATCATCTTCTGAACCAACACATGAAAACACTAATCCTCATATGAGGCAGACATTACACTCAATCTGAATGCTACTGGTACACAACTAAGGTGTTTATAACCAGACAAAATGACACTGCACCTATTGGTTCCAGAGACTCAACAGACCAAAACTGAAAAATCAAATGTTTGACTCCCTCAACCGCCACCGTGTGTCCATCACCACAATCATGTCCTGTCAAAGTGTTCTTGAACGAGACACTGAACCCCTACCTGCTCTCTCATTCCATGTTGCTCTGCAGTTTAATACCTAAAAATGCAAAATACACACTCACAGGCATCTGAAAGTACCCAGCCATACCATGGGATTTGACGTTGCCAGACAGGCATGTTTGTGCTGGAGTACAAATCATGCTGTCAGTTTGAGTGCGCCTGTCAAAGAAGCAAGACATCAACACAGCCGGACGGGAAGACAGGAAGCACACTGACATAGCATGAGTCGATGGGGAGGGAACTAGCCTTGAGCGGCGATTGGAGGGAGCGTGTGTGTGCTTCCGAGTGTGTGTATGCGTGCATGTGGATACGACTGCGCCTGCATTATGTGCCTGACTGTTTGGTTGTGTGTGTGTGTGTGTGTATGTACATGCGAAGAGTCACGTATCCATCGGTAAATATGAGCTGAGCCTGATCAATAACCCCAAGCAAAGAGAGGCTTAGGGCTTAAGCACATTAACTCTACACTGTCAAAATCTATGCTCCTGCCACCTCGCCTGTGTGTGTGTGTGTGTGTGTGTGTGTGTGTGTGTGTCAGTGTGTGTGTCAGACATGCACAAACATGTCTGTGTGAGCATGCGTGCAGGCATGTTTGTTTACAGGCACGCATGTTAGCTTAACTGTGTTTGTGTGCGCTCGCCTGTGTGCGATTGTGTGTGTGTGTGTGTGTGTGTTTATACTGCGAACATACATCGGGTAAGGTCATGCGTACAGCCCACACATCTCTCCCTTCCTCGCTGTTGACTGGAGCTATTTACCAACTGTGCTTTACTGACACATACAGCCTGGTCAAATAGATAGAGATAATCTATGCAAATGTAACACAGTGTTTTCTCAATCAAAAGCCATTTAGCCGCCTGTGTATCTTCCTGTACGCGTTCATTGAGACAGTTCCCAGAGGGCTTCCAGTGGTGCTGGGTTGGTGATATGAGACTGATTAAAAACATTACAAAGTGGTTTGTTTAGCTGCAAGAACGCCAGATAAATTTGTGTTCTTTTAATGCACACTTAACGCAAAATGAAGTCGTGCAGGGAGGATGTCAGAGGCGCGTTTCATCATCATATTTTGTCAGACAAAAAAATACAAGCATTTGCAAAATAAGGTTTTTCAGGAAGAAATAATATAGATTATTTTCTCATAGACCTCCATGTATTTTTGAAATTTTACGAATGTATTTTTATCAGGTTTTGATGGTCCAAATGCCATGAAACTCACTGAACACATAAACAACCATGGAATCAATTCAATTAAGAAAACTGCAGTTATGTTTTTCCTCAAAAGCAGAACAACAGCAGAGCAGTTCACTGTTTACTGCACATACACACACACACACACACACACACACGATTGCTCCTTTTACTCAATAGTACTTTGACCACGGTTGCTACTCTACAATATAGCAATCTCCTTGTATAGCGGTTCTCAAAAACAGTGTCTAAGTGCTTTATGTACAGGAAACAAAAAATGATTGGTGTAATTCAGTTTAGATTGCTGATTTGTTACCATTTTGTGCCGAGCTTCCATCCAAACAGCCTGTAGCGGCTCAGAGGCAATCTTTGTACCTCTTTTCCTTTCCTCCTTTTTCCACCCGTCTTCTCCTTTCATTTTTTTTTTCTCTATTATTTATACTTAAGGCATTTAGCTGTCACGGTTAACCTGAGGGGCTTTCAATGAGTGAGCAGGTAGAGGTTCAGTGTCTTGCTCACTTGCACTTCAGCAGTACTTATGGCTGCTGATAGATCTGTATTAGCTATGCGGGTATCAAACTGGTGTCGACTGGTTAAATAGTGTCTTTACCCACTAACCTTCCTCTCTTCCCTTTCTCTCCCTCTCTTATCTCCTCCTCTCCTCTCTTCTCTCTCTCCCACCATACTCTCCCTTCTGCTTGAAACCCATCTCAGCACCATCCCTTCGCGCACTCCAAAATCATTTGCACCCGTCCTACTTTCTATGCACATCCGCTCTCCACAGCACAAGGCTGAGCTCAGAGCCAAAAACCTGCCTCTCCCAACCACCCACACCTCCCATCTTCCCGCTATTCCTGTCTCACTCTTTCTCTCCCTTCCCTCTCTCTCTCTCCCTCCCCCTGTCACTTTCTCTCTCCTCTCCCCCATGTCTTCTCTCTTTCTGCCTCTCTTTGCCCTCCTCTCCTCTCCTCTCTCTCTGCCTCTCCTCCTCTCTGCTACAAACTCTGCACTCTCCTAATTCCCGTCATGCTAATTGGAGCTGACAGACACAGCTAATTATGCGCAGATAATCTGCTGCATCTGACTAATTATAATTCCCATTAGCTGCCGATAATGCTCATTAGATTAACTTTCTCCAGGAGAAATTGGAAATAATGGGGTGGGCTCTGTGCTGCATCTTTTTGGTAGACATGGATAGGGGTGCGTTTGGCAGGGAATGTGTTTGTTCGGTGTTGGGGGGGGTGGGGGCGGTCACTTTAGGTAGCCACAGTGGAAATAGATACACCATCTGATCCAAATGACGTTTGATACATCATGACTGCTGCCGCTGACAGGGAGAGAGAGAGAGAGGGAAAGGCGAGAGGGAGAGTTATGACATTCTGGACTATATCAGGTCAGAAATGAAGAACCGGCAATTCGTCCAAATGTGATCTTCGGAGCAGTTGCAAAGCGGGTTTTGGCGCTGGTGCTGCAGGTCTGCCCCACAGGTGGAAGATGGGCCGTCATGGAACTGAAAAGATACTATCTGATGTGAGCGGCTTAAAGTGAGAGAGAGAGAGAGAGAGAGAGAGAGAGAGAGAGAGAGGAATGGAGGCAGAGAGCAAGAGAAAAAAAAGGATGGGAGAGTTTGTGAAAGTGTCTGCAGGCTGAAATACAGGAACCTCTGTAGTGATAGTAGTGGTAATCATATCTGTAACGAGCTATGCAAGTTCAACTGCCTGCAGTCCATTGGTCCACCCTGCTGCACGATCACTATAAACCACCAGTCACACACACTTTCCATGAACAGAGCAAACTGTGTATTTGTTGCCCACTCAATCTGTTGCTGTGCGATCTGCTGTTGTAGCTGCTGCATGATATGAAGATTCTGCTGCTTTTGCTCGCCCACCTCCACCCCAGTTACCACCTGCTTAGATCTGCTTTTATGTACTGGTGGTGGTGGTGATGGGGGGGGGGGAGAGCTGTATTATTTACCTTCTGATGGAGTTTATGCACTAAAAACTGCACTGGGAGTACATAAAAGCAGACTCCCCGCCATAACTTTAAGTTGCGCTGCCATGTCATCTTATTTGATAATTTCTTTAAGCTGAATATGTGAGCAAACGTCTTGTCCTGAAGTAACAGCAGCTAAGTGCAGTAACTAAGCAAAAACCGAGGCTGGAGATCCTAATGTTGTGGGCATATGTTGTCAGAAATATGTAAGCAGAATATTTTCTTACATATTTATGCCTTATTCAAGCTGTATACACAGAATATACAAAATATTAAGAGCACTTTCTTCATTTTGAGTTTGTACACAGGCTTAAAAATCTTTTTTTTTTTTTTTACTTGACTCCTTCCTTTCAACAGCTTCCCTTCATGACTTAAGTGGATGTAATTGGTGAACTAGTCCATTACTAAATATATAAAATACAAAAATAACTATTAACACTGATGAAAGAAATTGTTAACCACATTATCACTGTTTGAGTAAGAGAAATAGAGAAATCCTCTCTTATGGACGTCAAGGCTTGGAGAGCAATTGGACACAGAAACCAAATGTAATTTATTGATGCAGTATGGGACTGAGGAGGCTAAAGCCTGGGGAACACACCGGCCCTAAAACCCACAAATGGGATATTGATCGCTTTGAAGAAAAAAAAAAAAAAAAAAAGTTATATTTAACCATGAAGTGGCTCACTTACTCTATCGAGTGGTTAACATTCTCTTTTTCTCTCTCTCACACACACACACACAACGACACACACACACACACTACATTCAACAGCATTGTGACATTCGACAGTGTGTGTTCCTATGACAACCCATCAAAAGGCCCATTGGGAGCTGGGCTGACAGCACCTCAGGGTGTTTAAATGAAAAGACGGTGATTTGAACCATACAAGATTCTATAGTGGAAGTGTTCTGTACTATACAGTGCTGCACTCTGCTATACGACAAAGGAAAGCCTGTGTATGCTTTGGAATTCCTTGTGGAGGCTGCTCTTCTCTCCGGTTGTGTGTATTCTTCTTTTTATTCAGCCCAAGGCCATTGTGTGTGTGTGTGAGAGAGAGAGAGAGAGAGAGAGAGAGAGAGAGAGAGAGAGTGTGTGTGTGTGTGTGTGTGTGTGTGTGAGAGAGAGAGAGAGAGAGAGAGAGCTGCACACGTGCCAGCCTGCCACTGCACATGTATACTCCCATATGCAATGTCCCCAATTTGATCATCCTAACCAGCACGTCTCCTAAACAATAACTACCAAACAGTGAGAAAAGAACATCCACTCTGTACGAGACGGATTCAGCGAGAAACAAGTTGTGCCGCTGGTAATCCCGGGTACAAGAGCTTTGCTGCAATATTCGCCGGCACGTATTGTAAAAAAAAACAAGTCAGGGACGAAACCATAGCAACAATGTGTTACCAAAAGGGGAAACAAAAGCACAATTACTGTCTGCATGAATATGTTCAAGCCCGCCTAAACCTGAATGTCTCGCTGCACGTCCACTAAGTTTTGCGGTCCATAAACAAAAACAAGAGGAGAAACAATAGCTATCAGGCTCTGCAATAGAAATACGATTACTGGACCACTCAGACTATCACTGCACACAAATACAGAGGGAGTTTGATTTAATTCTGTATTTTATATTTGGGGCTTCAGGCTTTCCAATTGTCCCTGTCATAAAAACAGAGATCCTCAGTGTCTGCAGCAAACTGGGGCTGGAGAGAGTTGCTCCACACAAGCTGCTCTTTGCCTTGGAAAGAAAAATAGAGAACGCTCAAGTACACTACAAAATGACCCACCTTAACAAGGCATTTAGTCTTGAAGATGTCAAGAAAATTGTTTTTTTCTTAAAATGAGTGAACCAATCTGTCAGTGGAGTGAGATATTTTCACTTGTCTGCTTGCAGTAACAACCAGAACTGTTACTGCAAGCAGCACATTCTGTACACTAACAAATATCCATTCAGTCTATAGTACTGAGTCTTAAAATCTCAGTTTTCTTAACACAAGTGAAAAAATCTGCCAGTGGGGTGAGATAATTTCACTTGTTTCCAAAGCAAATTGACTTGCTTCAACATTTTTCTTCAATCAAGTGATATTATCTTGATACCAGCGAAGTGATCTGCCTTCTTTTAAAATATTGTTGTTATTCAAGATATTTTGTTTCAAGAAAATACTTAAAAAGTAAGATGAACTCACATTGGCAGATTTTTTTCACTTGTTTTAAGGAAACCAACATATTAAGACTCAATACTAGACTAAATGGCTTGTTAAGATGGACATTTTTTGCTGTGTGGCGGTCTGTTTTGAATACAAATAAATACTTTTATTTCCTATGATTCTCTGTAGCGATAGGCTAGTTTAATCGTCTGATGGGTGATATACTAGTCAGTAAATAGAAATAGAAATACTGAACTAAATGTAACCTGCCAGAGGTGCTAAAGCCAAACACTATAATCCATCACTCATCAATATTAATAAAAATGGGCAGTTCACATGTTTTCTATTGATCAAACTTAGTGGGGAAAAACCGAAGCCATCATCCATCACCTGGGTTGCATAGGGGTTTGCATGTTTTTAGCGTGTGCAATAATAGAGCCATCAATTAGGTCTGTTTTTGGCATCTTTCTATGTCAGAGTAAGTAAGTCGGTTGCATAACTTTAGATTAATCAGCAGTGAAATGAGTCAGAACTCCCATCCCTATTCTCCACGCAGTAGAGGCATCGTGTTTAACGGAGCAAGCAGTCGATTTTCTCATGCACCACCAACATTAAGCGTCTTAATGGGAAGGTTTGGGATTTTAGAAGCCGATGCTATTGATCATTAATCAAAATTGTATTCAAACTATTTCATTTCATTGAAAAGACGGTTTGAAACTAAGAGTAGAAGAGTTTCACTGACAAATGTTAGCAAAAGCACTGGCGTGAAAGTGTTTACAATGCCTTAAGAGGGGATTTGAATCCCTATCTGCTTACTTTTTTGTAAGTCCCTCTTGATATGAGTGGCAGCTAAATGCCTAAAATGTAAATCAAAAGCTTCTGAAAATCCTGAACTGTCCCTTTAACAGAGCGTTGGAGCCACCAGAACCGCTTCAATGTACCTTAGCAAGGAGTCAGAATATTTCTCTAGAGGGGCTGAGATACCATTCTTAAACGAGAAATTACATTATTTGGTGTTTCGTTTTTTCTGCATTTCACACACACTCCTATCCAGAGTGATAACAGTGAATGAGCAGGTAAGGCCTCAGTGTCTTGCTCAAGGATAATTTGACAGGACATGTGACACATTTGGCTGTTGCATGTGATAACCGCTGAAACCGCTGTGGTTATGGCACCAGTGTGTGTGTGTGTGTGTGTGTGTGTGTGTGTGGGAGAGGGAGAGAGAGAGAGAGAGAGAGAGAGGGGAGAAAGAGAGAGAGAGAAATTCCATTATTTGGTGTTTTGTTGATGGTAGAAAAAACACGCAAATAAAACAGCTCAAATAAAAGTTCAATGGGTTGAGGTCTGGTGAGTGAGATAGCCACAGTACATGGTTTGCATTGTTTTCATCTTCATCAGTCAGTCAGTAACAGCACTTACCCATGTGCTGTGGATGAGGGTATTGCCTTCCTGGAAAAGGCAAAAAAAAAAATACATATACCTCTTTCCATAGGCTTTATTTTTCTATTCCTTTTCTAAGAAATTCTGTCTTACATGGTCATTCTAGGGCCCAAGGGCGCTACAGCTGCTGCACTCCTTCCTACTGGTTGCTTGTGATGTTGATGATAGGATTTGAAGCTTATTCTATTGCTGCAGCCATTACATGTCCTTCTAGATAAGACTGCAAACTAAATGAAAAAAAAAGTAGAATGTAAACATATAAGAGACCATTTACCTCAAAGTAGAAATACTTCACCGCCACATAAAGGTGATATAATCATTCAGGGTGGCTCGGTATTATCAGCAGTGCTTAATTTGTGCCGGATCCTGCAGGAACAGGATCTGGCACCTCGCAGTTTTGGACTACCTGCATTCCAGTACCTATTTGCGTGGACCCGGCACCTGGTGGCATGAAACGTTTTTTTTTTTTTGTCTGCTATGTAATACTCCCAATAGTTGACTCTTCTTTCCTTTCCCCTCCCTTCCAAAATCCTAACCGTCTAATTTCCATATGAAGACAGGTGATATTAGAAAGTAACAACAAGCGCATAGTAATCACTTCACACATGAGTGAGCTGCTCTGCAGATGTGTTATGGTAAACTTCAGACAGCGTCATGGCTAAAAGTTGAATTTGCTGTCCATATGTCCGCTGTGTGGACTATTTTGGAAAATTAGACAAGGCAAGCATGATTTTTTTTTATTTTGTAATCTATTAGGTCTCTGCTGGGACAATCAAAATTCATATTTGCATAGATGACTGCGAACAGAAATTTTTTGGTGTGCGGACCTGTAAGTCCCACAGTTAGCTAAATATGCAGGCAATTGCGCACGTTATGTTGAGTGTCCAGAAATAATTGGTAGTAACATGAGAACTGGTTGACGTGAAGGGCTGTAAGCCACATCACTGTGGGCATTTCAAAACCGGCGCAGTCCAGCTGAGTGTCGCATTTAGGTCGACTTCTAGCTGCACCACGAGACGTTTTATTGCATTATTCGCTGACATAGTTTCCTACATTCAAAATCAATATCCTATGAAAGTATTTGTATTGAATATTGATGCGTAACTACTCAAACTAGAATTTATCTGGTAAATGGTTGAAGCCATTGCAGTTTCCTTTATGTATGATTAGGATGTCTCATAGTAGCCTATGTGGGCATTTTTATGTTGTGCACAGTGCAGTTATATCTTTAGTCCACTACTTGAAGGGCAGGTTTGTAAAAATAAGCATTATGTAGCCTATGCAATAATCAAATATTGTTATAGGTCCCCAGTAGTCTGAGCTCTAAGGTCATATAGTCATTTAGTAATGTTTAGGCTGTTGGTCTACAGTAAGCTATATGGCTGTACTGAGCACCACCGTGCCTCCAATGCGCTCGTTGTCTTGATATGTTCCGGAACCTTTTCCCTCCAGACCGACTCGCGGGAACACCGACCCCTTGGTGCACTGATTATCAGTGTTTACCTTGGATTCTGAGAGGTTGTTTGGACACAAACCCTGGCAGGGAAACGGGCCCCAAATGCTTTCATTAATTTGTTTC
Organism: Centroberyx gerrardi; assembly: GCF_048128805.1. Taxonomy (NCBI): domain Eukaryota; kingdom Metazoa; phylum Chordata; class Actinopteri; order Beryciformes; family Berycidae; genus Centroberyx; species Centroberyx gerrardi. The sequence goes on along the minus strand of NC_136020.1, from coordinate 16,282,523 downwards.
CCTCATTTATTCACGCTTTGTCTTTATTTTGGCAGCTAATTACAGGATGAAGTGAGAAATATCCTGAATCAAATACTTCAGCTCTGTTTCCCAAGCACGCAATGGCTCTCGTTCTTAGGCCTCAACAGACTAAAATTTGTTTTTATTTAATCAAAATGGGTTTGTACATTTTGGACTTATCGCTGTCCAGGTCCTACAAAACCTGCTGAAAGCAACCAATATAATACAGGCATGTGAGCTGAAGATGTGTGAATATTCCACATTATATTCCACATTTTATTTGTTGAACTGTAAAAAACAGCAATGGCATTTGGTCAGAGAATCACTGAGCACTTTTACAGGGCTACCTATGCAGCATTTCCATTCCCATAACCGCCAAATTAGAGGCCTTTAACAACTGTGTATCTCATTGTGTCTGTCGTTACGAGCTACACAGTAACACTTTAAAGTGCAGCTGTCATTTTTATGTGTCCTTAGAGTAGGGCATGAATATGGCTTTTACGTGCCGTTGTGTGGCATCGGTCACGCAGCAGCACCGCCGGTCTGCGAGCCCCAGCCCTCCCTCTTTCTGGCTTTATCATTGGTCATCGCCGGGAGCGGGGGGAGGGGGGGATGGAGGGCAGTGGGGGGCGGGCATGCTAATGAGGGTGTTAGCGGGTCCTTTAACCGCGAGCTATCCGTTTATCAGCCGGGAAGGGCCTGTGTAAAGATGTCAGTTCACGCTTGATTCACATCGGATGATTATTGCCGTCCCTGGCTGGCTTTTCGTGTTTGCCATCGCCGTCCAATCGGTGTGCAGCGCTGATGAGAGGCCCAATAACCACCTTGAGAGGCGCTGAGTGGTTGTAACGACGCGGCTGAGAGTGCGGTACAATAAGAGGATGGGGAACTAGCCGTGGGAGTGAAGGGCTCTCGCCATCAAACATAAGTACACCCCTGACCCTTTGTGTTCTGCAGTAGTAAATTTTCAGCCGCACGTAGTCGAGCGTGCGCGCGTGCACACACACACACACACACACAGACACAAGTGCAAACACACAAACACTCAAGTCAAACTTGCACTTCATCATGCAGTCCCTTCTGTCTCTATTTTCTCGTTCTCTGATTCTCTCGGTCTCTCCCTCTCGCTCAACCACACACACACACACACACACACACACTCTAGACCCACACATGAAAAGATTCTCTTTCCGACTCTCTTTCTTAATGCCTTGGTTCCCTGTTTCTCTCATCTCTCCTTCTGCCCGTATTTCTCCCCTCTCTTCCCTTTCTGCTGAACCTTATTCTCCAGTGCGATTTGACTATAATTGACCTGCGGTGTCCAGTCAGTCCGATTCTTTTCTCCCGTCCCTGTCCTATTCTCCTGTTCTCCCTCTTTTGGACTCCGGCTAGCTGCTGCAGCATTTCTATTGGAGACGTGGAGGAAACTAGAGAGGGGAATGTTTGAAAGGGAGCCCAGCTGTCTAGAAAGAGCGTCACCGAGAGAGAGGTGCAGAGAGAGAGAAAAGAGAGTGAGGACTATAGCGTCCTATTTGCATGAGCAGACAGAAGGTTAATAACACAAGCCCCGCTGTGACAAAGGAGAAAAAGAAAGGAGAGCGGGTAGGAGGGATAGAAAGTGCTGATCCTCCACTTCTGGCTCCTGGGAATCCATAGAAGACATAAGGGAGGAGTGTGAAAGTAATTAGAGCCCTAGATATATGATGGGTTTCATGTACAACCTCCACTTCCCCCCCAAGCACCGCATTTCCCATAATGCATGTTGAGACGGGACCGCAGTGGTGGCCGAAGGTACAATATGAGAATGTATAGGTGTGTTTTACATGATGATCGGGGAAACTTGTTTGATCGGTGGCTATGTATTGGAAGAGAGGGGGAGACAGAGACAGGGAGACAGAGAGAGAGATAGACAGTTTTGTGTGGGAGGCAAAATCAAAATTGCCTTTCCTCTCTCTCTCTCTCTCTCTCTCTCTCTCTCTCTCTCTCTCTCTCTCACACTGTTTGCTTTGGCAAAGATTCTGAATTATTTCCTCACACTAAAGCCCGTTTGAATTTAACAAACACAGACGCAGTCAAGTAGAGTTAAAAGAAAACAAAAAACTAACTGAAACGCCTTATCAATCCGACATCTCTTTGTGCAGCGAAAAGCAAACTGTGAACACAGCTCACTTACAGAAGTTTATAGAGCTTCTTTTAGCTTCCCTCTCTTTCCTGCATCATGGCTGAAGAGTGAAGTTCGGGAGTCACCAGAGGGAATTGATTATCAACAGGCGGGGGCTGGAACGTTCCCTGCCTTGGCATAATGAAGCTCTCTATTTTGGGACCATCAGGTGTTTTTTAGGCTTCTTGTCGCTATTCCTAGGCTCTCTTGCTTCTCTGTATCCTCGGATCCTACCAGCCCAGATATGAGTGCACTGGGAATACGGCATGAATACATTTTTTAAGCCTAATTCAAAGTTACAAAGTTACAAAGCTTTTTTTTGGCTTGCAACAATGTATTGCAACTAATTCCGCAATGCGATAGTTTGGTTATGACAGTATTTCAACTGCATGATAGAAACAAAACAAACAAAAAAAAGCATATATGCAAACACATGCATGAGCACCGACAATTACACACAAAGGCACACACACACACACACACAGAGAGATGCATGCACAAGCAAATAAACACACACACAAGCACACATGCATACACATGCAAAGACACACAAACAAACTATAAATAGCGGAGATCCATGGCAACCTGAGATTTGTTGTTTGCCGTCGCACGCTGCTGAGAGCGAGAGAAGAGCGGGGACTTAAATAACACAGGGAGATTGGTTTGTGTGAGAGGCAAAGTCAAAACAAATTACGCCTTTTCTATCACTTTGGGCCCGCCGGTAAAGCATCTGAAATAGCTTTGTGCCCGGGGACATTTTACCACTGAAAGAATATGGCGGCAATATCCTCCAAGGACCTTAAAAACAAAGGGATGAGGGAGAGAGGAGAGGATGGGGAATGAGAGGGTTTAGTTTTACTGCGGATCACAGGTGGCGCCTTGACCACCTAACTAACTCTTTTCAGTTTATTCTCTCTCTCCCTCCCTCCCTCCCTTCCCCCCCTGTCTCTCCCCATCTCACAGCAGTGGACTGCCATCAGGCTGAAGGTCTCCTCTACTGAAAAATGTGGAATACCATTACAGTGATGCATCCTTGCAGTCTATTTTGTTTTGGATTTTTCTTTTTTTTTTGTCCAAAGTGGTCCCGAATTACGACGACGTTCAAACATAATGAATATGGAATTCATACTCTTGAGAGGTAGCCCTGAAGGTTTTATCCAATTTCCATCCACTCCGGGTTGTTTATTTAACATGTTTTTCAGGCAAACAAGTCGGAAAGAAATTTCTGCCTTCCTCCATTTAACCTGACCTTCACCAGAGCTTTTACTTTTCTCTCTCTCTCTCTCTTTCTAATGCAAATAACCGCTTGAAAACCACACACTTGCGCTTTCCCTGCATTGCTTCTGTTTCCTTTGCAGCATGAGCACTGTACCAACATGAGATATATAGCACGTTTTAATTGATTTTTGTTTTGTAAGATAAAGTAATTTTGGTGCAATCTTCTCAGTTTGGCTGCGTATTTACCTCGAGCCCATATGCTGTTCATTAATTTGCAGCTAGTGGGTGATTTATCAACCTATTACACTTGGGCTTGGGCCCTTACCACACACAGACGCACACACACACACACACACACACACACACACACACCGGCCCACAGTTCCCCTGGTGTCTTGAGGAGGCAAATGCGTGGCCCTACCTCGGTGGTTGGTGCTGTACTGGGTGTGCTAAAGGGCTGGGCACGAGCCAGGCCCTGTCAGAGGAGAGATGGATGGAGCCAGTCTGCACACAGAGGCAGGCCGCCTGGCCCGGTCTGGTCTGGACCGGACTGGCCCGGCCTACTTAGGAGCCACAACAAGGCCAAGTGGAGCTCACCAAGGCCAGGACTGAATCAAAATGCTAATACCACAAGATTAAATCCACTATTAATTTCTTGATTCAACAGCCAGGCATACAGACACAAAGAAGAATCAGTGGACCTTTGTTTGGGTCTTGAATTAATTAATAACCCATGAATAGGCATTAACAAATTAATGAATAAGCATTTAGGAGTGCAATCCAGAGAGCCTTAAAGCCTAAAATCTATGCCTGCTTGAAGGATGCAAAACAAAAATCAATATGGCATACACTGGGAGTAAAAATACTAAGGCCACCTGATCTTTCTGTGAAAAAAACAGACTAGGCAGATCCAAGTGAAATTTGTGGTCACTTTTTGCTCTCACCTCCTTCATGAAGCAGTGTCTGAAGTTTAAAAGGGATTTTTTTAAGCTTCTAGACAACTGAGACTTGGTTTGCTCAAATTGGATGCTGCAACTCAATACCAGGAATGTGGTGTTAATATTATGTACAGTACAGTGTGTGTTTCTAAACACATTTTGAAGACACCCATCATTGGTGACATAGTGTTCTATTATGCTAACCACATTGCTGAATCCCATTCTATTATTTGTGAGAAGCAGAGATAGCAGAGAAAACATAATTTCTGTTGTTATGATTGCTTTGGAGAGCCAGCTAAATAGATTGTTTTTCTAGTGGCAGTTGCAAAGTTTCAAACAGAACAATAAAAATGTCTCAAGCTGTGATGAGTTTCACAAGTTTTTAACATTTCACAATGTGACATACATTTTCAGAGTGTGCTACAACGGAGGTGTTGGCTAACAGTTGGAATGTAAGTTGGGAAGCTTACTGCCAACAGTTTGCAACTATTTCACTAACAATCAGGACCCAAGTACCACATATTCTACAATGGAAAGTGAGAGACAGCACTGCTATGTTATTGATTTCAGTCTACAGGTCTGCAGGCCCTCCATTGGACTTGGCTGGTCATTCTCACAAGTGCTGTGGCCCTTTACCTAGCAGGGTGTCCCCATTTCATAGCACAGCAGTGTCTTCAAAGGCAGCTCTTTGTCATTTGGAAAAGGGTGTCAATTTGTCAGTAAAGGAAATGCTCCACTGAAATTTTAAGTGGGTGGGCGTGAACTAGTTGGATTATTTACATGTTTATTCTAAAGCAATGAAATACCACGGTGCTGGGGAGCCAAATGGAAATATAACCGTGGCAAAGCACAGTTTTCATGCTGCTAGCTCCTAGATACGAGTTTTTGTTTTGAACATTTAATGGAAAGCATTTCCCAGCTTCTAACACTCTCTTTTAACACTGTCTCTCCCTCTGTCTTTCCTAATCAATTAAAAAAGTGTTATGCCACTAACAGAGGTTAAAGCTTAAAGCACTCGGCCAATTATTACAGCTTTTATTTTACAGATAACATATCAAGCATTATTCTTTTCTTTGCAGTTGGAATGTGTTTGAATGCATATTATTTTTGGAGCACAAGCCATATTTCATTTCTTCCAGAATTTCATGACTTTCAAGCAAACAGCTTCGTGGGATGCTCACACATTCATACAGTTGGCATATAGCTATTCCTGCTGTGAGCTGGAGACCAGAGCCTGTCTCATACTACATCTACAGTGCCCACTATTACTGCAGATGTGCCCTTGAGTAAGGCACTGAGCCCTAAACTGCTGCAGGTCTGCCTGCATTCTGACATCTCTGAAGAAATTCATATGTGTAGGAGGCTCTGTGTGTGTGGATATGGCCAAAGACAAACTGCAATTACCTTGCATGAATTGGCCAATAAAGCAATCCTCATCTTAAACTGCAAATGCTTCAAAAAGAAATTCTCAGACACCTCAAAGATCTGAAACTACACGGCATCAAACTCGATGCATTGGTAAATCAAATGGAAATCGCAGGCTATGATCATGACTTTCTCATTAACTCAGTAAGGCAGTTCCTCTCTTCATAGCGACTGTACATCAATACAGAACCCAGCAGACCCCCTGCTGTGGCAACTTAAAAAACGCCCAGTCCAATTCAGGCACTGAACAACCACATAAAAATACCATAAACCCATAAGCACAAAAACCATGAGCCCGATGTGATTTTTTAAATTTTTTTCTAACTGTGAAAAGCACTTGCAGCTGTTTAATCAATGTAAAACCTTTAGAATACGAAAAGGCGCACCACCTTTAATGTGTTGTACTTTGCATGCAGATAATGCTCGGACATACAGTCTTGAGATAATGAGGTTTGAAAACATCATTCAAATCGAAACTTAAAAGAACTCTTTTTTTTTTTTTTTTTCATCTGAAGGATTCAAAATTACCATTGAAGGCTAACCGTGAGCTAACATTCAAAAAGGCCTTACTTTGAAAGGGATGCAGTGATGGACATTGTCAGCATGCCCAAATGTGGATTTCCTGACTGGATAATACAGCCTCACTTTCAGCTACTAATGCATTATACAGAGCAGGGGTAAGCCTCTAGGCAAGCGTGCACACACACACACACACACACACACACAGGGCCGGTATGCAGATGAAATCATAGCCGACATTAATAGGTAAACACACCAAAGTAAATAAACTCCATTAAAAAACTGACATGTTTAATTTAGCCAAGCGTTTTTTGCCTTATCGGGTACGTTGTGTTTTGTTGAAGAGAGAGAGAGAGGGAGTCAGTGAAGGGATGCGGGGAGAGAGCGGAGAGAGCACTGCAGGTAATTATACTCCATCCACTTGTAATCTGGGGGGTCGGCCTGAGTCCCTCCCCTTTGTTCTACAATCAATAGCCTCAGAGAAGGTGTGAGAGACAGAGAGGAAGACAGAGGAAGAGAAAGAGAGAGAGAGCAAGTTGGTGGGGCCTTTTATTCAACATTAATCATTTAACACTGTGAGTCTAGGCAAGTGGGAGAGCAAAACACATTAGAACACAAACACTTAAATAGTCAGGTGCAACAGGGAAATATCTAGAGGCATTAACAGGCCCCTCCTGGAAATCAGGGCCTGTACCAGGACAAGGATGGGGGGGTGGTGGGTGGGGAAATATAAGGCAGAGGGGCTACAGAGAGAGAGAGAAAGCATCACTTTTATTTAATCCAGCAGTCTGTTGGGAATGTTATCCAAGATGGCACTAGATACAAGATAGAATGAAGGAAGAGGGGAGGAAAGAAACAGCAGTGACTTTATTGTAGCCATCTAGGAAGATAAGTTAGTGGGTTCATTTGACAGGAAAATGGCGTCAGATCCAGTAATAAAAAAAGAGAAGCGGAGAGTGGGGAAGAAAGTACATCACTATTCCACCTCTAACCAGTTGGACAGACCATCCTTTATTTTTTAACAACCTCCAAAGCTGAGAGGATGCACTCTCTGCATCAGCAGCTACAGACATAGCAGCATCCATCCCATTCTCTTAAACCCAGGTAAGTTATGGGGACGCATCCCATTCCCCAAACAAGCGCCTCACCTCACAGCGAGTCGTAAGGGGCATCACTCCATATATATATACGTTAAAGCCAAGTCAAGTCAAATTTATTTATGAAGCGCTTTTCATGTACAGGTTGATCGAAAAGCGCTTTACGGAGAACAAAGGACACAAATACAGACAAAAAGAGATAAAGGAAAAAAAACAAGCCCATCACAATCTCCAAGATATGGGGCCAGGGCCTGTATGTGTGTGTGTGTGTGTGTGTGTGTGTGTGTTCCGCACATGTGTGAGTGGATAAAGGCCGTCACTTCAGCAGTGCCTCCGCATGTAACCAAGATAGAAAGCCATTGTTTCCTGCTCAGCTGAAATAGGAATCTGTCTTGGTCGGCACAAGGTACCTCAGCCTCAGAATTAGATAGAGATAAGGAGAGACGCTATAGCAGTAATGTCAGTCTTCGCCCCAAATGGATAAACCTGGATGGCAGGCCTCTCCCTGGCGATAAGGATGTTACCGCCGCAGATCTCAGTGAGACAAGAGCCAGCTATCTAAAAGCCAAGGAGAATGGGCCGCTCTTCATATGCCCACAGCTTTCACCGGAGCGTGGCCTTTCCTGCTGAACTGATGCTGCAATTTGCAAAAACATCTGCATCACAATAGCATCACAACAGCGACAATCTTTATTTCGGACGTCCTTGTGATTGTCAGCGGGTTGGGCGGGAATAAAACGCCGTCTGTTTTTTAAGAGGCTGTGACAGCAAATGTCACCGTCGAGACTGTTCAGTTGCCTTTGACTCGAGCCCAATCTGATTTCCGGCACCGTTGTTGTCGCTGACGGACGTGATTAGGCTTTGATATATGGAGGGGTGGGGGAAAAAGTTTGGCGCGTTATGCAACTGGGAGGTGCCCCGCCACCTCACCCCAGACAAAGCGGGGTGTGGCGCTTCTGACAAGCGCGCCACAAATCATTGTTTTGTTTCATCTCATCAGTGCTTTGAAGCGTGAGTCGCCAGCAGGGGGAAGTGGGATTATTCAGCTAAATTCTGCAAGGGAAATTACAGCTCTGTGGCAGCAGGTGCATCTACAATCATCCCCATCATCCCCAGGCATAAACAGGCATGCAAACATGGACAGAGAGACAGAGAGACACACATACCTGTACAGGCATGCACACACACACACACAAAATATGCATGCACACATCAAAAACAAGCTATTTTACACAGTCACACCTGCTCTTTTCCTGCTATGTCTGTCTCTTTCATATACACACACACACACTCACACACACACAATCCCACATGCACAAATCCTCCCCTACACCCTTGCCACCCCTGCAAAAATACAAGCAGCACAATCACTCTGTGACACAGATCCACATATGATCTCACCACAATGCAGCAGGCAGGCGGGCAGGAGCCGCTCCAGAAGAGGTAATTCTGTTTCTGTTTGTTCGACAGAGAAAGGGAGGGAAAGATAGGAGGGGGGGAAAGTGTAAATCTAACACAGGGCCCTGTGGCAGAGCCCCCAGGATCAAATCCAATTCTGGCAAGATACACATTAAGCCCCGTCAATCACAACAGTGTCCTTGGAATGCGGCAGAATGGTGATGAGAACCGCGGGGGAGTCTCTTTCCACGAGAGCTGGGATGAAGCCACTTACACTTACACACACATCTGTACAAGCACATAAGCAAGTCCACACACACACACACTCACATCACCCCTAGGACATCCTCAGCATCCCCACATCTAAACTGTATCCCCCCCTACCACACACACACACACACACACACACACACACACACACACACACACACACACACACACGCCACTCCGGGACATCATCTACTCCTCTGCATCTAAACTGTACTAAAACACTGAGGGTAATATGCCTCCTACTACTGTGAAAGCCAGACAAAAGACCATACAAAAACACACACACACACACACACACACACACACTCATTCATATACACTGCCAGTCAAAAGTTTGGACATACCTGATTGAATGTACCATGTTTTTCATGATCTTAAAGCCATTTTGATCTAAAGTCTTATGCTTAAATGCTTGAAATTTGTTTCTTAGACAAATATAAATAGTGAAGTTGATCCTATGTATGAATTTCTTTCCAAAGCCTTTGCCTTTCCATCAAGGCAAAGGGCGGCTACTGTAAAGAATCTAAAATATAAGATCGTTTTTTATATTTGTTTGACACTTTTTGGGTCGCTGCATAATTCCATTTGTGTTATTTCATAGTTGTGGTGTCTTTACTAGTATTCTAAAATGTAGAAAATAGCAAAAATAAAGAAAAATGTGGTGTGTCCAAACTTTTGACTGGTAGTGTACATAAACAACATACTAACATGCATGTACCAAATCTATTTGCACAGCACAACTCATGGAAAAATAGAAATGGCTTGCTGTTTGGCTGTTTGGTGTTGCACCTCGCAGATTGGACAACAGTGCAGTCAGGCTGCAGTGGAAGCGACAGTTAGCCTATTTACTTTTATGCTGGACTTTTGCTAATTATCTTAACTACACAAGTAATTATCCTTCACATCAAAGGGCCTCGCTCTGAGGCCTCTCCCCACCCACCCCACCCTCCCGCCAAGTTTTTTCCGGCGCCAGCTGAATCATGACATTCACAGACAATTAGACGATCGCCTCGCTGCATCTGATGGGGCCACATGTGATGAGCAGCCGTCTACAAGTCAACACTACTGCGAGATTAAGCGAGAGAGGTGAGCGCATACACACACACGCAAACCTATCAGATCTAACGCTGCTCTACCTATTAGGATTCAGCTGAGAACTCCACTGTTGAGCTGTGGGCTGTGTGAAGGCCTACGGTAGTTTGTGGCGGACTAGGAGTAACTAAATGATGTCCCGATGGAACATTGATTAATTGTATTCATGGCATTATGGCTTCATCCATGCTGAGCAGTTTCTTTCATCTCGTCCATTAGTGGGGCTGTTTCTGATCACAGTCGACTCTGATCGATGAATAATGCAGCTAGTGGTTTGATTGGTGCCCAAAAGCCATGAGTTAATGGCAGGACTTCATGACTGAGTGTGTGTGTGTGTCTGTATGAATGCATGATGTGCATGTGTGTGTGTGTGTGTGTCTGAGTATGTATGTGTGTGTGCATATGCTTTCATATGTATTCGATTCATCCACTTGCCAAAGCCTCTGGGCTCCAGTTCTGCAAACAGACAATAATCAGGTCATCTGGCATCAGGCGTGAATCCTTCATTAACAATCTAAGCAACGATCCCCTCCGCAGAAACATATGATTGTAGGAAAATTTACATGAACTGCATTTAAATTCCTTTGAAGTTGTTTGTTTTGCTCACCTTGGAAACAGACTATTTCTACTTCTCCTCTGTGGTGGAAGTAAACGCACCCCATAAATATTTATCTACCTAGGGCCCGTGCTATTCTGGCCCAGTGTTTTGAACATAGCCACTGGAGATTGGGCCTATCAGGGACCCGGGGAGAGAGATAGGGAGAGAGGAGGGAGAGAGGAAAGGAGTTGGGAGGGAGCGGCGGGGGATAATATTTTTGTATGTGTTCCAAAATGGAAAGTGGACGGTTTCTGTAATGTTTAATGCAGGAGATAGGGGCAGGGTTCGGAGTGCGTTTGCTTTACGACTCACCTCACACGCCGCCGAATTTCCACTCGCAAATAGGATGGACTCCTCAGCAGCGCTTATGTGCTTCTTCAGAACAATAATCTTTTTTATTGCTAAATCCCAAGTGAAAAACATGCTTTATTCAGTTTGAATTCATCATGGTACAGATACAAAGCTAAACTGCCTTAAAGTGTCTGACAGCGAAATCTTCTTAGATCTTAAACATGGAATATGAGTAATTTGTTGTAGAAGCACACACACACACACACACACACACACACACAGTCTTACTTAAGTCACTTTTGGGGTATTTACATAGACTTACATTCATTTCCTGGAGACTTACCCTAACCCTAACCATAACCACTACTTGCCTAAAACTAACCCTTACCCTAACCTTAACCTAACCCTAAACTTAACCACTGACCCAAAAATCAGCTTTTTACCAATTGGGGACACGGCTTTTGTCCCCAATTGATAAAAACAGCACAAGCCATCCCCAATCAACTGGTCTTAAGTCTGGTGTGTGTCCCTGAAAGTGACTTAAGTCATACCCACACACACACACACACACACACACACACACATACAATGGATCAGGTGCAAAAAAGACGCCAGCCTCATGGGTTGATGGCATTCCGTCCTGATTTAATCTGGTGAATAAAGTTCAAGAAATCCCAAGAAAATCTAAGAAAAGGGCCAAAGTTTGCTCTCTCATCACCAAAATCCTGGAGACTGAGGAAAAGTTATCAGGACTTGGTTGCCAAGCCTGACACCAATGTGCAAAACAGGCAATTCTGGCTGTCACTTTTTGACATGAAGCCAAAGAACTGCTGGTGGCACGAGTTCATAATAATCAGATTCATGAATATGGAATATGTGTGCGTGCATGTACAGATGTGTGTGTGTCTGTATGTGTGTGTGTGTGTGTGTGCATAGGAACTCGTGCAACGTGCCTACCTGCGTGTGAATACATAGTGTGTGTGTGTGGGGGGGAACGTGACATTTCCTCCCTGAACCCGGGTGACACCTCTGTGTGGGGGATTAGATTATGCATCCACGGTCTTGTCACACACACACACACACACACACTCACCTGTTAACTGGTGAGCTCTGCAGGCTTCCATAACTTCAGAGTCCTCCGCCTGGTTGTTATTGCCGCCCGCGGCGCCCGGCTTCGCCACTCTAATGAGCGCCCCTCAACTCAGTCAAAGTCATCTGATGACACTGATGTGGGGAGATTGATATTCACGCTTGACTCGCCGTCCTCTCCACCTGACTGCTGTGTTTACCTCCCCGCACAATTAGTATCTAGTGAAGGCAGAGAGAGAGATGGAAAGAGCGGGAAGGAGAGAGAGAGGGATCGAGATAGACTCCGCTGTGTGTTTGTGCGACTACATTAGCTCCAATTGTTTATAAAGATGGGAGATGTCTTTCAACGTGACTTGAAGGTGGCTTTCTATATCGCAGGGCCATTACCGGCTCATTTAATCCCCATAAAGCTATTTTACCTCTCTGAATGTCAGTAGCTTGAAATAACAAAGGCTGGATTGGCTTAAGTAAAATGCATATTTCAACAGTTTTCATCCAAATTTGCATCTAAAATGTGGTACGCCTTGGCCTTTTAAGATTCACTGGTGAATGAACTGCTGGGCAAGTACACAAGTGTGACAGTGCAGGTTCAACTGCTGCCTACGCAATGCTGTTTCCCCCCCTGCATCTCCCTTTGGTAACTTTCATCTGAATTTTAACATATAAACAATACAATACTTAAGAGGAGATTGTCTACCCACTCTCTGTGAAAAAAAAGAAATTGAAAAAAAAACAGCGGCCAGTGATTGGCAACAGCAGACTTGAGCTGAGCCAGAGGAGAAGCTCCAAACTGCAGCCATGTCTTCAAACTGATTTAGCATTAATTGACATTCTCTCTAATCGGTGCATTCACCATTTGAACACAGTGATGAAAATGGTTCATAGGCTGAATACTGATGCCTACCTGAGCGCATGTTGCCGGGGCAGGTGGACGCTCAGGTACGGTTTCATTGTGAAGGACGTGCTCGCAGAGCGGCAGGAGACTTTCTGTGGAGCCACAGCGCCCCTCTGTGGATGGGAGGAGAATGACAACCTCTCTCTTATGAAGGTGATCCAAAACCCTAAGCGCTCTGTTAGCTTGAGGTATGCAGTTTTTATTTTTCAAGCACTGCATGAAAACAGAAAGCCTGGAGAGTGAGAGTTTTCTAAAAGCTTGAATTGGTGAGGTAAGTGTTTCCACCAGGACTGGAAGAGGAAGAGGGGGATTTGGAAAGACACTTCTTCTCAGACCCAGAAGAACTTCCTGTCTGCAAGATTATCCCCCCCCCCCCCCCAAAAAAAAAAAAAAAAGGTAGACAAACCCAACTTTTGTCACTGTGGCAGTGGCCTGTGAGGGTATGACTACCTTACAAAAAAAAGGCACCTAGCTGTATCTTTTCTGGGCAATTGATGTACTTTAGGCCAGTGGTTCTCAACCTGGGGGTCGAGATTAATTTTTGGGGATCACGAGATGATGAATGGGGAAAAGAAAACATATTTCTGCTATACAAATTTAATATGTCTATTTTTTCAGAATTTTCTCTAATTCTTGTGAAATACTGAATAGTTTTCAGCCTCTAGGCCTCCTCTGATAATCAGATGAAATGATCTGAAAAGGGAAAATCATTCTTTGGTTGAACTGTTCATCACTCTGTCTTGACAGGGTCGTGAGTAGGTATCGCTTTGTTTTAAGGGGCCACGAGCCAAAAAGGTTGAGAGCCACTGCCTTAGGCCATACATTTATCTCATTTGTACCTTTTGGAGTCAAAATGAGAGTCTTGGGTGTATGGTGGTCATGCCCTTCTTCGCTGATCTGCAGTCAGTCTTCAAGTTTCTCCACTAAAGCAGTAAAGATTAAGTTTAGGAAATGGAGAAAGGAAGCTGATGCCTAGTCAGCACCTACAAGACAGGCACAGCAACTAGTTGGTGAGAACACAACTTGCACCTCATTCACCAAATGGGGAGAATAAGGCTCAGTCATTGGCTGGGGAGATGAGCGAGGCACAGTGGCACATGGCTTGTGGTTGGCTTTGTGAAGAGTGTTAGCCCACTGTTGGCAGCCATGAAACGAGGCGGCTTGCCTTCCAGTCGACACTCAGGGATTAAAAGTCCCTTGTGCCCCGAGGTGTGTCTCAGGTGTGAAACTGAATTTGAATTGGGAAAACCGAATTTGAAATGATAGCTAAATGTTTAATTCAGTAGTAATCACATTCAATTTCAAATTTTGCCTTACAAATTGATTTTTTTTCACCCATTTTTTTCTACAAATCCATTTTTTAAATGCTATGGTTCAATATGAGCAGGACAAATTCAAATTGATGTAATTCATCTCTTTCCATACCGAGTGCGCAGCAACATACACAAAATGGAAAAAGTGGCACTGATAATTGGATTGTTTCAGGGGGGGACAAATTAAATGCAATTTTGGCATTTTTATTTTTCTGAAATTTAGTCATGTATATGTTCAGTGAGTTTTGTGACACTTGAAACATGTTTAAACCCCAGTGTATCATTTCAAAAATACATGGGTGTCAGTGAGACAAATAAAATGGGTTTATATTTGACAGGCATAATATTCAAAGTGATAATATATACTAAGATTGAACTGCATTGCGTAACTTAGATGAACTATGAATGAACCAAAATTATGTGTACGTAAAAAAGGAGAGGCACATAGTGATATCATATTGTTGTCTTTTTTTATTTTTTGATTTGCTACAAAAAAACAGTCCCAGCAATATTTTGTATGACCTGATAAAAAAAAAAAAAAACTACTACAGTTAAGTATAAAATGAAATATACCAAAACTACCCAATGCTACCCAGAAAAAAAATAGGCAATAGTATAAAATGAATGTCATGAAGTCTACAGCTAAAGTGTAAGAAAAAAAAAAGTTAGAAAAGGTTACGTAAAAAGAAGGCAACCTAAAGTATCCACCACAAAATGTGCCACTTTTACCACAATCAATTTGCACATCTTTCCTTGAATATAAAGTAATGCAAATACTTTACAATAAGTTAACGCAGGCACATCTCCCTAAAACTACAGCAAAACCAAGTAACAGTCAAATGTATTACATAAAAATACCTTTTACAGTTTTTTTTGCAATAATTTCACACATCACACAGAAATGAATCGGTAAAAACAACTTCTGGGTAGCAACATTTTTGGTTTCTTGAGAACAATGCACGTTCCGTCTCCACAACATCAGACTTCCTGTATGAGCATCAGAGACTTACATATATATTCAATCATATAAATATGTATGAACAAAAATATACTAAAACTATTTTTTGATTACAAAAAGGATTAATGCCAAATGGAAGCTTATGCTTATAAACTTCAATAACTTAAAAAAAAAAATTAAATGAAAAAGGGAATACTTTCATACTTTTCAGAAACATGACATTTTAGCCCTAATCTTTAATGCTAAGGCTTTTACACGTTCTTTTTTTTTTTCTTCTTGATCACACAGCACTGGCAAAAGACCACACCTTAGTGCTAACAATTCATCAAAGTATAAATACTAAGAAAAGTCTTGTACAGTACCCATTTTGTCAAAACTACAAAATAAGTTAGTGTCAGGCAATTGTACAGAATATTTACAGTCTGTTAAATACAAAGGAAGGTGTTCTTAAGTGGAGATGACTTAAGTATGTGAGAGTGACCCGACGTAAAAAGGAGGCTTTGGCTATGGCTGATTCAACCGACCGCACAATTGAACAGCAGGACACGAACGACTTTGTCCACCCGCCACTGTAGCTGACTCATCCCAGAATTCACCGGCTACTTTAACTCATTTAAAATTTTTAAATATGACAGAATAAGACCTCCAAATCCTGGTTGGCTGCTTGCCAAAGTGGCTAGTAGAGTGGAGAAACTTACCAGCCACAGCCAAAATTTACCAGCATTTGGCTGATGGCTGGTGTTAATTTCTCACCCTACTAGTGAGTGATAACACCGCAAACCTCACAGATATAGTCAAGCACAAGTAACCCAAATATATGAAATTAATACATAGCATTTTGCCTGGAATTAGATGAATGGAAATGACAGTCATGGTGGGGGGGCGGAGGAGGGAGTGGTAAGATACAGCAGGAGCTGTAAGGAAGAGGGGAGCAGTCTTTCGGCACAGTTAGAAGAATGGAGATGGAGAGGAGAGATGGGCACATTCATTTAAGCAGCAGCCGTTTCAGATCGGCAAATGATAGGAGTGTGTACGAGAAGGAATGGAAGAGGAGAGGCACCGCCTGTTACAGCAGGTGCCCAGTAAACATTTGAGTCTTCTGCAGAGACAGAGCGGGAAGAAGGTAGTTGGTACAGGAGAGGTACGAGTCTATGCGAGTCTGTGTGTGTGTGTGTGTGTGTGTGTGTGTGTGTGAGTGAGCGAGTGTCATCAGTCCACATCACTGAGGTCACTGACTGGCTCGTCCTGCACTATGCTCAGGTGGTTCATGGCACGGTTGAAGGCAATCTGGACAGCCTTGCGGATGCTGGATGTTCGCCCCTCCATCATCTTGATCTTGTCGATGGTCTTGTCCATCCCCAGAGGAACCATCTTGGATCTAGGAAGCCACTGCCTGGTGGGGGGGAATGGCATCGATAATAAGTCATAGCAATAGCAGTCGGAGCAGCAGACTTAATAGCAGTAGTAGTAACACCAACACTGCTATTACTACTACTGCTACTGTGACTATGATATTTGAGTCATCTGCAGAGACAGTGGGAAGCAGGTAGTTGGCATTAATAGTAGTAGTAGTAGTAAGAGTAGGAGGAAGAGTAGTACATGTTGTAGCAGCAGCAGTAGGAGAATTCTACCAATTCTAAACCTGGTAAATTGACCAATTTCAAACCAGAAAAACTTCCTATAACAAAAAACTTTCAAGTTTCATTTGTCACTGCAACATGTGGAATATTCTTTCATAGTGGTAGGTAAACAGTGTGATACAAACACTACCATCTTCACTGTTCAGTGCTGAAAAACATTTCACCGGTGATGGAGCCGGGGCGAAATTTTCAAAAAGCCTATGAAGCGAGAGCTATTTGTTGTCTCTCTCCAATTTATGTCATGCAGCCACAAGAGAATAATGATCGGTGAAAGCCAGGGTGACGGGTTTACCCTTGTAGAAGCCTCCATCGGCTTAAATCATTCCCACAGACTGCAGCACTCACCAGCTGCGCTTGTTGTCGAAGAAGAGGACGAGGTAGAGTTTCTCTTCGGCCTTGTACTGCATCTGCTCCCCAATGCGGAGCACATCCATAGGGGGCATGGGGATGGACACCCCGTTGTGCTGGCAGCCCACCCGCGGCATGTGGGGGTCTATGATCTGCACCGCAACAGAGGGGAGAGGGGAAGGAGTTACACGCATGCTCATGAATGTAAACGCATGCCTAAAGGTGCATGTGCACACATGAGCAAAGTTGTGGAATTACACACAAGGTTACCAGCACACAAACGCACTCTAACATGCATTAACACACACACAAGCATATATGCATGTGTGTACATATACACACACACTACCGGCTTGTGGTAATAAGAAATACCATTTGTCCTTTCAAGCTAAGGTCAAATTAAACTGGTTTATAATGAAAGGCTGCCACCTAGAGGAGAACCATGTGAAGGTCTTTCAAGCCAATTATATCTACAGAAGGAAAAAAAAAATCTAATCATTTTGGGAAGTGGGCGATCCATCTTTTTCCCCCAACTTGATACCTAGAAGAACAGTCGTAATAAAACAGTGGACTACTGCTTCAAAACCTGTGGGATAACTGTCATATCTAGGTTCCAATTGTATGAGTACACTTTTTTCCTGGAGAGATTCCAAAAGAAAGGCACTTTGGAGCAAAAAGACTGTCATTTTGTCACTGATTGTCATGCATTCATTACCACAAACGCACACTCACCAAGGCGGGGTAGGAAGGGTATCCACTACATTTGGCCCAAACTAGCTTTAGGGGTTCCAGCGCAACTGTTGCAGCACTAGCGGGCATCCAAATATTGCTGTTGCCAACCTCTATGGAAGCGGGAACAACACCAAACAAGTTATGAGCGGGTTTAGCACACACACACAGAAACACATTTCTAAAGCCATGCTTCAAGTGTAGGAGCACTAGCAATCAGGGCAGGAAATTAAGTTTTTCCTCCACGAGCCATAGTGAATGACAGAATTCAAAATTTATCAGCCACTTCTACCATTTAACTAGCCAAATATGAATTTTATATTACGGAAGAACCTCCAGATGCCGACTGGTTACGTGCCATAGTGCCTGGTAGAGTAGAAACACTCACCAGCCACTGCCAAAAATCCTGAATTCATCAGTTCATTTGGCTGGTAGCTGCTGTTAATTTCCATCCCTGCTTCTAATGTGTATATGAATACCAGGTGTCTGCAAACCTTGTTAATGCTACTGTTGGCATGAAATATAAGACCAACTTTGCACTTGAAATAAACAACAATGAAACAACACAAAAATGAAAGCAGCAAACCAAGAGGCCACAACATTTTTAATACCTCTACAACTGAAATCAAGTCTTAAAATTCTATATATAAATTGTATTCAAAATCTTTTAAAGCCTTGAGTTTAGATAATATAATCTAATACATTTTAAGACTTTCAGGACCTGCAGACACACAGGAATATAGGGATACACAACACCATTCTTTCACTGCAAATACTAATTCAGATTATTAGTATCGACTGATCAACTTTGAACAAATCCAATCCTTGAATTATATTAAACAATACAGACTTAGTTCATGAGTTTGGGCTCATGGACAAGACTGATTGTAATATAATCAATATTGTATTTTGATTTAAATTCAACAAGGGACATCAAGACAAAATCCTGTACATTTATTGTACTTACTGAATAAAGTGATTCTGATTCTGATATTCAGTCTGTAGACTCACCCACACACACATGCAGATTCTTCTGACACTCAATGCGAAATAACAGAAGCCAAACTTACCGGCGGCGATCCGAGCTGCTTTTGCAAAGTTCCCATTTTCGATGCAGGCGATTAGCTCGCTCTTGTCGTCCACAGTGTTCCTCCGGACCAAGGCGGGTTTCCCCTTCCCACATTTTGGAAGACTGAGAGTGGTGCTAGAAACAAAAGAGCACACATCCATACAATGGAGTCAACTTGGTGGCATGCAGAAATTTGTGCATCTGCAATTGATGTAGGCAAGGTCATGTTTAATGTTGTTTACATTAAACAACATAAGCTCAACTTGTTGTATGGTAAAAACTGTGGTCATAATATTGGCATAAT
Source organism: Centroberyx gerrardi (assembly GCF_048128805.1). Taxonomy (NCBI): domain Eukaryota; kingdom Metazoa; phylum Chordata; class Actinopteri; order Beryciformes; family Berycidae; genus Centroberyx; species Centroberyx gerrardi. The sequence goes on along the minus strand of NC_136020.1, from coordinate 16,263,171 downwards.
CTGCACTGTCACCATCATCATTGCCATCATCACCATGTTCTCATCCTACAGTTAACTGAAAGTCAATGTTGATATGTTCCAAAAACGTTCTCAAAGATTTTGATTTTCAGATTCCTCTGTAACTCAAAATACTCATCCTTCTGTTGATGTTTACAAACAGCACGAATGCAAACAAATCATTCACTCACAGCGTTTTTATTCATGTTTAGCTGTCAGTCCATGTATCAAGAGCTCAGTTAAAAAATGCCCCCCCAAAAAGCTCCAACACCAGATTAGGCATTTATCTGCTAGATGCTGGGGATTACCTGGTGCTGCCTGGCAGGCTGCTACAAGAGGAGATGGACGACTCTGAGGCACAGCGTCTCCGTGGCTCCAGGGGTCTACTGGCTTCTAGCTCCTTCTCTTCCTCCTCCTCCAGGAAACCGTTGGACAGGCCTGACAGGAGAGGCGGCACAGTAGGAGGCAACAAATTCAAAACCAATCAGCAATATACTATACTAGAGATGCACCGATCCGACATCCAGTATTAGAATCGGACCGCATCGGCTACAGGTTGTTCAATCGACCTCCAATCCATTTAAGGAATTTGACATACAAAAAGCATTTGCCATACACAACCGCCTTCCATTGCTTATGCCAGTGCAGCACATGGTTTGGAATCTATCTGGAATTACTTTAAACTGGAGACCAAAAGCAGTAAAACAGCTAATTGTAATGTTTGCAATGCAAGTGCAGCAGCAGAGATTAATACTACAAATACAAATAGTTAAAACACCTGAACACCATTCGAGTACGAGTTCTCACAGACAGTAGCTCAGAAGAAGTCTGCAGCCAAGTAGCAAACATTAGAAGATGTACTGAAAAAATGAGATACATAACCTGTCTCTGTATCGGAGACAAAAAAAAAATATCGGGACATCCCTAGTACATACGATGCCACGCTAATGTACACATTATGGATAAAACCTAACCCTTAAATAAAAGCTGTATTTTTTGTGTATTGCTGTGTTTTAAGTGTCAACCTTCATGACTAGAGTTTATTAAACTTTCTAAAATAAATCCACATAAATATAAAAATCCTATTAAATGACATACAGTCCACTTCAACAATACTTTTGTTGTGGCAGGATATAAACTTTCAGGTCATCCTTCTCAGTTTTGTTGCTCACGCAGTTACTGCTCTTTAGTTTTGTCAGGTAGGATGTATGTGACTGTTTATTTTTCTCTGCACACTATTTACCTGTGTCAAGTCGTTTGACCGGGGACTCGCCCTCTCCTTCGCCCTCTGCCTCGCCCTCTCCTACTCCCTCTTCCTCGCTGTCCCTGCTGCCGCTGTGCCTCCTCTTCCTGCTGTGGAGTAGGGTCTCTAGCCTGGGTATGACCACCGACAGAAAGGACTTGGAGCCGAGCTGTGGGCCGTCTTCATCCTCCTCCCCCTCCACCCCCTCCTCCGCCTCTTTGCCTTCGCCTCCCTCTCCCTCTGCCTCCGCCCCTTCGTCTCCATCCTTCTGGGGCTTGTGGGGACTGCCGCTCTTCGACTTGCGGAAGAGCACGGCGGTCCGTCGGCTGACCGTGCCCGTGGGCTCGGCGAGAGTCGAGGTGGCCACCACGCTCACGTCTCCCTCCAACAAAGGATTCTGGGAGCTGCCGTGGGTGTGACCGTTGAGGCGCGGAGGGGAGGACAGCGGGTCATTTTTTTCCCCGTCGAACTTGACCCGCTTGCCGTGGGCCTTGTCGTTGCAGTCTGGGGCGGCGTCAATTGGTTTGAGGGTGGGAGGTTCGGCGTCTCCGTCCGAGTGGATGAGAGGAGGTATGGAGTCCGACGGTTCCAGTTTAGGAGGAAGAGACTTGTCTCCTGTGGGGGGAAAAAAATACAAAGCACACAGACAAAAGGTTAGAAGTTTGAATTTTGACTATACAGCCTTCATCAACTGAAATATTTTCATTGCGACTGCTGAGTTAATTATTCATTTCATGAGCATGCTGGCTATTTTCCAGTTATTGCCAAGTTTTTGATCCTTTTGCATCTCACTTTGTCTTTTTGGGGGGTTTTTGAGTGGAGCGCCTCCAGCCTCCATTTGTCATCTTCAAGATTTATCTTTTAATGTAATGTATTCTGTCTTTTTCATTGTTTTTTTTTTTTGGTACTGGATCAGCGATACACAAAAAAATATTTACAATCAAATGAAGATGTTTGACATCTTGTTTTGATGGCATGACAATAAAAAATATACATAAAAAGGAAAACAAATGTAAAAATGGAAAATATAACTGCAAATATGACCTATTACCTACAGTAATGCATTGCTACACCCACAGGTTGTCTCTGTATTTGTAAAAATGCCAACAGTGCACATTATCGTATGCCTTTAGGGTTTATCATACAAGTAAAACAAGGCAGTGATTAGCATAACACTGAGGTGCCTTCATAAATAAACATTGAGAGCAGAATGACTTTTTCTTTTCTTTCATTTTTGCATCAGCACATGATAATGCATTCTACACAAGTCTAAATGTGACTCAGCCAGAGAGCTGTGAGTGAATACTGAGGAAGCCACTGCAGTGACTCAGTATGATACTACTACTGTGATGTGACTACAATGTCTACAAGATTTAGCGATTTCAGTAGGAATTATTTTGTATATGTGCGGGGTTGTGGGTAATTTTGGTTCTGAGACTCAGGTTTGCTCCTTGGGCTCATTCAGGGATCAGTTACAGAACACTTTAGGATGCACTGATACACTTTTTCACTGCTGATAGAGCGCTAAACTTGAAATACCACCCAATACTGATCTGATCCATTTACTTTTACTGAACAATAACTAATTAGGCAATTAGTTTGGGGTCAGCTGACACAAAAGATGGAGATACAATCCATTTTCTTCAAAGTGCAGGTCGCGTTACTCTGCTTTCTGCTATACTACACACTGCTTTTGATATGATGTGTTTTGATGTATTGTTGCATCCCTATTTTCAACACCTACGCCTGTAAGAAGGGCAGACATCCAACTGCAGATCTGTCACCTCCTATTAATTATGGTTACTGTCTGGGTGCAAACTTCCATCTCCATCATGCAGAATAAAGCGTTCAGAATAGCTTTTGTGTCTATAGTATATATTTATGTACAATCTATCTAGCAGTTGTTTTTGTTGATTGCCCTTCCTCTGTCCTCTGATATTTCACCTACCACAGCTAACACTCCTCCTGAATAAAAATGAAACCATTCTTCTATGCTTGAAGCAAAAATACACATCTGCCATTTCTATGCTTGACAGTTCAAACAATATCTTTTTAACAGGAACAACTCGTTCCCAAAGCTAGAAACCAGTGAACTAAGACTTTAATCTATGATGCCATCAGGACACAAAACCAGCAGCTGTTCCACTGACAATGAATCATAGACAGATTTTAACAGCAATAAACATTATGAACCACAGTGTCCCTGGAAAATCTCCTTATGCATTAATAAATAATATTAATACTAATAATCCCATTTATAGTCATGGGCTTTATCTGTTGATGACATTATCAAAAAAGCTTTGACTCTCTTGTTTCTAGTTTTGGGAAAGAGGTGTTAATGTTCACATCTCTAGACTGAACTTTCCAAAATAAGCAAAATCTTCTGAACAGATTCTCCCTAAACAGCAGATGGATTATTCCCCTAAACAGAAACGGGGTAGGGCTTACATTGTTTATAGGTCATAGTTCAAACAGCCAAGTGGACTATACGTATATATCCCAGACACACTGGGAAGGGGTGATAGCATGTGACTTGCTTGCTCTGTGAGGCTAAGTTTGGTGTTAAGGTTAGGGGCTGATCCCTGATCCCTGATCTCTGACCAGAGTTTCGGGATACTGAGGAACATGTGATGCCTGTAAAAATCACAGCGCCTCCCTTTGACGAGCACAGCGTCAACAGCTTTGGAATGTTCAGTCAGAAAATTAAGATTCCTCGCTAGTAAAGCCAAACCAGATCCATACATACCCTCATCATCTGGGAAGTGTCCATTGGCTTTTACACTCTCCTCTTTAGCTTTACCCGATTCTGGGTGGGAGGAGGCAGAAGAAGAAGAGGAGGAGGAAGATGAGGAAGAGGTTGAGGAGGAGGAACAGTGGTGGTGGGAGGGCAGGACCCTCTTCAGGCTCATCTCACTGCGCACGTCGTTGATGGTCTTTTTGAGCAGCTTGACGCGTTTGCTGCGGGAGGGGCTGGACTTCATGGCACAGGTCAGGTCAAACTTCTCCAGTAGCTGCTGCAGCTGCTTGTCCGGAGACATATGCTCCCGATTGGCTGGCACCAGTAGGCGGTCCACTGGGGAATAAAATGAAACAATCAGAAGGAGATGAGTTGTTTTTGCTCAACATAGCTTTGGGATAATAACAACATCATGATACTCTATTGAGCCCCATAGGGATATTCTCTTTTCACTTGACCGCACTCTAGGCAGGTCAGGGTGCAGGGTCAGCTACAGGACAGCAGCCCTGGAGCAGGCTGGGAGTCGGTGTCTTGCTCAAAAACACTTTAGCAGGACGGACGCTTGCCGAAACAGGGAGAAACAGGGTCTGTCTACCCACGAGGCCACCCTGCCACCCTGGGATGTTACTGGATGACACCCTGTCGGCATACCACTGATCCGATTCTTTGAAATTGGCCAGTCATGAAACTACCCATATGATTACATCTATAGATACCACTTGATTACAACTACAGCTGAACAATTAATCGAAAAAGAAAAACAAAAACAAAAATCGCAATATGAACTGATGCAATTTTCAAATCGCAGAAGCTGCAATTAATTGTTTAAGAGAGAGAGAGGTCTGAACAAGGTATTTTAGAAATCCAGGTAATTTTTGGTCCATGAATCAAGTACAATATTGGTGAAAACTTTTCATCATGCTCAAACTCAGTAAATCCTGCACACTCACATCTATTTTTTCTCACTTTTCTTTTAACAATTTTAAAGTTCTAAAAAATTAATGACAAAAAATTATTTCATGATATGAGTCGCAGTTTAAATCACAATTGCAATATTCTGTCAAATAATCCCAATTCGATTTTTTGTCAATATCTTTCAGCCATAATTACAACTTGGTTATACTGATTCAGCAATAGCTGTCTCCATTTCCACACTGGCATTTGTCTTTGCTTCTGCCCTTACCGTCCTCCCAAGAAAACGGCGGCTGCGTTTTGATTTCGGGAGCGTCGGCCAGGTGCATGCCGCTGCCCACGTCAAAACCGATTCTCTCCACGTCACGCCGCGTCTTCCTGAGCAAAGCCCCGCCCTGGTCACGTAGGCGCACAGCCGCCCGGTGGAAATAGGTGTCCTTGGAGTTGTACTTCATGCAGTTGGCGACGATGAGGTTGAAGTCGTCTTCGAATTGCTCAAAGCTGCCGTAGCCCTGGGCGTCGAGGCGCTGCCGCATGGTGGAGAAGTCCATGGGGTGCTTGATGTGGTCAAGGTAGTCAGGCACCTACGGGAGACGATGAGAGATGACAGAGGGCTATACTTTATACAGATCCAGCTGAGTTATGAATGCTCATGCACATTAATATATATCCTCTTTGGTGCTGGCAGAAAACATGAAAAGACACTTTATCCAATATTTAAAAAAAAGTCAGAAGCTTCTCATTCATAATTTTTTTAATAGATGATCCAGTCTGTATAAGTGTTACCATTTTTCAACCAGGGAATCAAGTTACACAATCTATTAAAAAAAAGTACTGTGATAAGTTATTGTACCATCTATCATTTTGTGCCAGTAAGTGTGACACTTTTCATATAATTTAATTTACAAAGGCCCACCACAAACAAGGAGGCAGAGATGCTGACTTGTTTCAGATGGATTATTTAGATCTCTCATTATCTTTTAGTATTCTAGGTATGTTCTGACTATGATAAAATGAACTTTGCTTGTTATTTGTATGCTACTCTCCCTTCCATGCTCCTCTGGAGGGGAGAAAATGAGCAAGGGCGATTTGACTGTCAATTAGACCATATTACGCTGGACTCTCTCAAGCTGAAACATGCCAAAAGCCATCGCCCAACGTGGGGCTCGAACCCACGACCCTGAGATTAAGAGTCTCATGCTCTACCGACTGAGCTAGCCGGGCTTGGGAAAATGGGGGGCCCTGGCCCCTTTTTGCTGAAAGGTTGGGAAACTTACCCTTTCACATGTTTTATGTCAAACCGAGATCCTGTCATATTGTATAACAGTAAATATCAACAGACAGGAAATGACAGCATGAATCAAATCCAATTTCAAAGTTGGATAAATGCCCAGCATTATTTTGAAATGATCTACCAGACCAACATTGCAGCAAAATGTTGGCACTATGGAGGCAAGTGTTCCGACAGTTCACTGAAACCATCTTTATCCAGGCTTAGCATGCTGTAACTCTGAAAGTCCACTTTTTTTGTTAATGTATAAATCCCCCAGGAGCGTAATGGGGTCCAGAATGAAAAGCTACCGCCCAACGTGGGGCTCGAACCCACGACCCTGAGATTAAGAGTCTCATGCTCTACCGACTGAGCTAGCCGGGCTTGCAGCTCAGGACACACACCTCTGTTTACAGACGTCACAGTCTGCCTGTGAACGTTGTGAACCTTGCTTACTCTCAGGTTTCACATTCCACATACCAGGAAGTCATCATATTACTCAACACTGTCTACTCAGAAAGGATCAAAGCACTGAGTCTACAACTAGGTTACACACATTATGAACTTAACTCGTTCAAACAAGTGACATATGAATTCACATCACTGAAATACATGGGAATTTAAAATCAAAATGTAAAACATGAAATGTGCACGTTTTCCAAATCCCTTCACAAAGTTTAAATTGTGAATGGATTCTAAAATTCCAACAAATGCACACAATTAATGAAAAATAGTTCACTACTGCTGCATATTTTAATCATTTACACAATCCGTTTGGGTGCTTGAGGCCTGCAGAAAAAAAAAAACAGGTTCTACTGTAGAGTCAAGTGAAGTACAACCACACAACCAAAACCAAAGTATTCCTTAGAAAATCCCCAAATCGTGCACAAGAAATAAAACCATGTTTTGCAGCAGATTGTGTTCACAGTATTAGTATTCTTGCAAGGGAAGGTTGCAAGGTGCAAGGGTTAGTTTCAATGTTTGTGGTTTAAAAAAAACATTATGTTGTAGGGTCACACAAGTGCAATAACAGAACCTAAACTTAAAAATGTTCAAGTGTCTTTTTAAGTTCACCTCACTGACGTCAACAGGCTGGGTGAAGATCCTGGCCTGGTCTTTCTCCTGGAGCTGGTCCAGGAGGGCCCTGAGCAGAATACTGAAGGGAGTCAACTGCATCTCTAGCAGGGTCTGCTGCAGCTTCATCTACAACACAGGGAAGAGGAAAATCATTAGCAGATTATATTTGTATTCATTCAGCAGTATTGACCCTCATCTGTTGGAAAATTGCCCCCACTGCTGGTAAAATGCTAAGATGATGAAAATTCATGATCTAACCTCATAATTTACTGAAAATGGTCTTTTATCTTTCTATTTTTTTCTTGATGTGATTCTTTTAATGCAATGCATTTTGCATTTTGTATCTGCCTTCTATTGATGTAAAGCACTGGCTGCATGTTGTGTATAAAAGGTGCTATACAAATAAAGGTTATTATTATTATAATCAAATGTAGGACAATGTTGTTACAATTAGTTATGATGTAGAACAGGATAGTAAACTTTTAAATAACAACAGGTACTGATAAAAAGGAGGGGCATACCTGGGTTACAGAACCAAAATTACCCTCCCCAATTTCCATAAGAGCATTAGTCCATTTATCTAATCATCTAGCCCTCCATCCATTCATCCAGGGTGGACAATTAACACCAGCCACTAGTCGAATGCTGGTTTGGCTGTTGTTGACAACTTAGTCTTCTGCCAACTACCTACCAGCCAGTTCAGTATGTAAGCAACCACTTGTTGGGAGGTCTAAAAATCATTTTGACAAGTCCATCCATCCATCCATCCATCCCTACCTCTTCCCTCTTGAGCTTCTCCCTCTTGCGGATTAGCTCCAGCAGCAGCCTGGCTCTCTCCAGATCATGTCGGAGACGGTGCCATTCCTTCAACTGCTCCTTTAGAGCCCTGCTCTCCTCCTCACTCTGCCTCTGGAGACCCTGTATAGAACAGAACCGAATAGAACAATAACAGTAACAGCGGTGTAATAGGTGCATTTCTCTCTCTTTGGAGACATTCACTTTTCCATGCAATGAGATTATTACTTTGTTACAGCAATCAGAGCAACATTAACAAGTAATAAATTAGTATGTAAAAGTACAACATGCATGTTTGTCAAACTTATTTTTTTAACAGACTTGAGAAGAAAACAACAGTAGCAACAGTAGTGGAAACAAAAGTGAAGACTTAAAGCATAAACATGACAGTGAGAATGTACTGACTTCATGAAGAGTGTGCAAATGACTGGCTATATGTAAAAGTGCAGCATGCAGGCCTATGTAAAGTTCATCAAGCTTATTTTTTCAGCAGGCTGGAAAAGAAAATAACAGTAGTACAGAGGCAAAGTGAGGACTTTGTAGTAAAAGTAGTAAAAGCCAAAGTGAAGACTAAAAGTATACTAAGGAAAACAATGAGAATGCAGAGTGACTGCATGCACGTGTGTGATTGACTGACAGACTGACTAACCGGCTGTGCATTTTTCTGAGATTGCACGCTTGTCTGAAGGCGTCTGATCAGGGGAAGCCCATTCCTGGACTGCCTCTTCAGTGTCCAGTAATTCAAGACCAGCTCCACAAACGCCTTCTTCTTCTGGACTGAAACCTGATTCAGAATGGTTTGTAACCTGGGGGAGCCAGGAGAGAGATATTAGATGGATATAGCCAGGGAGGAAAACTAACTATGGTGCACTGGCCACAGCTGGCACATCCCAAAATTCACCCGCCGCTTTCACTATTTTACCTGCCAAGTAGATTTTTAGAATAGGACCTCAAACTGATGGCTGGTTACCTGTCAGTGTGGTTGTCAGAGTAGAGAAAATGACCAGCCACAGCCTAAATTTACCAGGATTTGACTGGTGTTAATTGCCCGCCCTGGATATAGAATAGATACAATCTATTTTGGGCCATAGGCTAGTCGATAGGCAAATTTCTTTTGAATATTTCATTGTCAAATTAATCATGATAATGACCATCAACACTGTTCCTTGGTCCCTGTAAGCTGCTTTCCAAAAGCATAATTCACTAGGCTCAGACACGGATTAAGCCTAGCACAAGACTAAGATTTCATTTTCAGCGGAGATCTCCATTTGTGTAAAAAAAAAATGTCTAGGACTAGGCTTAATCCATGACCGAGCAACCAGCCCTAAATCGTCCTGCTGCTTTGGCTGCATGGTTTACAAGACTGCCAAAAGAGATCACATGTAGTGTGAAGCTCAAGTACTCACAACATGGACCAGATGCACATAAGCAGATCTTTGGGGCTTCTGTTTGTAATGGCAAACACTGGCCTGTATCACATGCTCAAATCCTTCAACAGCCAATGTTTGTCCATCAACAGCCATGTGTCCTGTCAGTGTCCTTGAGAAAGACAGTGAAGCCCTCCATACCTCCTCACTCACTGCAAGTTGCTCTGGATAAGAGTATCAGTTAAATGCCTAAAATGTAAATGCAACTGAATGCGTCATCCCAACTATTCACGCTGATGCATATTAATAAGCAAATACTACACATAGCATCGTTATACATCTGATTCATAAATCTACCTGTGAGGGGGGAAATTAGGCACAGTAGCAGGCGTCGCAACTTCTTCTTCAGGTTCAGGCTCAGGCTTCTTACTCTTCTTCTTCTTCTGTTTTCCTTTCGACTTTCCTTTACCAGCTCCTCTCCCCTTGTCCACTTTCTTACATAGTCCGTTTTTGGGTTTGGCATCATCATAGATGGTGAGAGGCCTCCTGACGCAGCCGTTCGGCATGTGAGCGCCGCAGTAGGCCGTCTTCTTCACAGAGAAGGTGGGCTCTCCTGTTTCCGTTACCTCTTTGATTGGCTCCATCTTCATGAAGAGGCCCGCCTTTTGGGCACAGCTGACATGGAAGGCGGTGTAGCAGTTGGCCTTGTGGCACTGGATGCATGCCCCAACGCCTTTCTCCTTGCAGAGGTAGCAGGTGAGCTTCCAGCGGGCTGGAGGGATGTGGCTGACCCCGTCGATGGGTTCGATGAAGGTGGTGTTGGAGAAGCCGACCTCGGGAACCCACAGGGCGCACACCACATGACCCCAGCGGTCGTCGTCTGTCCTTTTCACCGCTCCACCTTTATTGGGACAAAGGATGCAGTTTGCGGGCTGGGTGGGCGACTGGAGGCAGTGTCGGCACAGCCACTGGCCCTCTGGGATGTAGGGCACGCCGTAACATTCCTGATGCACAGCCAAGTTGCACATATCACAGAACAGGATTGCGTTGCTGTTGTGGCACTCGCCGTCCATACAGATGCAGCAGACGGCGTCCTCATCAATGAGGGCCTGCTGCTCGCTGCCTCGACCCATGCTCTCCAAGTGAGACTCTTTCTCAAAGCGGTCCACCAGAAACTCAAAGACGTTGTGAGAGACCTGGCTGACCCCTTCGCTTCGCCGTTTCTCATTGACCAGGTCCAGCCAGGCATAATCTTCCTCGTCCATGTCATACTCCGTTTCCTCATCCAGCTCTTCCTCAGTCTTCTCCTTAAATTTATAAAAGGCAGCTGGCCGTTTGGGAACTGCTGGAAGGTTATATTCCACTGTACGGAACTTAGGCTCTGGAAGCTTCGGACCGGCATTACCACTGGCATGCTGTCCGCCTCCTTCTCCATGAGTAGTGATGCCCAGCGCCGCATTCCTCTTCTCCTGGTTGTTTTTTAGCCTGACTGACCTCAGGAGGACCTGCTGCTGAGGTTTCTCTGCATTCTCCTTATTGCTAGTACACTCCATCATCTCCTGCACCATGGGGTCATCGTCCGAGATCACGTCCAGCTTGTCGTAGATGCTGAGCCGATGGACGCGGCCATCGATCTCCATCTCCACCATGCGCTGCGCCTGGGCATAAGTCAAGATCTGCTTGTTGGGGGAAGGCTTGATGGGAGATGGCGGCCTCTGGGGCACCGGGGCCCGGTGGTGCCGAGCTTTCTTCCTCATCTTGAAGATCCGTGTTGCTGTGGAGACACAGGATGGAGAGAAACAGCCTGAGATTAGCATGCCTTTCATGGGGTAAAGTAAACAGAGCAAGCAGCATTTGAGCTGGATCAATCTTATCAGGGTGGCTGCCTTGCAGGGGGTTAGGAAAATAAAGACCATGATAAAAATAACAGCACTGCTGCGGTATTCTGTGTAACAATGCACACTTGTCCATTACTCAAATATGATAGACTCCCTATTTGTATAGCATAAAATGTGTCAAAAAAACATGCCAAGAGGACAATTAAGGGCAAAAGTCTATGTTGTGTTCAAAAGATAAGGGCAAGTTTCCCACAGCAACATGAGATAAGGCTGTCACAATAACATAAGATAACAAATGAATGACCTCTTTGTATAAAAATCTATGAATATGTATAGATAATGTGTTCCATTCTGAATTACTGGACCCTGGTCAGCTGACAATGAAACACTCCTTTTCTTACATTATTTAGTACAGGCTCCCCAAATTTACATCCATTTCCTCTGTGGCAAAACACCAGGAAAGTAAAACAAACGATGTGTGAATTGGATGCAAATTATTTTACTGCTAAGTTAGCTAATAAAGACAGCGAAAAGAAATTAATTTGGAAAGTTATACTTCCTCAAACTAGCTGTTGTACCGTTGGCTGTGATAGTGTTGCACTTCATGACTTTTTCTCAATGAGCTGAGGCATTTAAATACCCTGGGAGGCGGCCACACATGGCACTTCGAGTTTGACTGGGTCGGAGTTGGTACTTGCCCATTTGGTGCAGAGGTGCAGTTGTCTTTTCTCTAACTAATGTGTATAAGTGGCCAAGTTGCTAACAATAACATTAGCCACCTAGCTAGCAAGAGAAGCTAGCAGTAGCCACCCCCAACCCTAGCAAATGGCGTCAAACAAAACAAGAAGGGGTCTTAAAATAATTCAAACCGCTAGCTTCCTCAATGTGTACATGCACATTTTGCAGACACAATACAACCCTCATCGTACATGCATAAAGCACTGCATTGCAAATAACACCAAAGCACATACCTCGGATCTACGAACAGTTTTGCCAGTTGAAGACAGTAGCTAGCCAGCAGCCGTACAAAGCAATGGCGATACGGCCTGCTAAGCGGCTGTAATTCCGTACACAATGTTCTCATCCAACGGGCGATACTTGGGTCTTTTTCAATGATTAATAAAAGAAAAAGAAACCTATTCGATGCCTGGGAAGTTTCGGAATTAAGTTCTATCGTGAGCATACAATTATTTGCTTTGTGGACCATTCATGGGCTGGAGTCGCTCGTTTGCCACAGCCGACCAAAAGCTAAGCAAGTGGAGCAAAAGCAGCAGCAGTACGGCTCATCCCCCAACATAACAATGCGGTTCACCAGACAAGTCCCACCCGTACGCACACAACGCTACGTGTGACGCTGGAGGTCATGTTGGTTGTAGCTTGGTAGCTGGGGGAACATTTCACACAAAAGCCCATCTGTCACACTATCAATGCATTGCCTTTACCCCTGGTCCTTACTATACATCCCATGGCTCATGAAGCTCCAAACAAAGCGAACCGGGGCAATAGTAGCACCGTTTGCGTTAAAGCAGAGCCCTGCTTCTGTTTTGGTTCAGGGGGCGGAGGGTGTGTTTACTAATAAATGCATGACCATGACAAACAACACGGCTGAGTTTCAAATTTGTAAGACTATTCTCTGGAGCAATTGATTCAGCGTTCTCCATTGCAAACACAAAACACAGAATGACAACAAACCATTGCTATGCCCCACCCTGTTGACCAGTGTGCCCCTGAGAGGGTACCCTTCAGGTCAAGAAACCCCGTCGGTTTAAGCAGCGATAACAGGAAACCAACACCATTCATTGTAAACCACAAATCGAAAATCCGGTTATTGCCAAATCACACCATTGTTAACGAATGACCTCGAATGCAACAGCAATTATTTATTTATATTATATATTATTTATGTGTATTTATATTATAAAACAGACAGTTGCGGTCCTCGGTTCTAATTTAATTGGCGCAGTCACGTCCGAAGCAGACGTAAAATGCCAAATAAATACACGCCTTTGACCACATAGGCCAACTCTTAAAATGTAATTGTTAATTACACACATTTATGCGCTAACCGACAATCACCACTCACATCGGCGCTAACGTGTCGCTTAGCAACCACGTTGTTTAGCTACTGTTCAAGAACTACATCGTTTGGCGGAAGAACAGCGTTTAATTACTATTAATACGATACAACTGTTGTCAATTTAAAAGTAAAACATTCATTAAACATGTACTTTCTTTCTCTTTTAATACAATGGTTTATTACTTGATATATAAAAGCAATCAGTCACGAGAGGGTACGAATTAGTAAAATCACTGTAAAGCACGGAGTCGTATGGCTTACTGCTTCATTTTATTACCCCTTTCGCCATATTGAAGACCCTACACCCGGTGACATCATTAAAACATGTTCCTTCCGTCCGACGCTGTGTGGAGCTGCTTCAGCCGAACGTGAACTGCTAGCGAACCAGGAGACAAAGCAACAAAGTGAACCCCCCTCTGGATCAATCAAATGTGTCATATTTAACTGTTTAGGAGCCGAAACCTAGTGATCACACCGTAATACTTCATGGTACGTATTCTGAGTTGATCTACATGTTTAAGGGGGGTTAAATGTGCTTGGGACGTCGTGGTGACTACTGGTCTGATTCGGATCCCGTGTGGTTCGTCTGTTGTAACGGCTGGGTTCTGCCTCGCCAGGTTAGCTAACGTTAGTATGTCCTGTGTGTGTGTGGCCTAGCTGGCAGCTAACCAGCTAGCAGTCGTGGTGTGGTCCGAAATAGACTAGAATATCCCCCGGACCTATTCTAACGTTGACAGGATAGTTGGAGAAGTTGCATTGCCTCGAATTTCTGCTATACAAATCCATGTGACAGAAGGGTTATACCTGTGTCTTGTTTTGTGTGTATATTAGCCCAGTGGCTAAGCTAGTTAGCACCAGGATAGCCACCCTCATGTTTACTGATGATGTAGCGTAACTGCAAGCAATATTTCATCTAAATATTTGCTATTGGTCTTAGGGTCGCAGAAGTCTTAGTACTTGGCTGTTGTTCAACACACATAAGCCGCAAGCCAGTGTGTGTATATAAACATTTATGAGTTGGTGTGTGAGTTGAAGATGAAAGCCAGTTCACTTTGGCTATTTTCTGCTGTCCTCTTGCATCTTAGCGCTTCAGCCAAACCCGGAAAAGCTGGCTGTCATTGCTTACTTAGGAAATGGCTTGCTTGTTGTTGGTTTGCTGCTTTGTCGCAGTTAACTATTATATGATCAAACAAGATCATCGATAATCAACTTTACCATATTCATAAAGTTAGATTAAAATTAATGCCCGATTGTTTGATTTATGGTAATTAAATGGAGAGTACTGTAAATGAAACAAGTAGCCTATGCGTTTTGAGTGATACAGCCTGCTTAACTGACCAGTCATGTACACATGTAGGCTATTTTGTGGAATTTCAGTCCTCTTGTACTGGTCTAGTTTTTGTTTGACTAACTAATTGTATTGTTTATTCATATCTTGTAAACATGAAGCTGGAATTTTGTAGTTAGAATAAGTGTTGTGTCAGTATTCACTATACTAGGTAGGATCACTTTTTTTAATCAAGTACAATAAACATACAGTACTTAATCATGATGGCACTGAGACATCAATAACTTGCATAGTAACACAATACTTGGTAATATACTGTTGAAGGATAACAGGACATGTCATACAGTGCAAAGTGAGGTACAATAGACCAGTGGTTCCCAACGACCGGGACCTGGCCCGATACCAGTCCATAGAATAAAATGGCTACCAGCCCACAGAGAGGTTTTGTAACAAAATATAGAGCTACATTAGGCTACTCATACAATGACACAATCATCATTTTGACAGGCTTTCGTTGGTAATGCATTAGTAGTTGCACTCAGATTCTGATTCTATGGCATAGACAATAGACTAGCAGTCTCCAACAATGTGCTATTGAGAGCCATATGTATGCTGGTTTTCATTACAACCAAACACTACACCAGCTAATTTCACTGATAAGTTACCCCTCCCTGGCTGAAGGCACTAATCAGCAAAATCACCTGCTGTAGTGTTTGGATGGAATGAGAACCTGCTTACACAAGGCTCTCAATGGTACATAGATGGAGACCACTGCAACAAACTATAACCTACATATCACCACAAATGTGCATACAGCTTGAATATTTACATATTGAATATTTACAAGCAGATTGAATATTTGTATTCAAGCAGCATGGCATCCAACATGGTTGCAACTGTAGAGTTGTAGCAAGTTTTCAGCTGTGTGTAGGTCCAGTGTGCCATGAGGTACTTTTACTAAATTGAATGAGATATAAGAAATAAAGTATTAGCATTATGGAGCATACAAAGAAATTCCTGAAGCTGAAATGACATGGTATACAAATTCTTCATTAACACTGGGTTATGCAGGCATTGTGATTACTGCTAGACTGTGCAAATATATCTTCAGTAAGAATAAATGTTATAAGTGGTAACAGGACAAGGTTTACAGACGGCTCTGTAGGGTGGTGAGAAATAGGAATGCACCGATGCCACTTTTTCAATGCCGATACCGATTACGAGTATGAAAGTTTAAGTATCTGCCGATACTGAGTGCCGATCTGATCCATTACTTTTACTGAACAGTGCAGGCTTACTTCCTTAGTTTGGGGTCAATGGACAAAATTATTGAGATAAAATCCTTGTTTTGTTTGAGAAATACGAGCTTCTATGTACCACAAATGCATAAAATCAAGACAGTTTGCTTTTATTTCTTACATGTTACTCATGGCTTTCGTTATCAGATTTTAGTCTTGGGTAAAATCTCCGATACCGATATTCCATTTTAGCCTGGTATCGGCACCGATACATATACCAGTATCGGTATCGGTGCATCCCAAGTGAGAAAGAGTCTTTACATTGTGGGGAAGAGCATCATACCCTGTATGATGATTCAGGGCGCTGGTTGAGTCGGGTGACAGCTCTGGGGAAGAAGCTGTGAGGCGTGGTCTTGGTCTTCATGGATGAGTACCGTTTCCCAGATGGTTGCCTGCTCATGCAGGGTTGATGGTAGTCACTGTGTGCAGGTTTTCACTGTTTGTTTCAATGGGTCAATCAGTTTTAGAAAACAAAATGTTTTTGATTTCATGCTCTGGATTTCTCTGGTAGGGCAGCACACCCATATTACTTGTTGCTCTAGAATCAGCTAGTGTTTTTGTTTGTTTATTTAGATTACACATTTGATATTCATTTTCTCTCTCTCTCTCTCTTCCCCCCCTCCCTCCCTCCCCCTAGGTCCTGTGAGGAGAGGTGGAACTATTTCCATCATAAATGGAGGAGAGGGACAAGCAGGCACCCTATGTTCTGGACAGCCACACACACATGACCATAACTGCTTGAGACCTGCAATATCGATGACTACGCCTGAAAAAATCCTAGATTCCATTTGACAACGCAGACCTGATTATTCTGCAGAAAACCTTGGGCTGCTGCGATGGACGGGGAGGAAGAGGTCTCTCACATGAATGAGGATATGGTCAGTGACCCTAATGGCTCCATAGAAAGTAAGAAAAGAGAGGCAAAAGGGACCTGTCTGAAAATTGAGGGCCAGGATGGCTATGTGTTCAAATCCTACAGCATTAACCCTCATGAGACTGCAGATGCAAAGTCACCTGCTTCTTCCTCAATAACACTGGATAAAGACTCTTCCCCTTCTCTCCAGGGGGCAGCAAAACATTTATCTTCTCAGGTTGACAAACAGTTGGAGTCAGATACAGCAATGGAGACACATCCAGCTTCTCCTGCTCTTTCAAACAAAAGCCTAAACACTGATATTGAGGGAAAGACAGAGAATGAAATGTCTGAAAATGGTAATGAAGCAAGTACACATATCAAAGAGGAGGATGGCGATGCAAATGGTATGGAGGAGGAAACCCAAGATGACGAAAGGTTATCATTTGATAGTTCCATGGGCCCTTTCGTCACTAGAGATAATGATGATTATAGTAATTTACTAAGTGGATACACAAGCACCCTTTATGATGTTGCCATGGACGCTGTCACTCAAAGCCTTCTGTCATCCATGAGGAGCCATGCAAACCCTAGGAAAAAATCTCCTGCCTGGAATCACTTCTGCATATCGCCACGAGACAGTACCAAAGCAATCTGTTTATACTGCATGAAAGAGTTCAGTCGCGGTAAGAATGAGAAAGACCTCAGCACAAGTTGTTTGATGAGGCACGTACGAAGGGCTCACCCCACTGTGCTTTTACAAGATGGAGGAGATGCCTCCTCAAACAATTTGACTAGCTCTCTTGCCTCATCTTTGATACCTCCCTCCCCAAACTCACCAAAAAATGGAGACTTGACAAATAGCATTATTACTCCTGCCTCAAAGAACACTTCACCGTCCACCTCCTCAGCTGAAAATTCAGACCCGTCATCCAAAGAAGTGTTACCCAAAGTTGAACCAAAACTAGAACCGTGTGCCAACACTGACACTGCTTGCGGCACGCTTTCATCCTCACATTCCAGTGAAAACAACAGTGAAGATATGTCAGACGGAGGGCCTGAGCGCCTACCAGGGACCCCAAAAAGCTCTAGTTCTCGTCGCAGATCAGCTGTATGGAAACACTTCTACCTGTCACCTGTTGACAGCTCCAAAGCAGTATGTATCCATTGCATGAATGAATTTAGCCGGGGTAAGAATGGGAAAGACCTGGGGACAAGCTGTCTTATTCGTCATATGTGGAGGGCCCACAAAGAGGTTGTCATTGAAGAAAATGGACAGGGCAATCACATTCCACCGCCCTATACAAACCCACCCTCACTTTTGTCCCGCACACAGCTGCAGGACTCACTGGAAATCAAAAAAGAATCACCCCTTCTTCCATCCTCTCCGGAAACCATATCAGATGAATTACCCCAAAGCATGGAGGAAAGCGTGGAAGTGAAAGAGGAATCTGATGAGGTTCTGAATCTCTCAGGACAAGAGTCCTCTCTCAATCTCTCCTTCAGAGTTCAGGGGGAGGATACACCTTTAACTTCCTCCCCATGTGATCTCTCAGAGGGCCCCAGCCTCAATCAGGATCATTCAGTTTTCCAGCAAAACAAGAAAATCATGAAACGGGTTAAATCTGAAGTGTGGCACCATTTCATTGTTTCGCCGGTTGACCAGCTGAAAGCACTGTGCCGTTACTGCCCCTGTGTCATCAGCCGGGGGAAACGGGGCGACTTTGGTACAAGCTGTCTGATGAGGCATCTTATGAGACGCCACCCAGACGTCCTCAAAAACCAAAAAAGCATAGATGACAAGGAACCCTCCCCTCATCCCTACTCCAATCTCACTGCAACAGACGCAGTTTCAGCCAAAGAAACTGAGAGCCCTGCCAGTGAGAAAAAGCCACAAACCCTGCCTGTTTTCAGTAAAAAGACATCAAAACTGTGGAACCATTTCTCCATTTCGCCTGCTGACCCCACAAAGGTGGTTTGTTTGCACTGTAGTCGCACAATAAGCAGAGGCAAAAAGACTACAAACCTCGGCACAAGTTGCCTTTTCAGGCACATGCAGAGGTTTCATGGACACGTTCTTGAAAGTAACAATACTATCTCAGGTGATGTGCCGTCTGCTGAAATTCATGTTAAACAAGAGCTCATGGATACTTCTGTGTATGAAGAGAACGGTGAGAGGTTTGATGAACACCACCCCGTTGCCAAAAAAATCACCAAACTCATCGCAGAAATGCTTGCACTGGATCTTCAGCCATCAGCTATGGTGGAGAATGCTGGTCTGAACAGACTACTAGAGTACCTCCAGCCTCAGTATTCTCTACCTTCCTCTTCTTACTTCACCAGCACTGCCATACCAGATATGTACGAAAGGGTGAAGGAGGTCGTGCTCACGCACCTGAAAGAGGCCGAAAGTGGTGTTGTCCACTTCACAACTAGTATTTGGGTCAGTAGCCAGACAAGAGAATACCTGACCCTCACTGCCCACTGGGCGACATACGAGTCAAGTGTCAGACCTCAGGGCCAGGACTTTCACTGCTCCGCTCTCCTTAGCGTCTCTCAAATTGACTGTGATCATATGCTTAACATCCAGAAGCAGCTTGAGTATCTGTGGGACTCTTGGATCACCTCATCAGGGCTTAAAAAGGGTTTCATTGTAACTGATAACAATGCCATCAGACATGCCTTGGAGGACCATGACCACGTCACCGTGCAGTGTTTCGGACACACCATAGACCTCATCGTTAGCGAAGCCATAAAGAGCCAGAGAATGGTTCAGAACCTGCTGAGCATTGCACGAAAGATCTGTGAACGCGTGCACCGCTCTGCAAAGGCCAAGGAGAAGCTGGCCGAACTCCAGAGGGTCCACCAGCTGCCTGAGAACCAACTGGTTCAGGATGTCCCCTCCAAATGGATGACCTCTTTTTTCATGTTGGAGCGGCTGGTGGAACAGAAGAAAGCCATTGACGAGATGTCGATTGAGTGCAATTTCAGGGAAATGATCAGCTGTGATCAATGGGAGGTGATGCTGTCAGTCTGCAATGCACTGAAACCTTTCGAAGTCGCCTGCAGGGAGATGAGCAACCGCACTGCCACTCTGGGACAAGTCATACCACTCATTCACATCCTTAATAGAAAGATAGACCTGCTGTTTGACGAGACTGTGGGCATAGACAACATGCTCAAGTCTCTGAAGGAGGCCATGGTGAGCCGATTGTCCTCAACTCTGCACGACCCACGATACACCTGGGCCACAATGCTGGACCCACGGTACAAGACTTCACTGTTCACAGAGGAAGAGGCCGAGCGATGTAAACAAGACCTCATCCGAGAACTGGATTTGTCTTTTTCTACCTCAGTTGCAGCTAAGTCTCCGCTGCCCAATGGCTGCAATGAGGCCCCTGTTTCATCCAACAGCTCCCACTCAAACAAGGACAACCTCTGGTCCCTCATGGCTGACATCCGACACAAGATAAAACAGGAGGAGAAACCAAAATCCTCAGAGCTGGCAGTGTTGGAGTACCTAGAGGAAGACATACTCGATCAAAGCTGTGACCCCCTCGACTATTGGAACCAGAAAAAGTTCCTGTGGCCCGAACTTGCCAAAGTAGCTGCCCATTACGTGGGCTGCCCTCCCAGCATCGTCCCAGCAGAGACACTGTTCAGCACAGCTAGTGTGAACTGTGCCCTAAATCAGCCCAGGCCTTTACTAGAAAACATGGAGGGTCTGCTGTTTCTCAAGGTCAACCTCCCCTTGATTTATTTTCAGTACTGATGAATATGGAGCATTAACTTGCAAACCCTTTATCAAGGACCAAGTTACATAGCTGTGAAATGGGTCTTTTGTATCGGGTAAACTGTAAAAGATATCAACTTAAACACTGATTGATTCATTCTCAATGCAAAGGCCAGACTTTGGAGGTTTTATTGTATTCAGTGTGTACTACTGTTAAACACTTTGGAGCTGATGTGATCACAAAGTCTCAGTCAAAAGTGTATCAGGGAGGGAGGGTTTTTCTAGCTGTAGGGGTTGTTATGTGTTTGCTTGTAAATTGATATGTTTTTGTTTTCTGTGTCTGCTCTCTCCTTGTGCCTTATCCAAAACTACTTCAGGTCAAAATGCTGTAAATACTTTGTTAAATTGCGCAAATCATGTCAGGACTTTTGATTACGATGGTTTAAAAATAGATGCTGAGTTGTTTTCTGAATGAAAACATGGCCCAAAAATAAATGCTGTGACTGAAAGATGTTTTAAGTTTATGTTATTTAATTCTTTCATTGTGAATTTGTGGCTCATGGTACTGTCATTTAGAAATAGATTTTTTTTTACTTGCTGAAATGTTTCTAATAAGATCATGTATAATATTGCTGTATTTTCAGAATAAGCAGTTTGTTTGGAATATACAATTTGTCTCTTAAGCACAATTTAAGTTTATGTCCAAGGGATTAAATTATGGGTTTATTGTTGAGTAAACAATGTACTGTACATTTTTATATAAATTACTTCTGAACCTAATTTGATAAATGTTTTAGCATCGAGACTGGAACCATGCAAATTTTGTGGTCATTTGTAAATAAAGGTTTTCCTTATGCAATACTGAGTTTTTTTTTCTTTTTTGTTTTATTCATCAATTTTAGAAATTTGATTTTATTGTACAGAACATTTGTATAGCTGTCAGTAATCTGCAACATCGAAGGATGAAAGCCCAATCCAAGAATCCAGACACTCCCAACTGTTTGAAATGTTTTACCCAGTGCTCACAGTGCACTTTATTATGAATCTATAAAATCTATTTACAAAGTCATACAAAAATACATTGTTCTGAGGTAAATACCAAGTTATGTTTTCAGAAGATACAAGCATTCGGTTTCATGGTCTGAAAGAAAATGCAGTTTCTTTCCTTGTGTACATGAGAAATACCAATGGCTAGTTTGCATTTCAACAACTTTCATTCCTTAGCATAAGAATAGTGATCACTTTCAACTGGTTAAACAAGTTAAACCTGACCAGTAAAGATGCATGATTGTTTCAATTCAGTGTATGTCCATCTATCTTGGGTAGCACACTGCAGCTACTTTCATAGCAGATGATCTGTGGTGTAATATGACAGAAATGTCCTGTGTTGTTGCTGTCGTATCTAGAAGAATAAATGTCCATAAGATACCCATTGATCCCACTCCAACCTCTGAAAACACTGGTATTACATAGCAATATCAGCTTTGGTCACTAAGAAAATGTGTCTCCTTAACCCACACAAAACATTTCTGGTAAATTCACTCTTTCTGTTGCCGAGGTTCATTCTTTCTCTCCAACAGCACAGTTTTTCTCTCTAGTCGCACACTGAGTGGAGGAAAGTGAAACATGTTCAAGGCTATGCTGTTGTAACCTTCTATGAAGGCCAGAGGCTGATGAGTGTCTCGGAGTAGTAGTATCTTAGTGGCGTTCGCCTCCATCAGCAGGTGGGAGTACATTTTCATCTCTGGATTTTCAGGGCTCAAGTCTTCTCGCTTGTCATATCTGTTGAAAAAATAGCACACAAGTGAAACCCTTAGAAATGCCTTTGTGTGATAATATAGCGATAGGTTGAAACTTTAGAAGATTCAGTCCAAAACACAAATCCACAAACCTCCAGTTTCTGTTCTGCTCCAAGAAGCGAGACACTCCGGTTTCAGCAGCATAGGTATCAATATGAACAAAGACATCTGAGGGGACAGAGCAAGTGTGTAACAATATGAGTATGTTGTGCATGTGTGCTTCTAAATCACTTACATGAGTTTAGCTACTTGCACATACAAATTATGTAACAGAAGGAAGAAAGAAAAACTAACTAGAAGGCACTCAAAGTGCAAACCATCTAAAAAGTGGCAAGGCCAGATCACCACCAAAATCAACCGATCCTTGGACCAAGAGCTATCTGTCCACCACATTTCAGCCAAATCCATTGGCAGAGGTAAATATTAGTTAATTTATAGTAGTTAGTTTATAAGATCTTGAAAAAAAAATTCATCTTATAAAATATGGCCTATCTTACCTAAAAAGAAAAAAAAAGGTTTATCAAACTACAGCCCTCACTTGACAAACCAACTGCATGTGACTAAACACTATTGAACCCAGGCACATTTACCTTTATAAAGTTTTCACACCTGAAAATGTTTAATCAAAATGCACTTTTTTGATTCATTAATAAGTAACTCAAAATAAGTCACTGACTCCTGTTATGTTAATATGTC
This sequence comes from Centroberyx gerrardi, assembly GCF_048128805.1. Taxonomy (NCBI): domain Eukaryota; kingdom Metazoa; phylum Chordata; class Actinopteri; order Beryciformes; family Berycidae; genus Centroberyx; species Centroberyx gerrardi. Next base: position 16,240,191 of record NC_136020.1, on the reverse strand, counting down.
AACTAAAACTCTGAATGTGAAGATCAATAATGACAAACAAAACAAACAAAAAACTATTCCCCAGTGTTGTCCACATTGGGTCACATATTGTGTTTCACATGACAGGGAGACTGGTGTACAAACAAATATGGGGAACTGCCTGCATATAAAGTGACGTGGAACTGATACCAACCTGCTGTGGCTGGCAAAAGCCTGTGTAGTTCCTGTATCCCACTGCCTCCTGGGTAGTTGTGGTGTGAAACATAGAGAGAAATACTAGAGTACGCTACGTTGGTCAGCAGCTGGCCGACCACAACCAGAGAGCCCAGTTTATACATCCAGGACTTCTGGTAGTTGCTCAAGCTAAAGCACATAGGAAAAAAAAGTAAGGAATTTATCAAAAATAACCTTTATGTTTTTATATATATATATATATATATATACATAGCTGTTTTTATGCTGCTTTTATGCAACAGCTACTCTTCCTGGAATCCACACAAAACATAAAACAGTACATTACATTATTGCAATACATTACAATACTTTTACATGAACCTTTGAAAAGGTTCATATAAAAGGGTTAGAAGGGTTAAAAGGCCATTACTCTCTAACTGTTACACTGTCACACTATTAAGGCATGACATGTCTTTCTGATCATGGCATTGATGATATCACCTGACAAAATAGCTCCTTCATATCTATTTTTAGGGTGAGAAATTAACAACATTCAGCAATTTGGCTCCTGGTAAGTTTTTGTACTCTATCTGCCATTTTGACAGGTAATTTTCTCATCTTCTAGAGGTTCTTTTATATTCTACAAATCATATTTGGCTGGTAAAATAGTGAGAGTGGCTGGTGTGTTTTGGAGGTGCTGTTGAGTCAATTTAATGCCCTGCCTATTTTTCAGTGTAAAATATCGAGTTTTTAAATGTTTTTTTTTCTTACATGAAAGAGCAGCCCCGGGCAGCCACCAGATTGAGCACGGGGAAAGTGTAAATGATGAAGCGCAGCTCCTTGTGGGGCAGCAGCGAGTAGATGAGAATGAAGCCTACTGTGGGTAGCAGCAGCAGCCTCATCCTCCTGTCCAGGAGGCCGAGGGGGACAAAGAGCAGTGTGCAGCCCAGGGCACGGGGCACCGCCGAGTAGAAGTACCACAGAAAGGGGGAGGTTTACTGGGGAGAGGAGAGTCAAGGAGAGCTGGAGTGCAGAGACATCGTGTGGAAGGGCTTTAAAAATGTAGATCTAAAGCTATAAAAATGGTTCATCACAAATGGATTCAAACTAAACATAACTGGGAGTGTATTCATGTAAATGGAAGGATATTCCCCAGTCAGAGCTTTTGTTGAGGATAGTGTTGTACCACAAAACCTGACCTTCAGGCCACAGCATCTTCCTCCAAAAGAATGAGTCAACAGCCACAGTCAGAGCTGCAAGAGACAAAAGGAAATCACGGTATTTAAAAATGCTGGCTTCCTGGTCCCCATCTTTATGCAATACTGAATACTGAGGTACTCCATCATAAAATATGAATCAGAAAAGTGTGAAAAGCTTTTTGAGCATGTATGTGAACATGTTCAGCACTCACCCAGTGACAAGGCCCCAGCAGGCAAAGCATAGCAGAACAGCTCCAGCAGCCCCAGCTTCCTGCTCAGCAGTGACATCAGCAGCATGAGACCCAGGAAGATGCAGAGTTCTGACCGGAACACGATGATGACCAAGGCAGAGAGGCTGATGAAGGAGCCGTATTTCTGAGCCATCCAAGATGTGAATGCCAAGAGAACTGGGGAGAGAAGTTTAACCTTGGTTGTTGATTTGTTCACAAATTGCTCATTTGTAAGGTTGTTGTCCAGGAAATCAAAACCTTCAGAAAATGCTTGGTTGGGGGTTTGGTTGTATCAACTTTTGGCCACACAATGAATGAATATTAATATCTAAATTCCATAACATCCAAAAAGTAGGTTTACAATGACACAGCCAGGGCAGAAAACTAAATTTTTCATCTACCAACTAAAAAGGCATTTATCACAAAGATGAAAGACATATATTTCAACAACACCCATAAATCATCTTGCAAACTGTTTTCAGACTAGGGTTCAGAACCCCACAGTGAGTTACTGTGGGGTCCTGAACCCCAGTTTGAGAACCACTGTTCTGAACAACCAAATTACAAGTCATGTGTTATGATAATGATCAGCTCTTTCCCTCTTGGAGAGAGAGTTACAAGCCTCAAGCTGAATTTTTTTGCTTTGGACCTACAAAAGAGATGTAAACTATGATGAAAAGCTTTTCACAGAGAAGATTCATTTATCAGCCCCCCTCAATTCCACATAAATCATCACAAGTATTTCAGTGCATAAACTGTAAAAAACTGTAGCTTTAAAACAGAGAGAATAATTGTTGATGTGGTTCATTTATGTCATCAGCCCTTACAGCTGGGTGCTTGACAGACAGATGTTTAGTTTCAAAATTTCCATAACATGAGTTATTACATAAAGCGTACCTGGCCTATGAGCTTGTTATTGGTGCGCCTTACCTATCGGCAGTGCAAACACATTAGGGAGCGTCCTGGTGCTGTAGAACATGAGATGAAACTGTGAAGCGCACGTCAGACAGAAGAGTCCTGCGACTGTGGAGCCAAACTGCCTCCTCACCTCTCTCTGCATGAGCCACAGCGCACCGACCACACACACTCCAAGACAACCTCGGACTGCACAGAAGAGTAAAAAGTCTGCTTTAATTTTGTCTGTCTAAGTAGTGCTGAAACGATTAATCGATAATAAGTCCTTAAAGTCATTTTTCTATATTTGTCCAACTACTTGACGGTACTGCTTGCTTGTGAACACTGGCAAAAACACCTCATAACTATAATTAGTGCTGAATTGATTAGTCAATCCACAGAAAATTAATCAAGTATAATTTTGATAAATCGATTAGTCATTTATCAAGTAAATATACCAGCTGGTTACACCTTCACAAAAGATTTGCTGCTTTTCTCCATTTCATATCATTATAAAATGAATACTTTGGAGTTTTTTTGGCTGCTGGTCAGACTAAGTAAGCAATTTTAAGAATCACTTTGGGTTCTGGCATTCGTCATTATTTTTGACATTTTATAGACTCAATGACAAATCGATCAATTGATATAATCGATAATGAAAATAGTTAGCCCTACAACTGGAACTAGACACTACAGAGTTTCTATCTCCTGCAGGGAAGATTACTTTCATCAGTAATATTGCTTGCAGGATAATGCATACACATAAAATCCAAGAGGCAACACTGATCCTAAAAAAAGGGACATTTGGATTTATTAAGATATCAAAGGCTTGGATAATACTGGAGGTAGTGAGGAGTTAGTCAGCTACCTATCAGCTGTGTGTAGAATTTGGGAGCATCCAGCAGAGAAGACAGAAACACAGCCGGGGAGCAGAGCATGGAGAGCAGCAAGGGGCCGAGGAAGGTCCGCGGCACCACGCCTGGAAACTCATGATGGTCATACTGAAACACAGGAGAGGCACTGGGTCTGTCTCAACAACACTCACCCAGCTAGCATCCCTTGTTGCTATGCACACAACTAGCTCTGTTAGCTATGTGACCAGCTTACCTTGTCAAAGTCAAGTCTGTGATAAAGAATGTCGTGTGCCGCTTGTAAATTAAAGCTCTCCTCTACTTTGGTAAACGGACAAATAAATAAATGTAATAGGACAACAGTAATTAGCAAAAACAGCAGTGGCAGCCCCCAAACATTCCTCTTTTCAGCCATGACAGCTGTCAGATATTTGGAGAACTACCGGTTTAAACAGGAAGTGAAATGTATATCGTGATTATCAAAATGTGCATTACCGTGAAAACACGCGCGTTATTTTACAAGTGATATTGTTCAAAATATTGTTTTCACATATCATTTCATAATTCATCCATAATGAAAAATATTATTATTGTTTTTATTACCAGCCTTTCTGACTTTTCCACGTGGGTGAAGAACTACCCTTTGTCCCGCGCGTGGCGGCTTGTGATTGGTTGTATATTTGATTGCTAGGTGTAAAGAGCGAATCACCACGAGCCACAATTCGACCAAGAGGCTGACGCGGAAATCTAAAATCGCATCGTTTTTTTCTACAACCGGCATGTAAATATTACTTTGTTGCGCTTTGCATAGATAACGCTAACTTAGATTTAATGTTAAGAGCGGCTCATTTAGATGTGGCTGAGCCGTGCGGCACGTTTGTATTTGTAGCAAGCTTGCTGGCAAGTGGCTACAGTGTGTCTTGATGTGCAACTTTGAGTCGAAATTGACCCGCTGAGATGCTGTCAACCGGTCCAGTGCTGCGGCTAATGCGGCTATTGTCTTGTGTGACTCTTATTTTACTCGTTCAACTCTCTGATGCTAAGAAAGATTCAAAAAGCGCCTGTTCTACCTGCCAGCAGATCACTGATAACTTCAACAAGGTGAGAGTGCCTCTTCTCTGCTGTTTTTCTTTTAATTGAGCATATGAATGTATTTATTTCCCTAATAATGAATGTTGAATGATGCCAAATGTATGATTTGCCATTTTGTAATGATTTCTCTCACTCCTGTTCCTCCTATGGTTCTGTCTCTCCCTCTCTCTGTACTGACTTGGGCATTATGACTGTGGTTTTGTATTTCAGGGATTTGACAGGACAGTGAAGCAGAACTTTGGTGGAGGCAACACAGCCTGGGAGGAGAGGAAACTGTCTAAATATGAGACGAGGTGAGACGCTGCATCCTGTCCACCGGTCGCCCTGCCACAGCAAACATTCAGTTTAAGGTCATCGCAGTCCTGTTTGCTTTACGCCAGAGACTGTTGTCCACAGAGCGGGAACCTTTTCATCCACTGACACACACACCCAATACTGGTGCATACAGCAAAAATAAAATCGCTGGTACGAACACCCAGAAGTCACCAGCTGCTTTTACAAGTTGATGAGATTTTTAGAACAGCAACATGCAACTGAAACAACAGCAGACTGCCTGACAAAGTGGCTGGTTGATTAGACAAACTACCGGAACCTGTTTCCTCTGCACACACCCACACATGCATGCACACACAAATCTAAGACTAACTTTTTGTGCAATACTTCTCATTTATTTCTATCTCTTCTCTTCCCTTTCAACTTCCTATTTCTTCATCCTGTTCTGTTCTGTGTCTCTCCTCTCCTTATCCTCGCTCCTCCTCGCAGCGAGATTCGTCTGATGGAGATCGTGGAGGGTCTGTGTGACAGCAGCAGCTTCGACTGCAACCACATGCTAGAGGAGCACGAGGAGCTCTTTGAGACCTGGTGGTTCAAGAGGTGTGTGGTGGGTGTGGGCGTGTGTGCATGTACGAGGGAATCACAGTATCGGGGTATGAAGCTAACTTTAGGATAGCCAGTCACAGGGGCAAGTGGGTTCACAAAATGTACCAGACAACTTGATCTCCGAACAGCCGAAGCACTTTGTATAATAGAAAAGACACTCAGACTGATTCCCTGCCAGCGTGGCGAGGACTATTGACAGACTTCCCAGCCACAGCCAAAATTATTTGGCTGGCGGTTGGCATTATGTTCATTTAATGAGATGTAATCACTCGGCCTCATAAAATGTGGTAAGCGTTGTCTCTTTCCTCTTTCCTTCCTGTTGCGATGCAGAAAAACAAAACATCCCGATCTGCATAAATGGTTCTGCGTTGAGACCATCAAAGTATGCTGTCTGAAAGGAACATTTGGACCAGACTGCAATGGTGAGGAAAAACCTTTGGTAAACCACAGGACAACAACATAGATTAATTTTGTGGCAAACAGATTCCACTACCAGATACAGTTGCATATTAACTTCTTGCATCGCACAGGCATTTCCACTGCTAATGTGCCACAAATGACCTCAAGAAGGGGAAAAAACTGATGGTGAAATGAGTGAAATGTTTTTGTGTTGGTCTGTCGAAGCCTGCGTGGGGGGCTCAGAGAAACCCTGCCATGGAAACGGAGCCTGTGACGGCGACGGGACGCGCGGCGGGAACGGGAAGTGCAGCTGTGACCACGGTTACCAGGGGGAGTTCTGCCTCGACTGCATCGACGGCTACTTCAACGAAGTCAGGAACGACACCTTCTCTCTCTGCACAGGTACAATTCACCTACTATTCAATAGGCTTTACACTAATTCCCATGATTTCTGGGACAAGTCATCAACCTTTTGTAAACAACCGAGGTGAGGAACGATCAGTAAATCTACAGTGAGTGTGAATTTGAGCTTCCCTGTCTCCTACAGAATGCCACACTTCCTGCAAGACCTGCTCCGGAGCAACCAATCAGGACTGTGACGAGTGCAAGGAAGGCTGGGAGGAGGACGAACAGGAAGCTTGTGTCGGTAAGAGGACCGGCTACAGGTCTGCATGTAGTAGTTTCTGAATGTCGGGGAGAAATTAATAGCTGGTCCTGTACAGCTCAGTGGGTGGGGCGTTATCACTGCCAGAGTGTGATTCCCATAGGAGCCACCTATGATAAATGTAGGTACTCATGGTATGGTAAGTTTGGATAAAGTCGTCCACCAAATGGCCAATATTAGTGTTATTGTTATTATAATTAGGGCTGCAACTAACAATTATTTTCATTATCGATTCATCTTTAGATTATTTTCTATCAATTATTATTTTTTATCAATTAATCATTTAGTCTATAAAATGTCAAAAATGATGACGAATGCCCATCACAAGTTAAAAGTCTTAAAATTGCTTACTTAGTCTGACCAGCAGCCAAAAGTATTAATTTTATAATGATATGAAACAGAGAAAAGCAAGCAAATCTTAGTGTTTGTGAAGCAAATGTTTGGTATTTTCTTGATACATGACTAAAATGATTAATCGATTATCAAAATTATAATGAATTAATTTTCTGTGGATCGACTAATTGTTTCAGCACTAATTATAATATTTTTAGCTTACCTATAAACAAAGTTGCAGAATGTTTTGGTCAATGCTCACAAGCAAGCAGTACCTAGAGTAGTTGGACAAATACAGGAAAATTACTTTAAGGACCGGTGTTGTGGAGTTTGAGTTTTCCAGACAATGAGATCTGATAGAGAAACTCTGTCTGCTAGTCTCCATGCTCAGCACTGACACACACACACACACACCCACTAGATTGATTTTTAATTCAGTAATAATCTCTACTTTTTGAGTAACATGAATGATACAGGGCTTTTTTCGGTGTGATATGGGGAAAGTAAAGGCCTAGATGATGTTGTGTAGACATCAGTCTTCCTCACTGCAGTCTGTTTGATCTATCACAGATGTAAACGAATGCTCCAAAGACCCTTCTCCATGTGAAGAAGATCAGTATTGCCTCAACACAGACGGCTCCTACTCCTGCAAGGGTAAGAAGAGCGAGGCTGTTATGCTGCTGTTATACTCCCTCTGTGTCACTTTGTCATTCCGTTTTCAACGTTTTGGCCTGTAAGCTGCTGTACTATAGAAAACGGCTACTTCCAATGTTAATTTTTGGAAAAATTACATATGCTTGATGTCTCATGACCACAGGGGCTGTGAAACCCTTTCAAAATGCATCGTATAATTTACAAAATTCATAGGTGTAAAATGGGAAAATCATCTAGTCCCGGTTAATTTAAAGCGTTGACTTTTTGGTGATGTTTTCATCTGATAGAGATTTCTGTATGGTGGAATCATGAAATGACAATGGAAAGGCTTTGAAAACGTAGCATTTTGCTGAAACACTCGCCTTTGCTAAGGTAACCTTGTATTTTTTTTTTTTTTTAATATCTCCTGTGTTTGTCTTTGCCAGCTTGTGACAAGGTGTGCTCCGGCTGCACTGGAGCCGGGCCTGATAAGTGCCAGGCTTGTGCCAGCGGGTATCAAGACACAGAGGGCACCTGCACAGGTAGGAACTAGGACATATTTCACCGTTTGAAGGCTTTCATTCCTATTGTCGAAAAAAAAAAAAAAATACCTGAGATTCAAAAATCCGGATGATTCTGTGCTCAAAAATGCAACTACTTTATCAGCAAAATCCTTAAGATGACTCATAACTTTAACTGTAATGCATAATGTGCTTTACTTTCTTACCATCAATCATTTTGTCAGAGTAAGCGTCATTATTTCAAATGTTGGATATCTCAATTGGGAATGATTTTCCCCCTTTTTTCTCCCATCCATTGATTATTTCTTTCATTCCTTAATTCCTTAGCCTCTTTGAACTTCCGTCTCTGTCTCATTCTTTACTTCTTTACTTCTTCTTAACTTTCCTTAACGTCCAAAACATCAGGACCGCCTCCCTAATATTGACCTGCACTCCCTGCTCAGTCTATCTCATGAAAGGAACAAGCAATATTTACAGTGTATTCCCCCTTTGAGCATGTAGCTTACAGTAATGTCATAATGTGATGGGCATTCCTGCGCCTATTCATGCTAGTAATTAATGTTAACAATAACTGTTAAAAGAAATATATATTTTTTTTATTTTGTGTTTTTTTTCGAAGATATTTGTCATCCCATTTATTTTGCGTCCTCCTTCTCCCTATTGAATTGTATTGGTGGTTTATAGTGTTTTTCATCTTCCATCAGTAGAAGAGGAGGGTATCTGTGTCTTTCCAATTATTTTGAGTCCTTTGTGCTTTTATTAAATTGTATTTTTTATAATTACGTGTTGCCAGTTATTGCTGAGTGCTCTCCGTCTGGGATGACTTCCATAGAAGAGAAAGCTTTGTTGTTTCAGTCAGATCTAGTCTGTTGGTGTAACAGTGTCTTGCGGTTTGTTGCCAGATATCGACGAGTGTTCCCAGCCGGAGCCAGTATGCACCGAGGAGCACCAGCGCTGTGTCAACACTAAAGGCAGCCACCTGTGTATCTGTGCTAGTGGCTATGAGGAGCAAGACGGAGTGTGTGTCCAAATAGCACAGCCAGGTCAGGAGCGCTGCTGGTTTAACTGGTTTCATACGATGTGTGTCTTATTCTGTGAGAGAGCAGAGCAAGTTGAGTACATCAGCATTAGTTCAGTGAGCCTTTATTTACCACATTAGTTGATAGAATAGTTGAATATGCATGGGGGACGATAACGTTCAAAATGATAAAGTGTCATAATGCTAGAGCCCATTAAACCCATTTTAAGACATAGCATTTCAAAAATGCATGTTTCTTTATGCTTCCATTATCAGAAAAAGAGGAGGAGCCGGAGGAGCCGGAGGAGCCGGAGGAGCCGGAGGAGCCGGAGGTGTCGGAGGAGCCGGAGGTGTCGGAGTCGGCCACAAGCCCCCATGATGACCTTTGACCTCACAGCAGGGGCCAATAGGAGCAAATCAGGAAGAACTGTTGGAATTTCTGTTGGCTGAGTCTTGGGACGACATCTTCACCACATTATGGTGTCTGAGGCCACTCTTTTTAAACATTTTGACTACATGGCACTTACTGTACAGAACCCACCTTACTGTACAGAACCCACAAAGCTGTCGAGACAGACTTTTCTCCCACTGGATCACGGATAAAAGGACAAAAAAGAGACACTTTCAGCTCTCAGTATCCTGGTCATTGTTGCTTCTCTGCTGTGCTCAAACTACCACATGTTGTCTTTATTTGTTGTCTGGTTTTAAAAGCAATTCTGGGTTATGAAGATGTTTCAATAAAAATAAATTGGATATTAAATTTAAAATATATGCATGTCAATCAAAATACATATGGTCTTGTTGTTCAACCATACATTTTTAGTTGGGTTTTTTTTCGTGAGCAAATGTACAGAAATGCAGCAAGTTAGCAGGTGAAAGTGAAGGTCAACAGATTTTTTTTTTAAAGTGTGTTGCAGTGTTCATAGATGGCCACACGGTGGCAGTCTTGCCATATGGATATATGGACACTCGCCTTCTCAGTCTGCACCTGTATTCATACAGATAAGAGCATAATTAGCCTGAGTGTAACTTTTATGGAATAACAGGGGGAAAGGTAATATTTTAAGACTAGATTGCGTGGCTCACTGCTTCTACTTATCTCTTACCCTCAGGACGTTATAGTCATCTTAGATTTATTCCCAGATTTGAGTGTGGTGGGGAATCTACATGCAGGTATTAGTGATGAATTGTTACACTACATATCTTGTTCACAATGTTAAAGCATTTCCGTACCACCACATCCATTCCCATTATTACTGCTGTGCGGGCTGGACTTCCCAGAAGCATCCTGACACCAATATGGTCTTTTGGTCTTCTTCATCACCCAGGTGCTGTGATACTTGTTGGGAAGGCCATGCTCGGCCCGGTCTGGATCAAAGCATATTTCTCCAACCTGAGTCTCACCTTGTAATCAGGCTTCCCGGCTTCCTCTGGGATGATGTCAGCTGTTTTGACTCGGCGGGCCTGCCAGAGTGGAGGAGCAGCCAGTTGAGACCTGTCTGAGCTGGTGGTGAGGCAGCTGAGATGCAATCACACTACACCCCCCACCCCCTCCACTTTTCACCCCTGGCTGTTAACTCCGCTGTAAGCCTTAGTTTTTACCACTGCTTTTGACATACTGCTTGGGAAGGTATGAGGGAAGACAGGAAGAGTTGTCCACATTTTGGAAAATGTGACACCTACACTGACACTGATTGCTGGTATAAAAGTAAAACTCAGGATACTGCAGTTAGTACCTTGAGACAGATTTTGAGTATATAATTATATTTTTTGCAGTCCTCCCACCTCCACCATTTATTTTGTCAAGTAGGACTCAAAAATGTCAATTAGTTTACATTTACATTTTAACCATATAGTGGACACTTTTATCCAGAGTGACTTAAAATAAGTGCAACAGCAGAAGAAGTTGAAATTTATGTATCACCAGCAGTGCAAGCGTACAAATAATGAGTGCGAGAGACAAAATGACAGTGCCAAGACAGTAGAATAAGTAAAAACGTTCCTGGGCTACAGTAAGTAGCTTAATAATAAAGAAGCACTAGGGATAAAGATGTAGTTTGTTTTTATAAGGGGGTTGAAGCAAGATGAGGGCCCAAATAGAGGAAGAGGGCAGGGGAGAGAGAGAGAGAGAGAGAGAGGGGATTAGCATGAGTCAGAATACCTTCAATTGATGCTACACCCATCTGGGTAAATATAGCCTGTCTAGCTTTTCATAGAAAGGTGACAGATGTATGAGAAATGGCTGTTATGATGCTTCATTCCTTGGAAACAAGACGGACGCTCCACTTTCAGCACCTCAGTGATACAATGGCGCATCACAACCAGGAAAGTTTGTGATCATGTCACAGCAAGCTGATGCTGTGACTATAGAGTGCCATGAGTAATCACCATAGACTCACGCGGCTCTTTTCTAGAGGGCTTTTCTCATAGCCCACACACCCAACAGCTGCAATAACAGAGATGTTGTTGATTAAAGTTAGGCAAGATTTTATTGTAAAAATACACCCGTCTTATCAGCCTAAATCATGAAGTGGGACCCCGATAGAGAAGAGCGTCCCATCCCCACTAAATGAGAACCCATAGATTTGCTCTTTCTGCCCAAATGGAGTTCTGGTGTTGGGTATGTACACTTTTTTAACCATAGGAAGTGACGAATCAAAACTTAAGAGTGAAATACTGTCTCCTAAACAGCAACAACCAAGCACTTTGTCCAGAGAAAGCTGGACTCACAACGTTAGATCTTTTGCCTCTCATCCCTTTGGTATAAAGTGACCAGCTGGGTTGGTATGATTTCTGGGTATTGAAGTTCAAATTCAAAAACAGTGACCTCGCTGCCTTTTGGAGCAGCCAATGTGCAAAGTTGCCTAGTGTAGCTTTAAGAAAGGGTCTTTGAGTACAAATAGTTTTCACATTTGACTCTCCCTGAGAAACCCAATCGTTTTCCCAAGTACTTACAAAAAGGAACTGTACATTTTAGGAATTTAGCTTACGCTCTTATCCCGAGCAACTGATAGTGAGTGGACAGGTAAGGATTCAGTGTTTTGCTCAACAGGACACATGTGGCGGGGATTGAACCTGTGACCTTTCTGGGACAGCCACTCTAACCACTGGGCCTGCCTGCTGCTGCTGCTGCTGCAATTAGAGTGTTTTTTAGCGTGCATGCCGGCATCCCCTTTTTGTGAAGTTGAGTGAAAACACTGGTAGGATTCCACCACAAAACGCACATCAAGAAGAGGGCGGCGCTTGTGTGTCTGCACACGCACGGCATTGCCTGTGCATGCATGCGTTTACACACGCTCGAGCATGTGTGTGCGCTGTGGTCGGAGGGGTACCGTGCTCTTTTCTCTCGACTTTGTGGTGGCTTTCTTCTGCCAGTAAAGCTCAGCTGTGCAGCACATGGTCCGGCTGCAGCGGGGGTGACTGTGAGGACACTGCAGGGTTACCCAGTGCACGAGGAAACCCAGCAGCATGCAGGGAGCAAAACGTGCCCTGAAACTCGCCGTTCGGATCATAATCCCTTCCATTCAGAAATGCTTTTCATCTTGAGAGCGGCCTGTGATTATGGGATTTTTGTTTGTTTGGGTTTTTTTGTTGAATAAATATCTAGAGTATCCTTTAATTCTCACTCATTTTTACATTTCTATCTAACCAGACTGAATCAGTTCTGTCTGGCACATTCAACTCTCTTGCTAATGCCTGCATATGCTTAATCCCTGCAAATATTTCTTCCATACACATGTATACCTACACTTACATATAGACAATACTGATATTGCTGTGCTTACTCATACAGCATGTGCTGATATTGTTACACTTGTATAAATGAATGTCTTGGCCATATAAGGGATTAGTGTGTCTCCCTGTTCCATAGTGATCTAAGATGAACATCATAGAGAAGACCGATAGTTCCCAGGCAGTTTCAACAGTTGGCCAGCTTTTGGGCATCAAACCCTTCCCCCCTCCTCCCACCCTTCCTCTTCCATTCTCCCATCCTCCTCCTCCTCCTCGTCCTCTTCCATCAGCGGTTATAGGCTCAAGGCTGCTGTTTCCCGAAACTATCCGTGAACAACAATCATCTTTGTCCCATTGTAAGTCAATGGGACAGAGATAATCATAGTGCTGAGGTGCTTCCAAGGAAACTGCGTTCAAAACTAGAAGCCAGATGTGCCACCATGTGCTTTTGTTCAGCCGTCAGCGGCCCGCGCCGCCTCTCATCTCGGGCCCTCCTTAAACCCGCTGCCCTCTCTGATGCGGTTGGGCCCGTCTTCCTTTTACCCAGCTGGACGCCTAACCGCCGGTGATTAAGCCAGACAAATTGGAAGCCCTGCTGAGCAGACCCTGCACTGGAATTCATATGAAGAACTCCTCAAGGTGCTGTTCAGGGATCGGTTTTGTTTCTCAGGGAACGGTGAAAGAGATGGCTTGCAAAGAGCCAGGTTGAAAGATCTGAGACAAGCCCTCCTGCTCCAAGAAGTTTGATAAAACGCAGACTTTGGCGGGAAGTAAAGGCATTAGGTGCAGGACAGAGGAGCAGCTGGGGCCGGCACGCGTAGCTGTAGCTGCCTGCCTGAGGTTAAGAAAGGGAAATTGTGTTGTGTGAGAGAGAGAGATAATACACTGACTCGCAGTCTGTGTGACCCCTGAAACACAGATGAACCCCAGTGCTGGACTGCACCACAGAGGCTCTTCTGATGGTTTGTTTTCATATCTGATTTGTATCTGGGGGTACAAACACGAACACAGATATGCACTTTAATTACTGACGGTAGGCTGCAGATGAGAATGGAAGTACCTGGTCTGTGCTCGATCATGACTCTTATCTCCACTAGATCCAGATTCTTGTTATCGCCTAAGATGGGCAGCAGGGCGATCTAGTGGTTTGAGAGACCAGAATCCGTAAACAGTCACAGGTTCGATCCCCACAACAGCCAATGTGTCCACCCACAACCAGCAGTAATCCCTACCCGCTTACTCATTGTAGGTCTGTGAAATGCTTAAAAAAATGTAAAATATACATTTATGATAGTGAAATTGAGTGCTCAGCTGAAGGAGGTTGGAGGCTATTTTAGCTCGTCTGCAGCCCAAAATCATCATGACCTTTAAATATTATAAAAGTAGGTAGGAGAGTGAGGGAGGTGGTGGGACATGATAGAAACTGAGACATGGAAGTAGATCCATCACAGTTTAAATTCCTCTAAAGAATGGATGTGATTGGGTGACTAGAAACTGTTTTTTCAAATAATTTCCCTCATAGAAGCCATATTTTACATAATTCCCAGGACATTTCCCATTGCGAGGCTGTATTGTTATGATTTGGTGTACGGTTCCTTTAATCAAAAGGTCATCTGGTGTTAATATCATAGGTTGGCAGCAGCAAGGAAAGAATGAGGAAACACTGACAAACTCAACAATATCATTCCAGTAAACACGCAAAATTAAAGTTTTAATTATAGTCCAAACCTGGTTATGTTGTTGCTGCTGTGTGCTGTGTTATTGTGTAAAAAGAACATGAAGGCTATTTCTCTACACTGAACTCAAGCAACACTGCCGAGTGTGCAATTATAGACTATGTTTTGGATTGATGAGTGTGTCCGTCTATGGGCTATTCAATTGGATTTTGATGAGAGTTGGAAACTAAATGGGATTGTATGAACAGGCAAACATAATGTGAAATTGAATTATTTAGGTCATGAGTCGTGCTACTATTCTCACAAAACAACAACCAAGGTGGGCCTGAAGCAGTGGAGAAATAATAGATTAGCAAAACATTCAATAACACTGGTATTTTCCTTTAATGTGTAAAAATGATATTCTACTTTTTGTTCAATGGGAATGTTGAACCAATCCATACATTTTCAATTATTCATTATGCCATGTGGCCCCTTTGGTTCATTGTGCTAGAAATAAAAAGTTGGAGAGAAAATAGTCCTCTCTGCTACCTTTTTTTATGTCTTGCACCTCGTGAGTCAATAATGCATATTGCTGTGGCCATGGCCAGGTTTGATTTGTCTTTTCTAGAAGCATAATTTTCTTTTCTTGAAGAAAAAAAAAAATACTATGCTACCTTAAATGGGTATATGTTCTTGGAAATGAACAGCTGCAGCTCTTTCACCCCAGGGCGCAGTGTAGCCCAAAACTCTTTGAGAAAGTACACATTTTCAAAATTTTGGCACCAACACATATTGCCGCATTGGAAAATGTAGATTTAACTGCATAAAATATATAACTATGTTAATATCTACTGCATTGTCTACTAATTTGGACATGTTTGTGTAAATTTGTGTCCCCTTAAAAAGTTCTCCTCACCCTGGCCAGTGAGTTCCCAGTTCATTCCCATGGACTTAAAACCCATTTAAGTTAGTAAGCTTTAAACATAGTGCCCCCTTAGTTTGAATGGGTTTTCTTCATTAAAACTCCCACAGTAAAAGGAAGATGTTTTAATGGAGATTGTTGCGTTTCTTCAACTACATGATTTCCTTTTCGTAACATGAACATTTTTTTTGAGTAAAGAGTTCAGAAAGTAAGTTGTGGAGAAAGAGAGCGGGGGAGGATGAACTGTCAGAGCGATTTTCACCTGTGCTGAAATGAATTTCACCGGTCTGGCTGTGTGGCAATAAAAGGGCCTTCAACCTAATGGCTTTGCATGCACATTGTGCACTTCAGCCTGCTGAGCCACTGGATGCCATGATTAGGCTATCGGCTATAGGTTTTCCAGTTTCAGCTCAGTCTACAGTCTGTGTATACACTTTTGCATGGCCTCCCATGGAACAGTGCACTGACTCAATAGTCAGGTAGGCTAAATGAGATAATGTGCCGCAGACCTGAGTCAGAGGCATATTTCTCAGGGGGGCAGAGGAGGAGGAGGAGGGGGAGGAGGAGGAGGAGGAGGAGGAGTGGCGTGGCGCTGGCTGGCACACTCTCTATTGTACATCTACAGAGAGATTCTGCAGACAGGCAGGATGGATTGATGTTACCCCACCTCTCTTTGATCTTACAGCCAGCACCCATATGTGTGTGTGTGTGTATGCGTGTGTGTATGTGTGCCTGTGTGTGTGTGTGTGTGTGTGTGTGTGTGTCTGCGTGCAGCTCCACAGTGCGACTGTATCGTCTGGCCTCTGATCTCTCACACCCATCAGGAATGAGAGGAGACAGAGAGGGTGACTTTGATCTCCCAGAGTACTTTATTTTTTTCTTTTTAAAGAGAGAGACGCTGCAGTCCTCCTTTCCGAAAATCTTCTATTTGTTTTTCAGATAAGAGAGCTGGGGAAGTCAGCAGAGAAAGACGGCTGTTAAATACTTCTCTACCCTGCTTTGCACCATTATTACACCTGTTTGAATAAGACATTTACATTTTAGGCGCTTAGCCAGGGCGACTAACAGGTAGGGGATTCATTGTCTTGCTGCAGGACACATGGTTGCTGAAGGACACATATTGGCTCTGGGGATCAAACCTGTGGCCTTTCTTTTGCAGGACCATCTCTCTAAACGATGGGCCATCCTGCCACCTTTCAGACAAATGACACATGTTGATGTTACTTTACTGTACTCTAGAGAGTCAGTGATAGAGTGGGATCTGAACCTATGATGCCAACTCCCACAGGGTTTTCTCTGGATAATATCTCCAAAGCAAAGAACTGATACAGCTCTCATAGATCCAGATAGAGGATCAACATCCAATTCTAGTCCAACTAGAATTGGACTAAACCCTGGTGTCCGGACCCTAAATTGGTCATGGAGTTATTGCTGGCTTCCCCCCCCCCCCCCCCCCACATGACAAGTGTTTTCATAATCCTGGATACCAGAATGAGAGACTTATTTTCTCTTTGGCATTCCGGACCGAATACGTTTCTGAACCCCTGATCTTAATTAGGAGTTGAAACCTAAAATGCATCAAAAGCCTGTTTCCAGTTTGATCCCACATGACCAAATTAACTCGTACGTTTTCATGAAACTAAATGAGGCAGAACATCCTCAGTTTAGACGGCGGGTTGAAAAAAGTGTTAGCAGGCCTGGTCTAGGTGATGGCCTGGCCTACTTCATACCGGGGTTGTAAAACTGGATTTTTTTGGAATGAACAGGCAGCGATTTTCATTGTAAACCTATTCTAACACCTGCAGTAACATAATACACGAGCCGACTCTCCACATCAAAGGCACATTTCTCTCACGCTGTTGGATGCAACTTCAAAGAGCAAAGTATTTTCCTCACGTTGTCCCTGAAACCAGTTGTAAACCCCCGGTGGAAACGGGAGCTCGCCTGCCTCTCCTTGTAGCAGTGTGTTGCCATGGCGCCCAGGCAGTGTTGACACTGCAGGGTGTAAACAAACATGGAGGAGAGGGAACAAGGTGGCTGTGTGCAGGGGATAGAGGAAGACACACAGGCTCAGACAGACAGCACAGGACTGGTGGGGCGGCAGGGCGGACTAGTGGTGAGAGAGACCGTCCTGTAACCGGAAAGTCACAGGTTTGATTCCATGTGTCAGCTCAATTTTAAAAGAAAAATCCACCCTACAACACTGCTAAAAAACAATTTTTGCTGGTGAACCTTGTATTTCTGGGTCCATTTTGTTGTTTTGTGGTGTGTTTTTCTTATTCCTATGGATAATTGGCCAAACGCAGATGACATGACACATATAGAAAGAAGCCCTTGCTCTTTGATTTTGAGGAACTGACATCAAAACCTGATGTTCACCATTGATGTTTTAAATTTCTGCTATCAAACCCCATTGAAGCTGCACTGGAAATATCTCAACTTGACGTCATCTCATATCCATTTGACCAGTTATCTACAGAAATAAGAAAAATACACCATCAAACAACAAAACGGGTCCAGAAATGCAAAGTACATCGCCGATAGCTGTTTTGTAATAGTGTTAAAGTGTTTTAGGGTGGATTTTATCCTTTCAAGTGCTTGCTTACCCCCCACCTCTGTGAGCATTAAAGAGACGTAGTGGATGTGAGACTCTGTGATAGACTAGCCTGCTGTTCCGGGGGTTTACTTTGTACATCACACCGCCTCAGAAGTGGAAGACTGGCTGTTGGCCGATGAGTGGGTTGTGACTTGCAAAAAGCTATATAACTTCCCTCTTTGAGTCTAGTTTCAGTGTTTGTTGCTTTGTTGTAAATGTGCCACATAGTGTAGTTATTTGGTTACGGGATTTTCTCAATCTCAATTTTCTCAACGGCACATTTGCTTCAGGAAATCTATATAAGAATATAGCCCAGTACTGCATGGCGGCACTGGGTCATCAAAACATTCTTACATCTTAGGCCGAATTCCTAAATGTGATTTTGTCTGATCCGCCTTTTATTGGGCAGTTTAGCTGATGCGTTTCATTGCAACGCAATAAGAGAGGACATGAGTCTCTTATGAAAGTTCAAAGACGCACGGCCACATGAAAGCAAAAAGTGGCCTATCACAACAATAACAACAGGCATCAATTCCATATTCGCCTTATTATAATCGACTGGATATGAAACAGGCCGTTGCTTCTTGTGTCATTCTCTATGGAACTCATTTCCTGGCCCTTATCAGCTCATATGGCTTTGTTTTTTCTGGATGGGAACCCTGGACGGGAGAGTGGAGGGGATCACAGGAGGGCTCGGCAGAGGAGATCGCACAGCTTAGCCATGCTGACCACCTCCTCGACGCTGCGGTTATGTAACTGACAGGGCTTCTTTCGGTCAGGGTGAGGGTTGATTCACGTTCAGTTCAACAGCGTCAACATGTAAAAACGAAACTGCAACTCTCCGCTCATGATAGATCCTCTGTCATCGCTGCTTTTATGATAGCAGATGTTTTTGAATTTTGAAAAATTGTTTTGAAGGTGGAATTTAAAGTCAATCAAACCCTGCATTTGCCTCTTTTTAATCCATTTATGAAATCTACAGATGGATGGAAGAGAAAAAGCGAGAGATTATTGCAAAGTGTGGATGGGAGAGTCAGGTTTCCAGGAGGAGAGAGCATATTGTATTGAAGGCTATCCTGATGAGTCTGCAGTCAGACAGAGAGAGAGAGAGAGAGAGAGAGAGAGAGAGAGAGAGAGAGCAGCATTGCTGGGTCAGCTAAGCCTTGCCTGTCACCCCTCTGTCAGCTCAGCAGTTTGGGACATATATCAGCCATGTAGGGCTGCTGGGCCAGTGACATGCCATTCATTCACCACTCCAGTCCGCTCTGTTAAAGCCTCTCACTTCCTACATCTCCGCTCCAACTTTGCTCTGTCACACAATGCCTCGAACTCAGACTTATGGGATAACTATTAAGATTTGTCCAATTCATGTAGTGGGCAGGTGTAGTGTTTTTTTCCCCTTACGCCCCCCCCATCCCTGTCCAATTTTGAACAACTGGCACATTTAATATTTTGTTAGGATTGGGATGCAGCTAAGAAACGTTTCATGTCCTGAAAATAATGCAGTTTTCAAAAGGAGTGGACAAAATATTAGGATCACTTTCGTACTATTGAGTTGCACTATGTGTATATCAATTGTCTCAAGGTTAAAATGACTTATTTCGACCTGCACCAACCGCCCCCCCCCCCCCCCCCCCCCCCGACACCAACACACACACACACACCTACACATTCATACACACACACACACACACACACAACCACTACCACTATCCACCACCATGGTTTAAGTGTATTTATTTTGACTCAGTGTAGCGTTGACAGAGATTCATTGACTGGCGTTCCAGTCATTCCATGTGTTTTTTTTTGTGTGTGTTTTTTTATTAGGAATTTGAATAAATTCAAATTTGAATATAAATTCACAAACTTCCACTTAGTTTTTATATAACAATCCCACCCTCCCTTAAGTCCCCTCCCTCTCAAACCCACATATCGTGCGCCCTAACTAAAAAAAATTTATAAATACATAGGTTGAATGTGAGTAGACTGATAAGAGAAAAGAAAATAATCATAATAAAATAAAAGAACTTCCTGTCTTGACACCTGTCGACCACTAGGTGGCGAGCTTGGTGCGAGCGAGCGGCGACCTGCCAGCCGGCCCACTGTGGCCCACTGTGGCCCACACATGCACCGAGTTAATAGCCAGAAACATCCGGACACATGAGCAATTCAAAGGCTGGAGACAGCTGTAGACAGGAATCATCCCACAGAGCCTGTCGTTGTTTTACTGTTCTGAGCTGGTGCCTGGGCTTCTTCGCCCCCAGGACCCGAATCTTTTCGTTTACGACGGGGCAATAAAAGACATTGATCCGCACTGCGGTTACATGGCTTCCCATTAGGTACTTTCCTAGTAGAACATGGCCTTAGGCGGTGATCCCCAGTTAAATAAGTCTTGTCCGTGTTTGCGTCAAACCAAATACCACAGGTAAGAAGACTGATCCAGAATCAGGTTTTATGGTTGTCGGCGTATACAGCGGGTCAAAAACACTTTGTCATTTCCTCAGGGTTCAACTGAACTGGCCTCAGCAGGCACACATGCCAGGTAAACATGCATACAAATGCATGCAGGGGGGTTATTCAGTTGCTTTTGTTATACTGCCAGAGCTGCAGCCATTCATCACCTCGTTGACCCCTCTCTCTCCTCTCCTCCCTCTCTACATCCTTTCCTTGTCTCCCCATTTACACCTTCTTTTCCCCTCCCTCCTATTACATCTCTCCATCCAACCAGTGCTCTCCGTTCGCAGCCTCATCAAATCGCCCACTCTCCTGTCGATCCTCGGTCAGCTCTGCCTTCTCCTCCCTCGCCTTCCTCTCTCATTTCTTTACTTTTCTCCTCCCATCTCCCCTCCTCCTGTCCTGTCCTGGTAGAGGGGCGTTGTGGCAGGCCGGCCTGACTCTGGCCAGTCAGAGGAGAGGTGATGGTAGGCAGAGAATAGAGTAAAGGGCGCTCAGGTGACGTAACGCACCCTCTGGCGGCCACAGTGGGGGTCCTCAGCTCTTTAGTAACAGCGGCTGTGAACTGCTGATTGAATTTCTCAACGTACAACTCGACTGTCTCATCAGCATTCAGTTTCTGTGCTGTTTTGGACTGGGAACTGATCATTTTGATACAAATAAATCTGATCAATTTTGTGTTAATGGTTATCAGCTTGTTAGCTAGTAAATCATAGTATTGCACTATTAGCTATTAGTTGCATGTTAACATTAACAATGGTTGCTTTGCTGGCTTAGACTTAGCCAACTAACAAAGCTTGTTTTTTTAGTTAACTGAACTGACTTTTCTCAAGCTACAACTCAATGTTTTGGGAGTAGAGACTAGGGCTAAAAACAAGACAATTTACTGAGTCACAGCGGCCTAAATTTGGAAACAAATCTACCGTATCAGACTATTCACTTTTAATTATAATGTTATCGAATAGATCCACAACAATCATTTTCAGGTATCTTTCTTTTTCTAGCCTGGTTGTTATGAATGTAGCCATTATTTGTGTACAGCCAATTCTCCAATAGAATAGAATAGAATGCAGAGCTAAGTTGGACCTTCCTGTGGTTAATTCTGTTGCTGAAGACGTAACCGGTGTGTGTGTGTGTGTGTGTGTGCGTCTGACTGTGTGACCGAAGGACTGCACAGCTTGATCTGGCAGGTTTATATAATGCTGGAACGGACTCGGTTTCCCGTGGCCAAGCGATAGCAGCTCCGGCTTGGCCTACATCCTGTCTCTGGGTCTCTTTAGCGATGGCTGTGAATGGCTTGTGATCGCAAACGTGTCTCTGATTCCTGGGAGAATGGACGGCACTGAGCATCCCACTCACCAGCCTGCTCCTGCCCCCACGCACAGACACGCAGGAACACACACACACACACACACACACACACACCCACACACACACTCTCACTCACTCACACGCAGGGCCACTTACACACGGATGGGTTCGGTGCACTTTCCTTCTTTTCAAATCAGCAGGTGGAAAAATAAAAAAAATAGAAAATCAAAATTCCTTTAGTACAGGAAGGTTCTCATGTCTAGTTTGGTTATTGAGAATGAATGCTGCATCATTTGTAACTGAATAGATTTTTGATTTATCAATCGATTGCGCTAAAAGTGGATATAGCTGACGCACAAATGCGAGCACACATGCAGACCCACACACACACCCACACGCACACACACACACATACACACACACTCACTCACTCAGCTCTTTCCATCTTGCTCGCGCCCACACACTGACACACTCTCACACATTTGTGCGTGCCAGCAGAGTGCTCCCAGATGGACTACTACCAGAGCAGCATTACGTAACAAAGGCCTGTTTCAAACTTCAAACTTTAAACTAACGGCAAAGCGCACAGGAAAGACTTTTCTTCTTGCATGACCGCACATTCAACATCGTTGGTCATCTTCTACTGACAGTCTCATCGGCTGGAACATCAAATTTTTAACATTTGTGGCCAATTAACATTGAGTGTGATGTGAGTGTGATTAATAATGACACTATTTGTATTCCTCTTTTCTTGTTTTCCACTTTTTTTGTCTTTTTTATTGGCCTTTATTTATAAAAACTGTTAATGGAGCTATAATATATTTAATTTACTGTTCTTTTATGTACATATACATATGTATGTTTATATATGTATATGCATATATGATTATACCTGTATTTGCATATATTGTTCAGACTTTATTTTTTTATTGCTTTTTATTCATCTCCATTCTGTCTAGTTAATAGATTTTGTTCGACAGTTGCTATGTCCATAGTATTTTTCATCTTTTCTGATTTGTGTTGACTGTTTTGTGTTGTATTGTTATTTTTGTCTAATAAAAAAAAAATAATAATCAATATCAATCAATCAATATCTATAGTAATAATGATCATGATAATAATGATACTTATGATACTACTATTACCACTACCACTGCTACTGCTACTATTACTACGAATAATAATAATTGCTATATTTGCATATCACTTTGCTCAGCAATGTAAAACCCTGTAAAATACAAGCAACAAGACAAAAAATCAACAATTAGCTATTATAAAGAGAAGCCTTTCCCTGCTGACTTTATTAACGGCCATCGCTCGTTGAAACCTACTCAGCACATTTCAGCAACTATTCTGGTCTCTAGTTTGAATGAAATGAAGCAGATTGTATTTGAAATGGCTTTGAACTTTCACCCCGCTGAGGAGGCGGTTGCACAACTGGGGGGTTTGCAAGAGAACAAGATTTGACTGTTGATCTGGTGAGCATCTCGCCTCATCTCCCGCCAAGCAGCGCGACCCCGGCCCTTCCAGCCGCACATGGCTGGCAGAATGCTACCATTTACGAGGCAGAGGAGGGCGGGCGGGGGGGGTGGGGGGTGTAACTGGAAACAGATGTAACTTCTGCCACGTACACACACACACACACACGCACGCTCACACACCTCTTCATCCTACCTTCCCCATTTCTCCTTTTTCTCCCCCCTCCTCCCTCGGATCACCCCTCTCTCTCCTTTCTCCTCTTCCATACTTTTTCTATCCCCTCCCCTCATCACCCCCCCACCCCACCCCCTTCCTCTCCTGCATCCATTTTTGCCCCTTACATGCTCTCTGAACCCCCCCCCCCACCCCAACATCCCCACTTCATCTCCCTTGCAACCCTTCTCTCCCATCTTCTCCTCATCTTATATCCTTCTTTCTCCCCATCCTTCTATTATCCTTCTATCTTCCCTCTTTTCCCCTCTCCTTCCTCCCCCCAATTTCCCCTCCATCATTTCTCGTCTATCCTTCCACCCCCCACCCTCAACGCCCCCCACCACCACCACCCCGTCTTCAACTGCAGGTTTTAACAACAGGCTCAGTGTGGCCCACTGGCGTCACCTTGCTCCCCCGCTGGACACAGGCCACTCTGTCTGGAAGCAGGAGGGCCCAACACCCAACACCCACCTCCCCCCACCCACAACCTGGGAGACACAGGCAGAGAGACCAAGTATATATACGGGAGAGAGAGAGAGAGAGAGAGAGAGAGAGAGGCTGTCTAGGCTGTCAGTCTTAGACTCTATTTCAGTCTTGTCTCAGTCTGTCTTCTCTGTTTGTATTTCTACCTGTCTGCCTTCTCTCTCCCTCTCCCTCTCTCTCTCTCTCTCTCTCTCTCTCTCATAACTGTAAACTTTTGAACTGACGATAATGAGCACAGCAGTTAACACACACACACACACACACATACACACACACACACTCACACACCTGACTGCTGCAAGGGCAACCAGATACGCTGACAAAACAAAAGGCAATTCAACTTCTCCCAAACCACACACACACACACATCATACAGGAGGTTGAACAACGTGTGTGTTGTGAAGAGCAAAACACTGTTATGCTTTGTTTTGAGTGGATTTCCCCTCAAAATTTTCTCCCTCTCTCTCTTTCTCTCTCTCTCTCTCTCTCCGGTCTCCTCCACCTGGCTCTATCACACAAAGAGCAACACATGGTGTTAATAGCCTTGTTGTGTTGGCACTATTGCTGCGGAGGGAAATACAAGGGTTGTGCTGTCATCCCCCCCTCCTCCCTTCTCCCCCTCCTTCCAGCTCTGTACCCCCAGTGTTTTACGATCAGCTCTGATGTAATCTGCAATCTGAACAATCGCTCCTTTCTAAAAGCTATAATTCCCTACAGGTGAGAGTTAGATGCCAGGAGTCAGCCCCTTGAATGCAGATCGCAGGGGGTAAATTTGGCCCCTCTGGACTGAATTGAATGCATCCTCCCAGTGAGAAATTGAGGGGGCAGATCAGGTCGCTTCCAAACAGTAATATCACCACCTTGCATGACTATTGCACATGCACTCAATGTACAAAATATGAGCCATTATCCCTTGATTTCCCTTATTAAATCTATACAAATCACAAAGGAGGAGATGTAGATAAAGAGAAGCAACAAGTTAGAGAAGGATTTTTAAGCTTTGAGACAGAAATGTGGATTGTGCGAAAGGTGCTGCAACTCAATATCAGGAAGAAATCCCCAATATTTGGTACATTCAGTGTACAACAAAACGTTAAGTAATATTTCATGTTGGTAGAGTGTTTCCACTTTTTAGCCCTTGGACACAGACTGAAAGAATATCAACCAACCAAGAATATCAACTTGTCTTTAACTTATTTAAATTATAGATATGTTAGATGTACCAAACTAGGTTTTCAAAATACAAGTGAGTTAGTGATGGTGACTCCAGGTTCCCAGTTGATGGTTTACAAACCTCCTATAGAGGTATGTGTAGTAAAACGTAAAACATTCTATCAAAGTGAAATACCAGAAAATATCTGAGTATGTTGTACACCGACCCCACCCATAATTTAATATGTTTTATGTTGTTAAAGCGACTGCATTGCATGTTGTTTACTACTGTCTATGATGCCCATTGTCTTCTCTCCAGGCCTTGAAAACTGAATTTCCCTCTGGACAATAAATGGTGCGGTATCTTGTATCTTATATCCCTTTTCAAGTGGGCTAGCGGGGTGTGTGGAGAGGCAGAACCGCTCTGACAGTGACAGATGAGGCCTCTCTCCTCCAGCTCCTCTCCCTGTCCTCGGTGGTATTATATGAGATGACAATGCTGCCATGTTGCAGGAATGCATCCTGTATTCCCCGATGAAAGAAGCAGGATGTTGCTGATGCTCATAGGTTCTTTCAGCCAGCAGGCCCCGCCCCGCCCCCCCAGCCAATAACAAAAGACCCCGCTGCCCGCTCCGATTGATTAACCAAACAAATGCCACCGGTGGCACAATGCACGTCTGTAAATGCACATGGGCATTCCTAACATGCCTGTCTGTTTGTATGGCAGGGGGTTCAGATAGGTTCATGGTTCACGTGCGCACTTGTGTGTGTGTGTGTGTGTGTGTGTGTGTGTGTGTGTGTGTGTGTGTGTGTGTGTGTGTGTGTGTGTGTGTGTGTGAGTGAATGAGGGCATACCTAGGGACAGTGCCAGTGAATGGCCTGAGTGAACTCTTTGCACCAGTCTATCTCACAGTTTTCACACAATTTAGCGCTTCTGTAAACTCTAATAACACTCTTTAAAAAGGGAATCGTGCCAGATTTTAGAATTCAAGTACGTTTTTGCCGTATCACATCACAATCTGTAGGGGGAGCCAATGAGAAGACACTGGTTATACTGGGCAGCTCCCAGATCTGTTTGTAATTGAATGAATGTGAAGCAGGGTGTTGCTAAAAAAAACAGCATATCTGCTGGGCAACCCTCCCTAAAATAAATGAATAAATAAATAAATAAATGTATGAATGAATGAATGAATGAATAAATAAATAAATAAATAAACCTTTTAAAAGTTTTTTGGAGACATGAATCTTTATGCATGACAGAAAGTAAGTATATCAAACTAATGTAAGTTATATGATGACAGGGTATTTTTAAGGGGAAAACAGTATAAATTCATGTTTTTCTTAAAATATATATTTTTTTTTTATCTGCACTGGTGTTTTTTTTGCTTTTAATTGATCACCGACTGAAGGTCATACTTTACCACTACATCACTGATTATAAAGTATGTACTAGTGAACATTTACTAACTGTCCATTATAGTCAAAAACCAAATAAAAGAGTTTGCCCTACCTCTGATTCCGTGATGTCACTTGGATGTACATCGCCACACACAGAGGATGAATCAAAACAGAAACAAAATTTGACTGGAAGAGTTATTAGGTGATTTCCAGCGGACATGGGTGTGTTTTCTGGTTTGTTGATTGGTCTCATTCTGTCAAGTCTCTCTCCACCCAGTGGTTAGAGAGGCCGTCCGGTAACTGAAAGGTGACACTTTCAATCCCCGCAGCAGCCAATGTGTCCATCAACAGCCAAGAGTCCTGCCGCAGTGTCTCTGTCTCTTTTCCATTTCATAATATTCGCCTATTTAACAGCAAATGCCAAAACACTTTTACTTTTATATCAAACTCCCACTGCGTTTACTTCCTGGATATGTTTAGTGGTTACTTCATAGTGTATCAGTTGGCAGACAGAAAAGTCCAACCAATAATACCGTCACATATTTTTGAACAACCCTCCCTATCATATAAAACCTGCAACTTCACAACTTTCCAAGTGACATGAGTGACAAATGTTTGAACCGGAAATACGACGAACCACTGAGGCGAAACACATCAAAATGTTGTTTCCTTGTGACTTTAAGAAGCCACAAGGAAACAACAATTTCAATGAAAGTTCACTATAATATGCAATAATATGGATGCACTGTTTTTTCCACTGCCAATACCAGTTCTAAATGTTAAACTTCAAGGCCAATATTGAGTATTTGATAATTATAGGACACTAGACAAAAATATTGAAATAAAATCATCTTTTTGGCACCAGACAGGTGTAAATATATGTGCTAAAGACAGAAAATAAAGTTGTTTTATTTTTGTTGTTGACATGTTGCACATTTCTTATAGTAGTTTGATTAGTATTGTTGAAATTCATTTCATTTCAGACTGTTTCAGAGAATATCCAATATCAGTATCAGTGCAACGCAATCGAGTGTCCTTCAGTCCATGCACCCCCCCACTCTTTCACTAACCACCTGGCCTTGGTCACATGCACACACACACACACACACACACACACCCCTTGCTGGCAGGCAAGAGAACAACAAAAAGAAAACGTGATAGTGGGAACATCTGCCTGTGGCCTGGAGTGAAAACAGAGAGATTGGAAGAACAGAAACAAGGGAAGAGGAATGTTGATCAGTCCTGTTTTTAACAACATAATTTACTTATGTAATATGATTATTCATCTGCAGCTCTCCTGTACTTCCATATTTCATCTGTGGAAGTAACTCAGGTGATGATGGGGAGACATACTTTAGTTTTTGGGCTTGACCTTGGAGGGAAGAAAGAACGAGGAAGAGAGAGAGAGAGAGAGAGAGAGAGACAGAAAGAGAAAGAAAGAAAGAGATAGATATAGAAAGGAGGTTATATCATGGTGGTTTGTTTGACGTACAAGAGGTGACAGCATGATGCACACAAATAGATAGATACACACACACACACACACACACACACACGTAATCGACAGTCCCAGACAATGACTTCTCACCTTGGCGGCTGCCACAGGTGAAGAGGTGTCTCATTCATACCGGCCAGATGACGTCAAACTCCGCCGTTCAAGGGCCCTTCGATATTGTCCTCGTCGCCCCACGTGTGCAGCTTCTCACAGCCAGCGAAGCCTATTCAGATGAAAAAACTCAGTGGAGATAATGTAGAATGGAGATACATTTTATCTAACAAGCAAGCGAGTAAGTAAAGTTTATTTATAGCACCTTTCACAGAACAAAGTCACAAAGTGCTTCATGAGAGTAAAACAGTTAAAATAAGACCAGAAAACAGTAAAAACTATATATTTTTTTTACTTCCCATTCATCTGAATGAGGCCATGAAAATAGCCTGAAAAGTTCCATTTAACACGTTCATGAACAGATTCAACAACAGATCCCGCCACTGTGAATTTCAGTTGACGTTTGGTCTTACTTTTTAGAACGTCATTTCGCCAAGCAGACGAGAACATCGCGGAGGGATACCATTTAGGAGAGATAGTTCCTGTTTGGGAGACCGGATCTAGTTTTCAAATTCTAATTTTAGTGTAAACCAAGAATAGAAATACAAAATGACGACATACCAATTACTGCTTTATTGTCTTAAAAGTGGGATCTGTTGATGAATCTGTTCACAAACTTGTTACATGTACGTTTTCAGGCTCTTTTTTGTGGCCTCATTCAAATGCTACAAACTCTTCCCAGCTACATCTGATCTTGGTGAGTAGTTTATATTCTAGTTTTCATGGCGGTCAAGCACCAAATAACCCCCATGTTAAAATTAAGTGGAATATTGCTTTAAGTCTAGATCTGTCAGATTTATTCAGAGATCAGGCACAGTTGGATTTGAATGTGGAACCCCTCAGTTTGGGACATTATGAGGATTCAAACAGGCAAGCATCCAGTCACAAGCACCCAAAATACCTCACAAGTATAGCCCAATTACAAAATACCAATGAGAGAAGACATTTTACTAATCCTCACTAGTTAAGATGCTTATTTTATTATTATGGGGTTAGGGATAGTGTTAGAAATACAATTACATTCCATTCATGCTTGGGCAAAGGTTAGGAATTCAATAGTTAAAGTTCAATTTTAGGCAATAATGATGCAAATGAATGGAATGTCCTCACAACTATAGGAAAACAAATCTGTGTGTGTGTTTGTGAGAGTGTGTGTGTGCCTGTGAGTGTGCATGTGACTGTACACCTCCTACTTGTATGACGTTGGATGTTATTCAAGAAGAACGGGAACACACATGCACTCTCAGACACACACACACACACACACACACACACACACACACACACACACACACGCACACACACGCGCGCACAGTGCGATAAGGGAAAAGCCAGGAAGTTATTATTATCACCCAGCGGTGAGTGAATGACACAGTGACACGCACTCAGCAGTGACGCAGGGGCTTACATCCTTCCTTCTTTCTCTCTCTCTTTCCCCTTCTCCATCCTTCATGTTCTGGAAAAAAAACACAAAGCAAACAGGAGACAGAGAGAGAGAGAGAGAGAGAGAGAGAGAGAGAGAGAGAGAGAGAGAGAGAGAGAGAGAGAGAGAAGGGGAGAAAATGGCAGCCCTCAGCCTTTTCCAGGTCTTGAATAATTAAGCGTTGCTGAGCAGTTCAGTGAGCAGATAAATATGAATCTATTTTTAGTTTGCATGAACAACACTCGCCGCTCATGACTCATTAAAACGTGAGAGGTGAACTACCCGGGCTCACATGCGCATGCAAGAGCGTGCACACACACACACACACACACACACAAATATGTACGTATGGATGCTCGCATACATGCACACTCCAGCAAATAAACGCACATACATACACTCACACACATACAAACTTAACCTCCCTCACAGTCCACACACGGACCTGCTCTCTCTCCTGCTAGCACACACACACACACACACACACACACACACACAAACTTACAAACACACTCACATGATGCCAGCTCAGTGCTTCTGGCCAAAACAGTAACACAAATCTGTCCAAACAAAACTGTTGCTGTGCTTTAGTACATGTATGATGTCATCAATAACAAGCCCGGCATCAACCATAATAAAAACAATGTCATTAATCTTCCTGGATGGGATTCTCCAAAACATCTACAGAGTTTAGTTCCAAAATAAGGCATCCATTTGAAAACATTGGCACTTATTCTTGCAAGTCCAGACGTTCATTGTCTTGCATGAGATTGAGATGCGCAAAATGATTGCTCACCCCCAAGTTAAACTCATAATGGAAGTTAGGAGCACATCCGTGGATGGACGTAGGAACCAGGAAGCTCCGCCCCCCTGGGGAGTTCCTCTGGAGCCTGGACATTGTAAAGTAAATAGCAAGTCGAGCAACAAAATTCATTTTTTTCGGTCTAGTCTTGAGATTTTAAGTCATGAATATCAGGTGACTAGACATTCAAACTGGAAATGTGGAAAAGGAAGAGGATCCCAGCCTTGACCAAAAACACAAAGCTATTAGACAGCTAATGAGAACCAGCAGCACTCGGGGTCCCAAAGACCAGACTTGGAAACCATTACCTTGTACCATAGTGACAGGACATAAAGAATCCCAACTCCAATGCGTTTCGGCCATGCTGTGGCATCAGCAAGTAGCACACTGCATCTTCTCCCTGATGCAAACTCAACAGAAGCACTCTCTATCTCTCTACTTTGAATAACAGCAAACTTCCACTGAAAAGCATTTGACTGCAGCACTGGGCTAAATCCAGGCTTGGGCAGATAATATTTGAAAAAAAAAACCCATTAAGCTGGCTGGAAATCATGATATCATAAAGCTGATATGCATAATGTAGAACTGTGCACACATAATATATATATGGTCAAAGAAGATATCCTTTTCCCTCGAGCTTCTTGTGACCTGCATTTGTGCTCTGGACTCCTCATGAACCCCCAAAGCCTTCTGGGTAGTAATCCTCCCCAGCAGCCTGGCTGGGATTGGCTGACTTCACAGCATGGATATATATATATTTATAGGCTATATATATAGGTTTCTCAGCAACTCCGGGCTCAATGTAACAAAGTTGCTGACCAGTGTTTTTTATTTTTTTTATTTTCAATTGCACCATGCCTCGCATTTGTCCTCTCCGCTTCAGTAGCCAGCACGATCTCTGCTGTCATATCACGTCTTATCAGCCTGCTACGGAGGTTTTTTAAAGAGTTCATGTGGAAAATCACATTGAGGTATCAGGGAGAGAGAGGGAATGAAAGAGAGAGAGTATGTGAATGTGTATGTGTGTGTGTGTGTGTGTGTGTGTGTGTGTGTGTGAGTGAGTGTGTCTGTGTCAATGCCAATGTATGTGTCTAGAGGGAGGTTAAGTGTTTGTGTGCGTGTGTGTGCGTGTGTGTGTGTGTGTGTGTGTGTGTGTGTGTGTGTGTGTGAGTGAGTGTGTGTGTCTGTGTCAATGCCTGTGTATGTGTCTAGAGGGAGGTTAAGTGTTTGTGTGTGTGTGTGTGTGTGTGTGTGTGTGCTTGCATGTGTGTGTTGTGGGAGCGAGGTTAAAAGTGCATGCGTGTGTATGTGCGTGTTGTGCGAAGGAGGTTAAAAGTGCATGCGTGTGTGTGTATGTGTGTGTGTTTTTGGGTGAACATAGGAACATGTGCCAGGGAATGTTCACAGACACTGACGTCTCAGGAACACACACACACACACACACACACAAAATTTGCCTCTCCATGACATCATCAGAGCGCTCCGGGACTCTCGGTTCAACAGCTGGCTCTTTGCATACCAACCTCACCAACAGTCGACTGGAAATGATGTCGCTCACTCAGAATTGGACCACTAAGCACACCGGCTTATCAACTAATAATATCGACCATTAATAAAAGTGACATTTGCTAAATGATTAGTGACATGAAAGGTAAACACATTAGAGAAGAGCATTTCAGCTCCTGGTAATGTTAAGAGCTTTGTCTGCAGATCAATGTATTTTCTAAATTATTAAGACATGAATTCTAGGTAATAGCTTTAGACTTTCTCCTGTTAACAAATCTATACTATAGTGTGTGTAAGCCTTAAGATCACAGAAATCACGATTGTGCCTCTGGGTGGATTTTCCCTGCATTGCATATCTCTGTCAACACAGGTGATAATTTACGTAAGGCCAGTGTTAGCACAGTGTTTATTCACAATGGAAAGGTCCCAAAATAGCCCCGACAGATAAACAGATGGGCTACCTGATACTCATAACCTTTTATATTCACGGTCTGTGTGAGCGCACGGCTGACGTCACGGCAGCCGCAGCGCTAATCAGCAGCAAATAGAGGGAACGCAAACACGCCGTCAGATTTTGTGAAGCACGAATTAAACGACCTAGAAAGATACGTGACGCAGATATACAAGGCACACAACACACAGCGTGGGGGGAAAGTTACTGAGCTACTACTTAAAATAACTTGTTTGAGTATTTTTGTGTTAACCACTTCAGAAACGTGCCATAGTAATGTGGCTGTGCTGCCAGGTGTGTTGATTATTGTTTTAAAATGCAATGCAAGATGTTCTGTTTTTAAAACAATAATCTAATGTAATTTATATCAAGCAGACTTAGATTGTGGGTTTTTTTTTTGTAATTAGCAGAATTTTATCTGCATGAGGTTCTAGTTTTTTTTATTTGTGCTAATAAAAATGAAACAGTATGAAAAGCGTTAAGTTACTAGTTACCACAAATAAGTAATCTGAGTACTCACACACACACACGCACGCACGCACGCACACACACACACACACTCGCATTAACACACAACCTCTCCTCCTCCCCCCACTTCAAAAACACACACACACACACACACACACACATACAGATTTCTCTACTTCAGCCAAGCATTTACTCCAGTTTTAGTGGACACACACACACACACACACACACTTACAGTCAGTGCAATAAGTGAACAATTCATCCCCAAACAGTGAGCACTGCTGGTTACAGTAAGAGCAGCGCGGCCCCACAGGAGGCTCCAGCTGAAATCTAGCACTTCGATCAGCGGAGCAGAAACAATCCTCCGGTGTGAGTCTCTCACCACTCGCTGAAAGGACTCTTTTTAGCCGCTAAGCTATTGGCCCGTTCCCTCCCTCCTCTCCCAGGAAAGAGTTTGGGAACCGGCCACGGCCCTGGCAGCGTCGGCCCTCGTTGAGTAACAAAGTCCCAGAGGATCTCTGCTACCAACCTGAACACGGAAACACCCACATCAGTATCTCTCTCTGCTTGTCTTTCTGGCTTTTTCTCTATTTCTCCGGCTCTTCCTGTTTCTTTCTGTCTCTCTCTCTCTCTTTCCCGCCTGTTTGTTGGCACCGAACAGGAGAGAAAGGTGGTTGCCGACAGTTATTTTGAGTGCGAGTTTGACTATTCCCTCACTTGACCTGCGAACTGAATACAAGCCTCAGATGTAGAATGAAAACGTACAAACAAAACCGTTCCTTGTGTTCAAGAAGGCCGTATTGATCCACTGACCCCTTCGCATTCACGGCTATAATCCCTTCTTTCATTTTGTACTTGGCAATCATACTGCAAAAAATAATGTGGAAAAAGAATGACTTATGTCGGTCAGGCTAACCTCAAGTTTTTTATTCTAAAAATAAGTGCTAGATTCAGTGGGAAAGAGAGAAAAGTGAAGAAATAACTTCCAATCATGCTATTTGTTGTGATTTGTTGTTTTTCTAGCAGTCATTTTAGAGCCGATGTCACGATTTTTGAATGGTAGATATATCATTTTTTAGAGATGATAACGGCATCCCACCCGGTGATTACCAACATCATTTTTTTCCTGCGTTTTCTGTTTCTCCCTGTGCTTTTGTTCTATATCTTATTCTCAGTAGGAGTTAATAAAAGGAGAGCTGCAGACAAAGAGAGGCAAAACACATCTGTGCATAAAACTGCATCCAAAGGGCTTGTTCAAAATAAAGATGGACTCTATGTTTTATGTCAAATTTGATCTCTCTTTTACGTGTGACAGTAAGTTTTGAAAACAGCAAGGTTGCAGAAAGACAGAGGAAGTAGGCCGTAATCATCGGTGCAGGATAAGGCCGCGCTGCAACCATATTTCCACTGTCCTGTCGTGTGTTGTGTGTTGCAGTGACAGCTCCATGTGACCCAGTTCTGTTCGGCCAACATCTGAGCTCCCCGCTGCAGGTTATACTGCACTGCACTCACTCACTCCCTATAAAACCGAAGCGCTGGCTGCCCGTCTCGGCTTCCTGTGGTACATTGTGTTTCAGAAAAGCCTGTGGGAATTCTCGCTCGGCTGCAGCTCAGCCGAAGGAACGGCGGCGTCTTCTACGCGGCGGCGCGAGTGAAAATATATACCGCTCAGCGCTGGAGAGAGGACACACTGACCTCAGCTCTGTTTTCTTCCCCCCGCTCTGTATGACGCACTCAAGCTCTCTCTCCATCCCTCTCTCACTCCCTCCACCTCTCTCTGTCACACACAGTTTTGATAAGAGTGATAACAAGGTAGTACATTGGCAATACAGTGGCTTTATTTCTGATAACATAACTGTTGACACTCAATCCCTTAATATAATAATCCATTTTGATTTCAATAAATGTCCTTTCTGCTTCTATCGCCGAATGATAAAACACAATAGTGATTCAACCTGCATCCAGTTCATGAAAGCTTTTACATTTGCTGTTCTGAACACCTGGTGACGGTTAGGTTTTTCCCGGGAAAAATTATCTGCCACACACGAAGGGATGCGCTTTCAGTTTCCAGCAGCAGCAACGGCGGTTTGTTTGGAATAAACAGAAGAAGAACTGTAGTTAGCATGAGCAGCGATAGCCACCGTGGCTGAACAGACAAAGAAAAGAGCGCCGCCCACAGAAACTCAAACTGCATCAACAGAAAATCTAAGGAAAGAGACGTCGCAGTACTGGACACACTGTTTGATTGACAGGTGATCTCTGGGAAGTGCAGTGCAGAAACACCACAGCAATGAGCGCTGAGCACCAAAGAACCAACCACCAAAAAACACATTGAAATCGAGGATTACCCCTTTAATTAAAGTATGATTAACTATTGGTGTTGCCTGTGTGTTTATGTGTGTGTGCTCCTACATGCCTCAGTGTGTGTATATACTTGCATGCCTTTGTATGTCTGTGATTGTGAGTGTGTGTACCTGTGTGTATATACTGTATGTGCCTGTGTAGAAGTGTGTGTGTGTGTGTGTGTGTGTGTGCGTGTGCGTGTGCGTGTGTTTGTGTGTGTGTGTGTGTGTGTGTGTGTGTGTGTGTGTGTTTGTGTGTGTACACGTGTCCGTGCCTTCTCATACATGTGTCTATGTCCAATGTCTTTGCATGTGTGTATGTTTGTGTACCTGTATGTCCTTGTGTACATGTGTTGTGGGAGTGGAGTGGCACTGGACCTTGAGACAGAGAGAGAGAGAGAGAGAGAGAGAGAGAGAGAGAGAGAGAGAGCCTTTTGGGAACAATGGTGGCTTATTATTGGGAATCCCTCGCTTCCCCTTTCTCAGAACTGGCTGTCCTAGTTGTAACATGATCACTGTGACAACCACAGCCATCACCACGGCTACAGACCTACAGGTAAACAAGGGGGGGTGGGGGGGTGGGGGGGGGGGGGTGAGAGGAGGAGGACAACGAGAGGGACGAGAGAGTAGGAAGTAGGAAGAGAGGGAGGAGGAGACGAAGACACGCTTTAAGAGATGTGTGGAGTGGAGGACAAGTAAACAAGAGAAATGAGGAGGAGGGAAAAAGGAGGATAGGAAGGAGGAGAAGGAGCGTGAGGAGGGAAGAGGAAATTAAGCAGGTAGAAGGAAGGATGCTCAAGTAAAGAGAGAGGAGAAATGGCAGAGGAGGAGGAGGAGGAGGAGGAGGAGAGGGGAAAAGGAGGAGGAAAGAGGAGAGGTGGATGGAAGAAAAGGAAGGATATAGGAAGAAAAGGAGAAGAGGCTGGAGGACAGGATGTAGATACAGGTAAACAACAAAGAGGAGGGGGGACAGGAGGAGAATGGGGCCAGAAAGAGAGGAGTGCAGCTTAGGAAGAGCAGGCAAGCAGCACAACAAAAACACACAGGGGGAAACGAAGGAGCGTACACATAGAGGAGAGGAGAGGAGAGGAGGAAAGGATAGACACAAGCACACAGGGGATGAAGATAGGAGAGGGAGGAAGAGGAGGAGGAGGAGGCTGATGGAGGGCAGAGTAGAGTCCCAGGACAAGAGAGGAGAGGGAAAAGAGGAAGAGAAGGAGGAGGGGGGGAAGAGAAAGAAAGAGGATAGACTCACAGGTAAACAGGAGGGGGAACTGAGGAAGTAAAGGAAGAGGAGGAAGAACTAACAGTTCTTCAGGGATGTACACACCATTACACACCAGTACACACCATTAAAAAAAACATTAAAACACACACACACACACACACACACAACTGCCCTTTCAGGTACATAGTGTAGTTCAAACAACTTAACGGAATGCACCTTTGGGATATTGTCCTGTTGGTCAATTTACTCATGAAATCATCAAGAAAAGCATCCATGTGTCCCCGGTAGATTGCTTTCTTCGGTGCTGCATGCTAACTCTTTAGCATACGCAATGTTGAGTGATAGTAGGCGACTAGCATTATCTCAAAAGTTTAAAAATAAGAAACTTTAGCAACTCTAAAGCTAAATGGTAAGCTGTTTCAAATGATTTGAGGTCAAATCAGGGTGTTTGTTGAAGGAGATTGGTAAAATGTATGCAAATATAATATCATAATAACACACTGTTTTGAATAACCAGGAACTACTTTCCTTGTTTTTCAGTGGAAGTGAACTTTGTGGACAATGGGACACTGCTGACAGCTAAAAATCACTGTGCAGTGGATGAATACATTGTTGTTCACCTGAAATAGTTCCAAAAATAAACCTGGCTACATCAGCTATATTGGAGTAATGATATTTCATTCTTAAAATGTATGAATCTACAAGCCATATAATAAAAAAACTAACACAAAAACATCTTTTTATTACTACATGGTCAGTCTTCTTACTTTGGATAATGCTAGTCGCCTACTATCACCCAACATGGTGTATGCTAAAGTGTTAGCATGGAGCACCGGAGCAAATGATTTACTGGGGACACGTGGATGATTTTGGTAAACAAAGTAAACCAGACCAAACTGGTACTCCAAGAAGGATAAACAAATTATTTGCACCTTCTTTTTGATCAGGGCGTGTTATACACACAGAAAAAAAGAGAAGAGGAGTGAAAAAAACAGGTTAAAAAAACAGAGTAGAAGGGAAGGGGAGGAGGGAATAGAGAGATGTGAAGGAGGGGAGTTTCGGGAGTTTCACTTTTACAGGTTAAAAGCGACCGACACCCAACAAAAGCATTCCTGTAAAACGGCAACAAAAACACTGTGGGAGAGGAGAAGGACACCTTTGTTTATGAATGACATCTCCCAGAACCTGTTGACTCGCTGCTGACCCGTATTCTTCGGGGTGGGAACGTTCTCATGTTAGCGCCGGCCTCTTACGTAAACGTTTCGCGGGGCGCTATCGCTGGCATCTATGGAACGATGACTCAACCGTCAACAGCGACAAACAACTGAGGAATTTAAAAAAACAAAAACAAATGACTGCGCAGATACCGTACTTGAGGGCGAGAACATCGTCACTCTTCTTGCAAAATCAGTGAAAGGAATTAAAGGGCGCTTTCAGACATTTCTCTGATCTGTTGCCACAGGCTGAGATACCAAGCGAACCGCAGGAACAAACAACACGTATTTCTCTCTATCTTTCAGCTGCATTTCTTGGCTCACGGTGGGCAGCAAGCGAGGTTAGAATTATGAATGAGAGGAAGGGAGGCTGGTGAATGAATGGGCTTAGTGAGAGAGAGAGAGAGAGGGAGAGAGAGAGAGAGGGAGAGAGAGAGGGGCCTGGGGAAGGAGCAGTGTTCGTCAGTGATCCAGCTCCTCGGGGGTTTGATTCGTGACACGCCGGCGCTGCATCGGGGTCACAGTGTTCCAGCGCTGTTCCATGACGGCCTGTTTTTGAAAGGAGGAAGCATGGCGGACGGGGATGTTGACATGCAATAACGCTGAGTCAGACCTCGGGGGTTGATGCTCAGGTGCACACTATCACCTTGAACAGAGATGGAGATCAGTACAGTTCTGACAACAAATATAAGAAACGGTGTACAAAGGGTTTCAATCCAAAATGCTATATGTTCACTTTGGAAAACAATTATTACCTGATATTCATTACTCAATGTCAAAAGCACATATGACTCCATACTTTGGAGTGTTACTATATTTTAAGCAAAAGACTTATGAAACCTGAAAATTTCTGTGATATTCCAGGTTTAGTACATGCCAGCTGTACTCTTTTCAGATGGTGAATATGACATTTTGAAATGAAATGCAAAGATTTTGTTTTTCCAAAATTAGATATCTGCGATTTGAAAAAAGTGACACCTATTCCTAAAATGACTGATAGTACAAAATTAGATTAATTATTCATTTTTTTTTAAGGGATATTAGGTAAATTAAACCTTTAGTTGACAAAGCAATAAACAGACTGATTCCTCTGTGTTCTGAAGATGTTGAATGATGAATTTCAGGTGATGATTTTTAGTCCAAAATACATACAGAATTTTGGAAAATAAGACTTCACATTTTCAATGTACTTTATTTGTACCTGCTGATCCCCATCCACATTGAATTCAATCTTGTCCATCTCCACTTGTTCAAAAAGTATCTAAACATAAAACAGAATATCATCTTATCATACTGATTGAAAAAAAGATATGAAAGTGGTCTGAGACTTAGATTATACATCTGCATATCATTTCTGAAGTACTGCATGTACTGAAGTGAATGTACACACAAATGTTTCTCCATCATGACATGTTTAAGTGATTCCCAGGTCAGAAATAGGATCCTAGTGAGGTCGAGTCAATGAGGAGCTTTAACATGCATGACTCCCAATTATCCAATGCATTATGAAGTGTTATATCAGAGATAGAGGGAGAGAGAGAGAGAGAGAGAGAGAGAGAGAGAGAGAGAGAGAGAGAGAGAGATATACCAGCAAGAGAGAGACCAGCAGTGCAGCATTGACACAGCCATCTGGAAACATGGGCCCTGGCTAACTGGGTCACACACGCACACACACGCACGCACGCACACGCACACACCCCTCAATTCCCTGTTGCCATGGGAGTTCTCTTCCTCCAACCTGACAGAAAGAGTGGTATTAATTTCCAGACCTCATTCCCCTCGATCTCTTCCTCATCTCTCAGATTCCGCTCCATTTTCTATCCAAAATGTTGTTTTTGCTAACGCGTGCCTGTGCTTGCCACACAAATCTCACTTCTACCCCAAGAATCCTAATCTTTTCAATCTGTTACTTGGCACTTGTGTTGCAGAGACTCAGAGTCTTTTCAGTTTGTGTGAGACAGAGATTCAAAGTATTTTCAGCCTTTATTCGGTTCTTTGTGTTAGACTGTGAGGATGTGCTGTGTGGCTGTCTGCATATTGTCTAGAATAAGCATTTGAAGAGTTCAATTGCCCTTTGTAAACACTATTCATGCATTTAAAAAAAAAAAAAAAATCATTACCTGAAGTCACTTTTGTCAACGTAAGTCACTGCCGTCCTTCAAAAAGTAAATTTTTTTCTTTCAATTGCGTACTGTCAATCATTCTGAAAGCATGTCTTTTTTCAAATGGTGGATATTTCAAAACTATCAAAACTCTTCAGTTATATTTGCCATTGAAGAGAGTGAGTCTGTGCTTGGTGATTAAATAGATGTCTTAAAAAGCTCTCAATTGAATTCCTCAGCAGCCATAAGACACATGTGTATGTGTGTGTGTGTGTGTGTGTGTGTGTGTGTGTGTGTCACTTTCTCCTCTATCTTTCCCCATGGATTCCCAGGATCCTCCCCAGCCATACTGTATATTCTCAGGCCGAAGCGGTGGTGAAAGTGCAGCCGGATGGTGTGTCTATGTGGTTGTGCGAGGAGCGTACAGAGGGGACGGGGGGGCACGAAATGAATAAGCAGTTTCCCCGCACAGTGGTAGTTTTCTCCCCTTCTGAGCAGCTCCCATACATTCCTGGTTGGAGTGAGGGGAGCTCAGCTCAGCCTGAAGTGGTTGTTACATACCTGCGGCGAAACACGCGCCCTTTAATCATAGTCATTGAGCGGAGACGCGCCAGCCTTCGTGATGGTGCTGAATGGGAGGCTGAATGCCCTGCCATTCTCACAGCTTGTAATCAGAGCGCTGCTTGTGTAAACTGTGTCCCTCCACCACGCCGGGATATTTGTTCAGTTGAAATGAGCGGAAAGTAGACCTTTGGTACTGTGATAACCCTTCGCAGTGGTGTTTTTTATTGTTTCGGGGGTTGTTGTTTTTTTATGAAAGAGCGCGGGTCTGGGCTGAAAAGTGGGTCACAGGAGAATGAGTCCCGAAGTTATTATGAAGAAATTGGTATCTAAAATTACTGGTTATCTTGTCTTGCCGAATCCTGCCCGGGGCAATGTTCAGGTAGTCTGAAAAAGAAAAAAATAATAGCATTGGCTCCAAGGTTAGTCGGCCAATAACAGGATACATTTTACTTGATTGCTCTATACAATAGCTTGCACAATCAGTTGTGGGTCGTAACAAAAAATATTTTTTGAAATGTAGGTCCCCAGTTTAAAAAGAGTTCAAAAACCATTGCCCCAGAGAGAGGAGTGCAGTCAATTATTCCACTGGACTGAAAACGTGGAATGATGTTTGCATGGCTTCCGCTTTTAGTGGGTTTTTTTTTTATCCATAACCTACAGTCCATGCATAGATAAATTGGCCCAGAAACTTCAGGAAAGCCCTTTGCGTTCCCTCTGAGCAAAGACAACGCACGGTATGGGAAGAGGCATGGAGGCGTATATTCATTCCACTTTATAGAGCACAAACCTCCTGGCCTCGTCTCTGAATGGGTATTACAACTCTCTGACCTTGTTGCTGTGGCTGGCAAGGCTTTACTCATTATACATCGCTTTTCTATACAGAGATGCTGACGCATGAAGGAGACAGACACATACATGAGATGATGGGTGTCTAAGAAATATATTCACATCCTATTCTCATCTTCTATACTTAGACTTAAAGGGCAACACCGCTCAATTTTACAAAGTCGTATAACCTGTTCCTGTGGCCTAGGATGGTCCGATCAATATTTGTCAACGTGAAAAACTCCCTAAGCCACAGACCAGACTGCTTAGGCCTCAACCTGTGATGTCATCAACATGTAAAATCTAGAGTTGCTCCACAGAAAATTGGGAAAGAGCACACAGGGAGTTTTTTTGGCATATACTGTATGTTTTCTGGTTCAGAACTACAATAGAAAAAGATCGATGTTCTGTAGATCCAGAAACTCAGTCACTCATTCATTGCCAAGGAAGCAGCTCCACATTTGTACATCTTGGTGACTTCACAAGATCTTGGTTGTTTGACTTTTGGAAAGGGTTCTTCCTGTTCACAAATATGGACTGGACCGGCATGAGATCATAAGTGCAAAATATATAAATTCTTAAAGGAATAGTTCCCCCAAAAATGAAAATTCAGTCATTATCTACTCAACCCCATGTCAGTCGAAATCTCTTTATAGCTCCAAAAAAGGCATAAAATGTCCATTAGATTTCTCCAAACAGCTCATGCAGCATAATCCAAGGGTTTTATAGCCAAACGACTGCACTGTGGGTCCAAAAGTCCAATATGAACCTCATCATCTCCTAAATTTTCCTCCCTGACGATGCTCTGGTCACACACAGCCGACAGTGCTCTGGTGGACGACTCTGCTTGCTACTTGCGCAACTGTTGCTGCCTTGTAAGCGTTGTCAAGCATTGCCAGTGAGGAAAATAAAGGACATAATGAGGTACATACTGGACTTTTGGACCCTCACTTGGATTGTGCTGCACAAGCTGTTTGGAGACATGTAATGGACATTTTATGCTTTTTTTGGAGCTGTAAAAAGATGAGATTTGACTGAAATGGGGGTGAGTAGATAATAACTGAACATGTATTTGGGCGTGAACTATGCCTTTAACTTGACTTCAGGTATAGTTGATGGCAGATTAAACTACTATACAACATATACACAGTACGTTATCTCCTCCACTGCAAAACTGGACTTTGAAACACTGAGTTGAATACTTTTTCACCCGTCTGGATCGTCCCTGAAGCATGAAACCCAGCTTGTCCTCAGTGCCCTGAGCTGCTAAAGCATACAAAGAGAAAGAGAGTGTAGCCGACACCAGAGAGTCACAGAGGAACAAAAAAATACCTCGCCGCAGAGACGCATCAGTGGAGGAGTGCAGTCACTCATCCATTTATACAGGTCCAGGGACACTGTATACAAGATCTGCACTCTCTCTGGTTATGAATTTTTGATAGCTGCAGGGGTGATGTTTGTCTCGAGAGCAGGGAAATGCTTGAGAACTGAGGATTTGGAACGATACCTGACTGACAGAGTCCTGCAGAGCTCTCAGCAGTGCATCTACATAGAAAAGGCAGAGGCCGGGAATCGAACCAGCATCCAGCAAGACAGTGCTATGACTCCAGTTTTAGCGATTTTCATGTTTTCACTTCAGTTGAAGGATTGGGTTGAGAAAATTCTACCATCCTTGGGCTTATAAAACCATCTCAAACCACTTTGGATAGACTCAAAAACGCATGGTGGGCGAGCTAAAAACCTGGCTGCTTTTCTTAGCTCCTGAAAAGTTGACAATCCACAGATAGCAAAAATATAATTATGATGATAATCTTGATTTCAGGCATATTGAACAAAATGTTTTTCTGTTATCTGTTATGTTCAACTATACAAAGGAAGATGAAACATGCAGGATCATTTACTGGAATGAAGGTCTGCTTCAGGTTGCCACTGGTTTACGACAATCTTGTTCAGGGAAAACTGTGCATGAGTATTGATGAGCAAGATATGCTGTCATTGGACCAGAATTTCCCAAGGTACTTTCCTGTTTCATCTGCAGAAAAGACCCTTCTCATCACGCTGGAGAGGGAGATAACAGCTACAGGGCAAAATGAGCACCAGGTCAATGGGTTCCTTTGATCGCATTACAAGCTTGTAAACAGACTGTAACGATTAAGATCTATATCTCTCTTTCTGTCTCTCTCTGTCTCACACACACACTCTTTTCATCTCCTTTTCTCTTTGCCTTCCTCTCACTTTTTCTCCCCTCCCCTCACTTTATTTGCTCCCTTTCTGTCTTCCACTCTTTCTCCCTTCCTGACTGCCTCTCTCTCACACACACACACACACACACACTCTCACACATACACACACACTCACACTATAAGTGATATGATGAGTGTCTGACCTGGGAATATTAAGCTGTTGCTGTCATCCTGGCCCACCTGCTGAGACCTGTGGCTGTTATTGTTGTTGTTAGGAAGCCTGGCAACAGGAGCAGAGTGCTCAGGACTGGAGCCGTGATTCTATTAAGTCTCAGAGATCTGTGTGTGTGTGTGTGTGTGCATGTTCATGTACATTGTGTCTAATGTCTTGATACAAGTGTGCATGCCTGATAGTTCTGTGTATATGTCTGACGTCTCTGCATGCGTCTCCCTGTCGCGCGTCTCACAGCTCCTCCACCACACACTCAAGAAAGAAAAAAAAACCCCACTCAGCCCTCGTGTTTACAGCGGAGACACACAGCGTCTTGTCGACTCAGAACAATGAGCTCCTTCACGGTGCGTGGTGACGGCAGCGGGTTCCCACCGGCCAAGCGGCCAGGTACTCCTCTCTGGCACAGATCGTACTGAGCGCTGAGCCAGACCAGTGGAAAATCCCTGCGGAGGTTAAGAGAGAGAGCAGGAGGCCTCCAGGGTGAGCAGCCAGCGATCCTGCTCCCTCGTGGTGTAAATACATAGGCGTATACACACAAGTACATACACATGGCTCAAGGCAGAGGCCATATACAAAAGGATGAAATAGAATCAGAGGAGGGAGGCAGTAGTTCAACCAGAAGACCAAGCCCTCATTCTGGCGAGCAGCCGCCTCTGACCTCTCTGTTTAGGGGGTCCAGCAAAAAGAAAATTTCCCTTCAGGGCTTCATAAAGTAGACTATTATTTTTGAGTGGTGATCTGATTCCTTTTTTCCTCTTAAGTGATTCTGCAGGTCAGCTTTATATGCTGGAGTGTATGAAATATTCTCTTTCTGTAAAATACACTACCAGTCAAAAGTTTGGACACACCTGATTGAATGTACTATGTTTTTTTAATTATCTGAAAGCCATTTTGATCTAAAGGCTTATGCTTAAATGCTTGAAATTTGTTTCTTAGACAAATATAAATAGTGAAGTTGATGCCTATGTATGAATTTTGAAGGCTTTCCAAAGCCTTTGCCTTTCCATCAAGGCAAAGGGTGGCTACTGTAAAGAATCTAAAATATAAGATAGGTTTGATTGAGTTTTGATCACTTTTTTGGTCACTGCATAATTCCATTTGTGTTATTTCATAGTTTTGATGTATTTACTATTATTCTAAAATGTGGAAAATAGTAAAAATAAAGATTTTTTTTTTTCTTTTGACTGGTATTGTATGCATACAAGAGACTGCATGTCCTCACACAAAGGGTCAGATGCACTGACACACACACACGCACACAGTGTGAAGTCTAGTATCACTGCCTATAGTGTGATCTCTCCCCTCCTTTCCTTGTCTTGGTGCTGGCGCTGCAGCCTGTGCCGCCTGTGTGCGCACCACCCACCCACCCATCTGCGCCCGTGGGGGCCCTCGGGCCCAGGGTC
Source organism: Centroberyx gerrardi (assembly GCF_048128805.1). Classification (NCBI taxonomy): domain Eukaryota; kingdom Metazoa; phylum Chordata; class Actinopteri; order Beryciformes; family Berycidae; genus Centroberyx; species Centroberyx gerrardi. Next base: position 16,195,578 of record NC_136020.1, on the reverse strand, counting down.
CATCTGGCACCTGCCTCCGTGTCTGTCGACTTGTCATCTACAACCACTGACGGCCCAAACGTGCCAGCACATTTGATCACAAAATACAGATTAAAGCTCTGCACCCATTGGCCTCAGCAACAACTGAAGGGTTGCATTACAAATAATAAATTTAAAATACATTCCGGTGTTTTAATAAACACAAGTTCTTGCATCCTCTAAATGTTATGACTTATATAAAGATAAGATAAAATGAGCTTCATTGATCCTGGAGGGGAAGTTGTGTACTCACTGCCATGGTTTGGTATCAATATTGATCTCAAGGCATCAAAAGCTTTTCAAAGGTATCAAAAAGCTTTGAAATGACTGATTCTTCCAATAGAATTCAGGCTTTCTTCTTAAATATTAAACAGAAATTCAACATTCAACAATGAAAAGGTATCAAAAAAGTCATCATAGTAAAATCATTATCAAAAAGTGTTGGTATCAGTATTATATTACAAAAAGATTCCAGCACCAAGCCCTGTTCACCACATCAGTGTTTTTCTTTTCTGTTCTCTCCTCCAGCTCACCATCTCGTCATACTTGTCTAGCACCACTGACGCATGATTCACAGTGTATCTTAACAAGTCCACAGTTAAAGAGGCTGGTCAATAACAGTATGACTGGATGCCAGTCAAAGGTTAGCTTGTGCTCTCCACAGCAGTGAGAGACAGTCATTACACAATGGGATTAGTAATCATGGATTACATCTGATAAGTGGATCCTCCAACTCATCCCACCTTGGCACTATTAAAGAAGCACGCCGCTGAGAAAAATCATTTAGTTTGAGAGTTATTGATAGGTAATAGGTCAATGGGAATTTGGTGATGTCATCTTGAGGAAACGTGTTCCATATGGTGTTAAGCACAGTTCAGTGAAATGAAGAAAAGCATGGCCTAAATCCTCACTGGGGGATACTGATAGGAAATTATAGTTTTCAAGTTATTGTTTGATGTACTGAGTACAGCAATTTGGGGCATTTTAAGAATTCAAATGAAAACAAAGCATTAAATCCAACTATCTAATGGGCTAAAGAGGTAAAAATCTTTCTTTGAGAAGGCTGAGGCAAAATAGAGTTCAATGCAATATGGGTCAAATGCTGCTTCAACAAACCTCATTTTATCACAAATTGATCATAAAATGAAGTCTTTTGTTGCGAGATAACATACCCACCATTTGAAAAAAGGGACGTCTGCTCTTACAAAATGATTGACAAAACAAAATTAAAACAAATGATGTAATTATAGTGTACATTTAGTAGGCAACTTTGCCAAATCCTAACTGGATCCTCTACATTTTAGAGATATTGGATGATGAACTTCAGGCAAAGACTTTTCCCCTGCAACGAATAAATGTTTTGAAAATGAACTACTCACATCTCTTAATTGATGGTAGTGTGTGATCTTTAAATAGACTCATACGAAGCTGTGGAATCTTTATAGAGTCTAACTAAATGGCAGTGATGGATGATATTAACCAGCCTGTGGGATCAGGCTTCAACTGGAGGAGACGACAGCTTGGCACATGCCCCACTAGCTTTAATGAGGATTTCATGGTGAGAGTGGATGAGGCCTCACTAGTCCTCAGTGTAAGCAGAAGGGCTCCTGATGAAGACAAGTTGCCCGGTCATTTGCATGTCAAAAGCCTGGAGACACGAAGACAATGTGGGATTACGCCGGATGCACAAAGGAACACAGATGTCAACGTATTGAGACTGACAAACATTTATACCGCCATGTTTTATTACGGGACAGTGCAGGGGGTGATTGGAAGCGTTGTAATGAAGTTTTTAAATTGGCTAATTAAAAGAGCAACCCATAGCCACAGCATTGCTCCCCCTTCATTGAAACACTGCTACCCCCATTTCTGGGTTTGTTTACCTATTGATTTACTGGATTGAAGACATTTTTTCACTCTAAAATCTCTGATATTTTCATATAAGGGCTGAGAGTATGTGACAGATAAACATGAGTTTTACATGCAGTTTCTCTCTAACACAGTAGAGAGTAAAGCAGACCTGTACCTGAGTTATGAAAGGTTAAATCCAACTCTTCAACAACACAGGTGAATATAGTCAAATAGGTGCTTCAGGTGGTCAAAATAACTCTGGATTGCAGCTTTGAATTTCATAAATTTCTTGAGCATGTGGAGTTTGTCATGTCTGCTAGATATATCAAGCAGAAATGTATGTTCCAGGGGTAATTAAAACAGAGAGCCTACTCCTTTTTCCCAAGCATATAAATCAATCCCTTCATCATGAATTAGATCCCTGAGAAGATTTAGGGACCAGCTGTCTTATGAAGTCCTCAAGTACCCATATGTCTCCACTCCGGTCGAATTGGAAGCAGCCATTCAAGACTAATTGGATGTGTGTAGGCGTCTGGGTGAGCTATCAAGATGACTTTTTACACTGGGATAAGGATTTTAGGCATGAGGTCTTGTAAGTGCTCAGCGCTTCCCATGAGAGGCCGAGGCTCATGTGGCTCCACACATCTAAATCTGCATCAAGGACAGATCTACTGTAACAGCAGACGCTTTAGATAGAGATATGGAGGTACGAGGTTTTACTCGAACAGCATGCTGCTTGTCACACAGAGCGGCTGGGCAGCAAAACTACAACTCATTCTGCTAGTTCAACATGCTGACATCTATCTGTCTGTCTATCATCTATCTATCTATCTTTCTATCCATCTATCCATCTATCTATCGATCTATCTGTCTATCAGAGGTGGGGACTCGAGTCTCGCATGACTTGGACTCGAGTCAGACTTGAGTCACAGTTTTAATTGCTCTAGACTTCACTTGATTCATGATGAAAAGACTTGAGACTTGACTTGACTTGGGTTTTGGTGACTTGGGACTCGACTTTGACTTGTACTTTGACGACTTGAAAAGGTTTCTAAAGTCTCGACAAAAGATCTTGTGTTTGTGTAAATGACTTAGATTGAAAGTGATGAGATTTGTTCCAGCAGACGACTGAATTTGTATGGAATGATTGAATTTATTGAAGTTGAAACTGATTTAGAAATCAAACTCATGATGCTCTTACCAAGTTTTGATCCTATTAAAACCATATTGCATTGAAAAGTCCTAGATATTTTGTTTTAAGATATGAAATTGATACTGGACTCTTGATTTGTTCTGACTTGACTTGGTGTTCTACATTTAGACTTGAGACGTGACATTAATGACATGGACTTGACTTGGTAATCTACATTTAGACTTGGGACTTGACTTGAGACTGGTTCCTCAAGACTTGAGACTTGGGACTCGAGCAAAGTTTAGAGAGCAGGAAGTATCTTTAGATGATTGAGTTGAGTTGCTTTCAGCTGCTGCCTGTTCTCTATAGTGAATTATATATATGCTTTACAGTGCTGATTTATAGACTTCAGTGTGTGCTACAGTTTGAACTGCAGTTGTCTGTGATTACAGGTAAAAGCTAATGGTAACCTGTAGGGAGTTGCTGCCAGGACACTGACTCACCAGAGGGGGCAGCACCTCCCCAGAAAAACAATATTCCCACTCACTCCTGCTTCCTGGAAACCCTTGACACACACACACACATACATAAACACATGCACACACACACACCACGTCATCAGCCCCTGTTACTCATGGCCTTTCTGCGTCCAATAATGGAATGACTTATGTTATTGTTATTGTACGGTAGGTAGGCAAGCAGGAGGCATAAAATGGAAAAGCAATTAGTTATAGTTTAGGGCTGCATGTGTGTGTGTGTGTGTGTGTGTGTGTGTGTGTGTTTGATGATGCATAACGTCCCTACTCTCTCTCTCTCTCTCTCTCTCTCTCTCTCTCCATCATGCCAGCATCACTCCCTCTCCTCCCTCGGCCCTCGAGACACATCTGTCTCTTATTAGCCCTGCGGTTTCTGCAGGTTGTCATCCAGTTAATGGCTCCTGTGATGTTTCGCCTTGGCCATGCTGACTGTCATGTCACGTGTAACAATATTGTGATTATTACTATAGGCAGTGCAAATGAGCAGGAGCCTTAACACATGCTATATTGGACATGTAAATTAGCCTTGCCCAGCCTCCCGAGGGAGCGTTGTCTACAAGATGAAGAATATCACATGCTGGGGGTTTTATAAGACGTATACAAGGGTTAATTTCATTAGTGCTATATGTGCTATATATCCATTTACAGGTCAAAATCAATACCTGAAGTTCATTATTCAATATGTCTAAAGTCTAGATAATCCAATCTGTAAATATGTTATCATTTTGTCAACCAAGAACTGAGGCTACCTACTTCGCTTTAAAAATTAGCAATTTTATTCTTGCGCTATCATTTGTAAGAGAAGGTGTTGCTGTTTTCAAATGGTAAATATCCTTTTGGAGTGAAAATCTTTACATGTGTAACTATGAATGTGACCATCCACAATGTAAATGGTGTGCGTCAGGTTCGAAATGATCAATGAGACACCACAGACTGATTTCTGTACAAAAAAAAGGGAGTTTAATTGAAACTTTTGTATCAAAAAATAGCAATATCCATCCTCCACAGCCACAAGTCACACAGCTAAACTGAAAGAACTCGAATATGAGGCTGTGACAACTAAGAAAGCTCTACTCCAACCCGTTGTCTAGCTTTCCATAGAACTCAAATGGATTTGACAGTACAGATGTATCCCAAAAACAGATGGATTTTTCTGATATTTAACCATTCAACATTACCAACAGACTTTAAGAGTAGTTAAATAACATTCAAATGCTCTTTCAAATTTAAGTAAACCTTGTTTTATTCCGTTTTACATCGACAACTGCTTCAGTGCATCCTCCACATCTCAAAAAACCATGTCGAAATGTAGAAATAGAAGTTACAGGAATGCAAACAAAAGGCCAAGTAAAGATATGCAAATTTAGGGGGGATTTTAAGCATAGACAATAAATAAATAAATAGCCACAGAGTGTGGAATGTCTACATGTTTACAAATAAATTAAATGCAAATGGGGAGGAAAAAAATGTACACACACGAAAAAAAAAAAAAAAAGAACACGCTGTACAATATTTGTATTCAAAAAGGAAAAAAAAAAAAATACATAACTGAGTCCATGAATATTGCATTGATTGTGCATTTCACACCCCAAACCCTGAGGGAGGCCAGGGGCGGGGGCCATGTAGTGTCAAGCAGTGAGATGGCGGGAGGCAAAAGAAAAGAAGATAGGTCAAGAGGGCCACACACCCCGCAACAGGCATTGGGGGCCAGAGAGGGAGAAAAGGGTGGGGGGAGGTGTGTGTGTGTATTGACGTTTTGTAGACATTCAGAAAAGACAGGATCCAGTTTCCAAACACCTGTTCAGGCTATAGAGTGAGCGAGCAGCGTTAAAGAGAGCGACACAGAGTTGAGTCGAGTGTGTTTCAAGTATTCCATTGTCAGAAGAGCCCCCACCTCCTTCTCCTCTCCTATCTAATGCTATCTTAGCCTCTTGGCCGGTGGCCGGTTGGCTTACAGTGATGGAGGGGGAAAAAACGCGCAGTGCCCCGCTTCCATCACGGCAAGGGCAACTGAGCCGTCCGGCCGCGGGCGATCCAAAAACAGAGTTGTTGACGAAAGCCCCCACAAAAGCAGCTTTCCAAAAAAAGGCACTCCAAATCAAAATTAAAACATTTAAATAAAAAGGTTTTCTCCAAGCTCTATGAGAGCAGCCATGTCTGAATAGGAGGGCCTTGCCAGCTGCATATACCAGCCTTGTAACAAAATGAGTAAAAAAAAAAAAAAAAAATTTGGGTAAAAATAAATAGTGCTGGTAAGACCGCCCAAACAGCAAAATGTTCCCTATTAGGAAACAAGTAATGGGGGGGGGGGGAACAGAAAAAGAGGGGAGGGGGGAAATAAGATAAGGAAGAACAAACAGTAATAAATTATAAATTCCCTACAAAAGAGGAAAATTAAAGTACATTTTTCTTGCCGGTCCAGCTGAGTTAAGCGCCCGGCCACTGACGGGCCGCCGGGGCTACAGGCTGCTGGCCTTTAGTCCATGTCACCCCCTCCGTCCCCACCCGCCTTTCCCCAGAAAGTCTGTTCAGTCCACCGCCTCCGTCCTCAGAGGCTCTCCTTGCTGGAGCTTGTGCTTGACGAAGAGTCTGTGTCGATGGTCCTGAGGCGGATGTCACCGGCGGCGGGCTCCTCTGGCGACTTGGGTGACTCGGCCGTCGCCCTCATCCAGGGATGGTCGCAGATCTGCTCCAGGGTGGGCCGGTCTGAGGGCCGCAGGGCCAGGCACCATTTGATCAGCTGCTGGCACTCTGGAGGAGAAGGGGGACAATGACAATGATGAGGATGAGAGGTCGACAGCTCGAAGGGGAAATGAGTAGTGTTGGTCTGATTGTGGCTGGATTGCATATGACTCAGGATCAGCTGACCCAAAATAGTCTGTATGGATTTACAAAATACTAGGGTGTAGGCATCACATACAGCCAGTGCAAGAACATACATCCTTCATCGAGTAACATGTCTTGTGTAAGCAACAGGGCTGTTATGTGTAGGGTGGGAAATTAACACCTGCCAAATTCTCTAAATTTTGGCTGCTGTTGGTAAACCTCTCTTCCGGCCATGTTGGCAGATAATCCACTATGATTATGAGGTGTTATTCTAATGTAAAAATCAAATTGGTTGGTAAAATAGTGGAATTGGCATGTGAATTTTGGGATGTACCAGTCACTGTGGCTAGGGGGCAATCAAGTTAAGTTCCCTGCTCTGGTTGTGTGTGTGTCGTTTTTAGTTGACCTACCAGCAGAAATCCTCCTCCGGAAGTACAGCCTCCCTCTGAGGATCTCCTCGTCCTGCTCAAAGGGGATGTCTCCACATACCATGTCGTACAGCAGCACGCCTAGCGACCACACCGTCGCCGAGCGACCGTGGTATCTATGGAAGCGGATCCACTCTGGTGGGCTGTACACTCTTGTACCTAGAGGAGGGATGGGGAAAAGGGGAGGATGAGGGGTGAGCTTGTGTGAGCTTGTGACATAGTATGCTGCAGTAATGGGGATCTAGTGAGCATCTGTACTCGTGACTGCTGACTAAAATATGGGAACAGTCCACAGGAAAAAAAAGCTGAAAATGATTAGTACGTATGTGTCTAAAATGCCTGAGTCATGGTAGAAATGCTTTCCTTCTTTCTTTAGCCACAAAACACAGAAAACTGGGTGACCTGCCTGCTTCTCCTCCCTCCCCCTCCCTTCTTTTCCGCCCCCTCCCTCCGGGAAGGAGGAACTTGGACACCAAACAAAAAAGCGCAATGTGAGCCCATCACGTGAACCGCCGACTCGGGTTTCACAACAAACAGATGTTACGTGGCACTGACCTAATACCCATAAACTGCGCCTGTGACTCAAGCTTTACTAACAAAATAACAACCGGAAAGATAAAAAAAAAAAAATACACTCCATCTGACATTAAGGACTATATTCGAGTTAAAAACGGCACCAGCGAGATTAGTGAATTTAATAGAATTGATAACATGTGCGTCATTGCGCAAAAAAAAATACAGGTAACTTTCCATTAGGGAAGATCGATTAACATCCATAATAACGATAAGTCGTGAGACCCTAGGCAGGGAAAACCCTCGACCAAAAACAGACCACTGCGTCACAGCCTGGTGAACGCCTCCATCACTGAATATAGCACAGCGGAGCATCAAGGGCAAGCCGTCTAACGAAACACAACCCAGCCCACACGATTACGCATCTTTTATGGCAGATTAAAACAGCTTATAAATAAAGTGAGAAGATGAAATCCTATATCACAGCGGTCTATAATTGCAATTCATATAGAAGGGGGAGGGGTGGTGGCTGATGCTTACCATCAAAATCGGTGTAGACTGTGTCCTTGAGAATCGCCCCTGAGCCAAAGTCAATAAGCTTGAGCTCCCCGCTGCGTAGATCCACGAGTAGATTTTCGTCTTTGATGTCTCTGTGTACTACACCGCAGCTGTAGCAGTGTCTGACCGCCTCCAAAACCTGGCGGAAAAAGCCCCTCGCCGTGTCCTCGTCCAGGGCGCCCTTCTCGGTGATGAAGTCGAAAAGGTCCTTGACGAGCTCCGGCCTCTCCATAACGATCAGCCAGCCGTCCGCCCGCTCGTAATAGTCCAGCAATTTAATAACTCCGCGAAACGACGAGCTGACCTTCTTCAGCAGCAGGATCTCCAAAGGCACCATCGCTCCGTTCTGCAAAAGTGAAGGGGGGAATGAGTAAGTTGGGAGAATGTACAGCCATCGTCCGTAACTGTTACAAAACGCACATCAACACCCCCACCCAGCAGGCAGGGGAAAACCAAAACAAACCACACGGAGCGGGGATTACTTACAATTGTGCCCCATTCGGTCACCCTCTCCTTTGCGACATGTTTCACCGCGACCTGAGATAAGAAAGGTAAACAAACGTAAATCATGAGCAACTAGTGCGCCAAATATTACGGTAAAGTCACATTGTATTATACGGCGTCAAAGTGCTAATTGTCCTGGCTTGATGGCGGCACATGCAAGATCAAAACACAGCCCCGATTCCCATCCACATCCTTACCGGTGCGCCATCAGAAATCCGGCTGCCGGCGTACACTGTGCCAAAACCCCCGCTGCCCAGCACTGATCCCACTTGGTAAACCTTTTCGAAGGGCTCCTTTTCCACTTTGACTGCAAATACAAATTTAAAAAAAGTAGAGTTAGGAGGCGCAGTCTTTCCACAACAAACCAGCGCTCGAGGTCAAGCTTAGTAACGTTAGCTAACTAGCTCGTTAGCTTTACGAGCCGGTCAGCTGCTATGGTCTTAATTTTAAATTGATCAAACAACCGATGTCTGCATTTTTAGAATTACATGCTCACATTAACGGTTTAACTATTGACATTAGATATGAGTCACTTTTCGGTTGTTATGGTTACAAACGGGTATAATGTCAGTTAAACATACGTTACGATAACCTACCAGGCTGGAGCTGTATTTTCACCGGTAGATGGTCCATACTCGAAGGATTGCAAATATGTGAAAATGAACCAAACTTTGACAGCAACATATTCAAGCTGAAAGCCGGTGTAGACAATCCTTATTCACCCGTGAGAGTAGATTTCAGACCAATACAGTGTGAAAGAAAATAATTCAATCGCAGTAGAGATGGTGGTGTGGACCGTCTTGGCTGCAGGCAAATGATATATCCAGTCCAGTGCGCCAACTCCACCGCACCGCACCCGTCAAAGTCGTGTCACGACCGAGAAGTCCTACACCGTTTCCAGAAAACCGGCATGAAATAAGAAGAACGTATCTTGACTCATGCACTTCGACGAGAAAAGTCCTCTTAAATAATGAAAAAAACCGAACACTCCGATGTATACAGTTGCCGTAGCGGCAGTACAGTGTGTTTAAAGGTCCTCCGCAGTGTGTTATTATCCTGAAGAGTGGCCGCTGTCTGAGCTTTGGCGCGGTCTCCCCAAGCCAATATTTTGACGCGTAGTGGGATGGAGATATCCCTCCGCCACCAATACGAGTCGGTATTTTCGTTTAATACGAACACAGAAAGCGCCACTATTACACTAAATACACATCTATGTGAAATCAGGTGGCAAATAATATAATTTCATCAGATTTTTATTCAACAGTTTTCCCAGAATAACGTTATGCATCACGCACTACTTTCTCATAGTACTAGACGCCCAAGAATCCCTTGTCTGGAAGCTTTGCGCTGTGTTCACTATCGACTCGGAGCTTACGACCAATCAAATGGCGTATATAAATACCATGTTTTCTATTTGGACCAATCGAGACGAAGTCATTATAATAAATCAGGCATTTGAGCGCACGTGGCGGCAATTCTGAGACGTCCTCTCCCCTCCCTTTTCCTCCGCAGTTCTGCAGTGAGAGAGAGATAGAGGGGGGAGGGAGAGAGAGAGAGAGAGGGAGGGAGAGAGAGAGAGAGAGTCTCCATGGATGGAGGGAAAAAGACAGAGCTGGGAAAGTTACTTTTATAATGTCATTTACTACAGACTACCGATTACCTCTTTCAAATTGTATTCAGTACTGGAGTATCTACTCACTTGTGTAATCTGATTACTTTAGGGTCAATTTGGATTACACTGCCCTCCAGAATCCATAATGAACAATTTATTCCTATTTACAGAGTGTAATTTGAATATGGTAATTATCATCACTTACAATAAAAGCAAATTATTTCAGCATCTACAAAATTATTTTAATCTTAATTTCTGTTACAATACAATACTATTTTTAAATTTAATCGGATTACTGTGTTTTTGTCAATAATGGTAAAAGATTGCAGTTACCATTTGCATGTGCATTACTCCCTTAGTTTAATGATATGCAAGCTTTCAGAAATGTGTATGTAGTATTCATTGCAATACGCTATATAAAACACCCATTACATGTCAAGGAGATAAGTCACCATAACAATGTCATGTATCCACACAGAGTATGAGAACAATATAGTATGATGATAAGAAAAACAGCCTATGAAAACATCTGATGGTCAATGTTTGCGGTGCCAGCTGTCCCACTTCAGTAGGTTTTCTTTCCAACTTTACTGTTACACATCTGACACGACCTTGGCTTTCGTTGAACTTTCCACTTTTTATTTATCTCCTGCTGGCTCTGATAACCTATGTGTGTGTGTGTGTGGGTGTGTGTGTGTGTGTGTGTGTATGTGCACGTGTGTATGTGTGTGTGCATTAACACTAACCAAATAGAAACAGTGTGTAACATCAGAGAGTTCCTGGGAACCTTATCTCACTATAGGCCTGCCGACTGCAAAGTTATGTAAATGTATACACATGGGTTGCATATGAGAGCAGGGGAGCAGCCTGCGGGCTAACCTGCAGTGCTGTGCTCAACATTGTATGATAATGGCATAATGTTTCATGTTTCTCGCACTACACATTGTCACTCATACATTCTGAGAAAGTATGCGTTATTGTAACACATTGTTGCCTCTGGTTTGGGACAATTTGTGTTACTTTTCAGCATAACATATGGAATAACACATACTGTATTGACAATATATGTTGAAAAGTAACAACAATATGCATTCCCCCTTAAAGAAAATGCATATGTGTTGTAATGACACATGCAAGTAGGAAACATGTAGCTTTGCAGAGACATACTACATGCTCACTGTGCGAGGGCATGTGCAACAACCGCAAGGGTTGATTTGCTTTTGTGGCATAAAAACATTTGCATAAATGACAGAGTTAAATGGTGCCTTGGATGAAGCTTCAAAGGAAATTTGTTCATTCCGGCACCAGTGTTAGCGTCAGCCTACTCCCTGTGCATACAACAAAACCCTTCTACCTCTCCTACATGATCATTCTGTGGTTCAGGTTTATTTTCAGAGGCTCTGTGGCTCTGACCCTTGCAGTTCTTACTACTGGTTGCTTGTAATGCAGCTGATCTAGGAAGAGAAGCTTGTTTTACTGTTGCACCCATTGCATGTTGCTCTGGATAGGAGCATCAGACAATATAATAAATGAGAAAGGTCTGCAACACTTTCCTATGACATCTTACATGCTACTCATTGCACTATAGCTGATTTTCAAAGTCCATTTTCAGATTTTACGCAATTATTGCATGGGGGAAAGAAGTATATACACAGTATAATGCCAGTAGCTCCGACCATAGGAGTTTAATGAAGTATTCCCATGCTGTGGTGTGGGATGTTGATGCATTCTAGTTAGTTGAAGAATAGATTGAAAACAAGATATTGTCTTATTTCATAATTACAAATCTCAACTTGATGTACCAGCTGTTAGAGATAGGAAACGGTGTAGATGAAATGTAGAATAACTGCGGTCACAATACAGAACAAACAGCCCATCCTACCCTATCACAAAAGTGAGCAATTATAGAATTTGTCTGTTTTAGCTTCCTATCTTTCCTCCTCATGTTTATTGACATTTTGGTGCAAGACCTTTACAATGTAGGACTACTACTACTACTACTACTGTTACTGCTACTCCTCTTCTCTTCTCTTGTCTTCTCTTCTCTTCTCTTCTCTTCTCCTCTCCTCTCACACCTGTCTTTTCCAGATGTTCGCCACCTTGCAAACACCCAACATGGCATAATAATGGTATGTAGACAGGATAGCTGTTTCCTCAGGCAGCACTTGTAAACACACCTCACCCTCAGCACAACAACGCCTTAACAGGTGAGCACTTGAACTCATCCAAAGTGTTTGTGAGTGCATCCAGGCTGTACAAAGCATCGCCCTGCACTAGGATCAGTCAAGTTGTATGAAGTATGCATGATTATAAGCATTGTTTTTTTTTTTTTTTGTCTGGCAGTTGGCAGTGTGAAGCAGTTGAGAAGCATGTGAGGCAGGCAGGCAGTCAGCCAGCCAGGCGCTGACAGCAGAAGCACAGACAGCTGTTTTGCAGAGGCTTCATATGAACGTGAGCTATGCGTTTGTTCACCGCTCTCATGGGAAATCATCATCAGGGCTTTTATTTATGTTCACCGATCCTTTGATCTGTAGATGTAGAGGGAGAGAGAGAGAGAGAGAGAGAGACGTAGGCTGGGAGCAAGGGAGAGAAAGAAAAATGGCTTGTGGGCTAGTGATGAGCTGTCACTGTCTCTCTCTCTCTCTCTCTCTCTCTCTCTCTCTGTCTCTGTCTCTTTCTCTCTCCCTCCCTCTCTCTCTCTCTTTCTCTCTCTCTCTCTTTCTCCGCGTGCCTGGGATGCCTCCCATTTTCCCTTGCTCTAATTACTGCCTTAGGAAACTGTGTCAGCGAGCCGAAATAGTTTTGATAAGGGGTCCGGCTGCGTTTGCATCTGTAATTTGATGGGTTTCTTTTGGGACACATAAAACCAGACACACCAGAGGGTATGTGGCCACATCAGAGCCGCGGGGTCGGACGAGGTATTTTTAGTCCCATCACGCTAGTCCGGTGGCAGCCACATCATTTTGGTAAGCCGCCGATTGAAATCCATCCAGCTTGGTTGAGCTGGTGCGCTCTGCCAGGGAATGGTGACTTACTGTTGGGAATCTGTCATGCATAGTGCTGGGGTTAGATGAGTGGACATGTGCACTGCATATATGTACATTATGTGCTCCGCAGGCATTTATGGCAGTGTCCTCTCATGAGGGTGGATCCACTTAAAGGAGAGAGTGATAGCAATGTATGGGTTCAGAGTGCAGGATTTCGCCCACTTTATCTTCCTCTTTATCTGCTGTTGTAAAAGAGTCCTGTGTAAATAACTGATACATTTTTGTATGAGTTTCGTTCAAAATTAGATTTGTGCCATTAGAAAAAAAGTGACTTACAAAATGAATGATAGCAACACACTGAAACAAATTATAGTCTTTTTTGAGAATGTGTAATGTAAGTGTTTGATTGGCAAAATAATTTCACTTTTACAGACTGGATCCTCTATATTTTAGAGATATTGAATGATTAACGTTCGGTGATGATTCTTTCCAGCATAGATGTATAGCATTTTGAAATAGATCTCCGCATATGGGCTTTTACAAGATTTATGGTGGTACAGACACCATTCTTTAACACACACTCATGATGAGTTCAAGCACCGTGTCGGCAAGCATCCACCCTGCTGAAGCTGAATCCCTAGCAGCTCCAGCGGTGCTGTTCTGTAGCTGACCTCTGACCTCTGACCTCTGACCTCCCTGTGGAGCCGGGCAAAAGAAATGAAACTCTCAGAAGTATCACATTACAACAGATAGATGCTTTATCAAGCGGTTTGTCCTCAGCAGTATAATAGCGAAACACAGCATAGTAAAGATATTCCCATTGGAAGCAGCTGAACAAAACCACCCTTCCTCTGGGAGTCTGGGTTCTGGTCAGTTGCAGTGGCGCTGTCCTGGACGGGGTGAGGCTCCTGGTCATGTGTGCTGCATGCCGGGCCAGGTCCCTATGTGGGTTACTGTCTGGACCCAGCATTATGTAACGATGTCAGGTCCCTAGTCAGCCCGGTAATCTGTCAGCCACATTGCATAACTGTTCATTAGCTCCCTCTGCGCATTTTCGCCTCCCTCACACCATCAGCTTCACACTCCTCATACACGGTTTATACAGGATGCTTGCTGCTTCTGTTAATGTTAAGATGGATGTTTGCACTTGATGCATTCTAATGTATTTGTGTGTGCATGTAGGGGCGTGTGTGTGTGTGAGAGAGAGAGAGAGAGAGAGTGTGTGTGTGTGTAGAACCAGCCAGCAAGCCGGGAAGTCAGGGGAAGACAATATTGAGAGATGGCGAGAGTGTGTTTAATAACATTAATATTTTTTTCTATTTATATCAGCATTTAATGTTGTAAGAGTCACATTTTGGAATGAAAGCCCTCTAATGTAGGACACTAATGAGTTCAAGTGGCTCAGTCTTCTTTGTGCCTAACTTTCTTTTGGTAACAGAGAAGCTTAACTCTTACTGGTGTTCAGCTAACAGTTATCCCTCTTAATGTGGCTTAGACACTGTGGCGAACGACTGGTGCCAGCTCTTTGATGCCCTCAATAAAACTACCGCTGATAAATACAACTGACCAAGTTGGCATCGGTCACCTCTGTTTATCACCCCCAAATGAGCCCTAAAGCTCCGGGATATCAGCACACACACACACACACACACACACACACCTACAACTACACACACACACACACACACACACACACACACACACAGACTCGTTTCAGCCAAGCTCCCAAAATTCCAACTAACTTCCTTTATATTGGTGTGTTACATTAAGTGAAAACACCCGTGTCAGCCCAGCTCATTTGTAGCTGAGCTTGTTCTCGGTGTGTGTGTGTATATATGGGCACGCGCACGGACGAGTGCGTGTGTGTATTTGTGTGTGTGTGTGTTTTACATAAATACTCCAGGAAAGGACGGAACAGGCCGGAGGGCTGGTGTAGCAGACTTCATAAAAACAAATCCCATTTGATCATTTGGATAGGAACATGCTTTTATTGCGTTAGTTCGGGTTTTGGATTCTGTTCGGCCTCTGCTGAGCGCACCATGTAAAAGGGCTGGCACGTTGCCCAACTCCAAACTAAGGCCGTAAAAACCTTTGCAGTAGGAAAAGATTAAACCAAACACTATTTTGATGGCAAAATGCAAAACAGGTGCTATGTTTGGGCTACTTTCCCTGTAATGTGGGTCTCTTTTGGCAGCCATATGGACACAATTTTAGCTATCAATGTGACAGAGCAAGTTTTACTTTTGAGATCAATAGTTAACATCCCAAATGGACTATTCTCCTCCCTAGTCATATCCTCATTAAGAGATCCTTATTTACCAGTCAATAATCACTTTCAAAGTCTATCCATCAAACCTTTTCAGTCTCAAGAAAATCCTCCCCGCAGGCAGCAGCATAGACAGATAATCCTCAGCAGCGGATCTGGCGTATACCGTCCGCATATACATGAAAGTTTCAGCTAAGTGCTCCACTTCACTCAAGTGACTTAGTTGATCCATTTAACTGCCCATCCCTGTCTTAAGAGGATACTGAGACCAAAGCCTTAAATCCCGCTGGCCAGCGACCCTGGCAGGGGGGGAGACAGGGGAAACAGAAGGGCCAGAGAGGGTCCAGAGAGCTGAGTGAGGAGGCTGACTGTAGAAAGACGGGCTGGATGCAAACACTGACTGTAACACTCGAGGGCAATGTAGAATGAAGACGCAAGAGAAAGTAATATCAAGCCCAGCCACACTCTTAAAACATGTTTTTCTAGAGTTTCTGGATAAGAGTACCAGCATAATGTTTAAAATGTAAATGCAAAATGAGCTTGTAGAACAAATATGTATGTAGTTTTGAAGATATGATCACACTAAAAGGCCTTTTGTAATCATTGCAGTAGGAACTATGGGTAAATACACTGAATATACAAAATATTAAGGACATCTTCCTGATATTGAGTTGCAGCCCCTTTTGCACAATCCACATCTGAATTGTCTCAAAGCTTAAAAATCCTCTTCTAACTTGTCTGCTTCTCTTTATATACATCTCTTCCTTCGTGATTAGTATAGATTTAATGAGGGAAATCCATAAGGGATAATGGCTTTTACCTGGATTCACCTCATCAGTGTACTTCGTGAAAAGAGTAAGTGTCCCTAATATTTTGTACATTCACTCTATAGCCAAATGGAATTATATGGAAGACACAATGCAGTGATTGTGCATGCATTACTATGTGAAATGAAAACAAAAATTAGAGAGAGTTGTCACTGCTGGAGAAATCTGATAATTAGTATTGTTGTGTTTTAATTTGCTCTTGAGATCACAACAGTAGGAATTAGTTTTCCTCTGTTTCGTCTGCCTTTCACAAACAAGGAAATGAGATGTAAGATGTGATGATGAGAATAGAATGCTAGGTTGTCTCCCACGTGTTTGGAGTTATGTGGGTGATGCATTGACTTTCATTGAGTGTAATTATCTATTTTTTCTATCAACAAACACAAGTTATCAGCAGCCATCAGTATGAATAAGAGCTATGCGCAGGTGTTTTGTGCCAGTGTTGAGCTGTTGAGCCACCAGTTATGCCGCTGCACAGAGGGCCCAGTCAATACAATTGGTTCCTGTCTGCCCTTCGGCCCAAGTTTCGAGCGATCTGATTGGCTGGCTGCTGTGACAGACATTGTGCTGACTGTGTGTCTGTGTGGGCCCAATCTCTGGCACGGGCTGCCTGGTCAGCAGTCTGTGCCCACGCACACACACACACACACACACACACACATACATTATACACTCTCACACACAGTGGTTCAGAAGAAAACGTGCCTATGTGCAGAGACACATGCGCATGAGACCTTACACACACACACACACACACACACACATACACACAAACACACACACACACAATGGAGCTGCTCATCCATACCCACCCGTTCGGCATTCATCTTTACAGTTGATGGTGTGTTTACGTTCCATCCTTCATCTCCACAGTCCATGTCGACCCATGCTCCTTGGTCACATCATTATTAATTCAGCAGGGCGGCTAACAGCCACATGTCACTGTGAAGCGTGGTCACATTGTCCAGCAGTCTAACCCACAGGAGCCCCTAATCCATAGGTGCCTGACTTTATGACACAGCGACAATAGCAGGCAAAGCAGCTGCAGCCCCCCTCCTGCCACACCTATGACACCAACACCATACAAAAGACCCTCCCCCCTCACATCCCCCTCCTCCCCACGCTCCAATCCTTCACACTTGAGCGCTCCCAGTGAAACTGACAAAAGGCTGTCTGGAGAACGGTGATGGGAGTCCATATTATCAGGTCTTCCAACTCAAACAGGCCCTGTTCAGGTTTACATGATCAGGGTAATTAAGTGGTGTGAGGTGGGCAGGTGATTGGCAGCTCGCTGCTACCCTCTCCAATGCAGAGGAAGCAATTTAGCCTCCTAGGGACGGCCAGGCAAATTCCCCATTAGATGGTAATGCGATGCTGTCAGTCTATGGATGTGTCCATGTATGTTAAAACATGCAGGTGAGCCAGTGTGGCAAGTGGAAATGATGGAGTTAGAGGGGAGGTATAAAGTTCCTTCTTTATCTCCTGGAGCTCCCTGTTTTATGAAAAAATAAATAAATCCTTGCATCTACCTTCATTGGTTTAAAAGGAACCGACAGCATCTGAGAAGTCTCAAAGATCAAATGGTCCCTGCCTAGGATTATGCTCTTTTTGGGCCTTTTGGGCCTCCGTATAGCAGCTTATTGGCTTGATGACCTTCTGTGTTGAAAAGTCAAACTCCATCGTCTCCTTGCAAACACACACACAAACACACACTCACACACACACACAGGGAGGTAATGAGAATTAATCGAGAAGCGACGGCGTCAGCGATGAAAAGCCTCCTAACGACGACCCGACTAATTGCATGTCATTAGGCTTCGCACGCTCAGCAGTTTGAAATACAAGACTCCCGTCCTCTACCGTAATTGGCTAGCTTTCGCGCCGTAATCAAAACTACCCCAACCAAAGCTGTGCCTGTCGAAGATAACACCAAGCACTTATTGGATAATTATATGCAACATCTCCAATTGTTTCTTTTCATTATTATAACCCTCCCCCCCCCTACGTGTCAATATTGGCGCATGTAATTTCATCATTATGCGAGGCTAAGGATGGCAGGGGGACATCTTCAAATATTTATCACCCTGGATCACTGGTGAGTACGACAACGTGGAGAAATGTTTGATGATCAAAGGGAAAATTACCACATGTATGTTTGTTGAATGCCAATTTCTTGTACCAGCAAATTACATGTGAGCTAGTTAATTAGCACGTTTTCAAATGTGTTCCTACAGATATTCGAGAAAAAAAACTGTCTCCCTCTTGTCCCTTTTGCTTTACAAAACACACAGCTGCACCCTCACCTCTACCCAAACTGCAAGGCAGAATTTGAGCGTAATGAATTTTAAATGGGTGATTGATTGTTGGATCCTTGGTCTAAAGAGAGAGGAAGAGATGGAGTGATGGAAAGAGAAAGAGTGTGAGAACAACGACGTATCATGAAAGCAGATGTCACATAATGGCTCCCAGCGACTCTCCGCCACTCCCTCTGTTTAATACATGTGACCTTTCAAAGCCATGCGCTATCTTACTTCACAGCATATGCAAATAAATACCGGTGCCTCTCTGTTCCTTATTCCTCTCTCTCTCTCTCTCTCTCTCTCTCTGTGTCTCTCTGTCTCACTCTCGCATGTAGAGGTGCAGATGGATTGTGGGTAATTACGGAGGGGCCCTTGAACTGTGGGTAATTACGGCCAGGAACGCTCACAGCTGAGAGTGGAGTGAGAGACCGCGCGTTGGCATGGCAACCGAGAAGGTGTTAATTATTTTCTTCCTTGAAGGAGAGGGAGGAATCCCCTCTTCAAAGGGAAGAAACACCTGTGAGTAGGAGACACCCCCCCCCCTCTCTTTTTTATCGCCTCGCTCTTTCTTCTTCCTCTCCTGCAGCTCCCTGTATTTTGCAAAAACAATTTTCCTTGCCTCTCTCGCTCTCAGTCTCCCCTTTTCTCTCCCCCTCTCCTCACCTCTGAACCCTCCTCGTTCTCTCTCTGTCTTTCACCGAAGACGATCGATTGGAGAATACAAAACTGAACATTTAGAAGTTTGCGACACTTTAGGCCTTGGACTTTTGGCTTCTCCTGGCCCTCATTTCAAAGGATAATGCGAAACTCTGTCCTCTCATGCTTTTAGGATTGCATGGAAAAGATCACATGTAAAAATGTAACTTTTACTCTGAGTGCATTTTATATAAGCTACTTTTTACTTTTACTTAAGTAGATTTTTACACCAGTAATTGTACTTCTATTTTCCTAGATACTGAGAAAGAAATGTAATCCTGCACAGTGACTAACATGCTGCTTGTTTGCCGAAATATCGCATTAAAGTATCATTGTGTGCAGGATTCTATTTATTTCTCAGTATCTACCTTTACTACTAATACCACCATCCCTCCTACCACCCTTTGTGATACCGGTGAAGGCATTTGATCAGAAAAATGGAAGTGTAGGATTCTTCCGTCATTCTCACTCCCGGCCCCTCAGAGCGCTGCCATCTGACTGAGAATGAGAGGTGTGCGCTGGTGGAGGTCAGTGTGATATAATTGCCTGGGTGTGAACCTGGGAATACTCAAGATATAGTTATTACGTGGCTGAATACATTAAGTGCACCCCGTGCTGCCCGTGTATATACACAGAACAAATCGATGTACACGGTCTTTCTGTACAAAGGGGCTCTTGCGCCAAGTGAGGATGTGTAACTGAAAGAGACGATACACAGGAATGATGTGGGCTGAATTCATGAAAATGTTCTTTGACCTGAATTCTGTTTTATGATAATTTACAAGAAAATGATGAACAACTTCAAATGTTGTCTTGGGAAATGACTGAAATGGAGATATGTTTTGACAATTCAACATTCCCATTGATTTTTTTATCAAAATTGGCTTTTCATTAATACAAATGCGGCTTGGGGGAAAGTTTGTATTTTCAAGCAAAAGGGACACAAGTGAATATTCGGTTCATCACAGAAACAAAAACATGCCTTTCAGCAAGTTTCAGCATCAAAAATTCAACAGCTCTCTGCATTGTCTGGCTGTCGCAGAATCAAGCCGAAATACAGCAATGAAAAAGAGATTTTTATCAAGTGTGTTTTTACTCAGTTAAAGATGAAGAAGATTTTACTGCGATTATGGTTTGATGGGGAGTGAATGAATGGCTGATAAGCTCAGTGAAAACTTGTTTCTCTGCATGGGTGCACTGCTAATTTGTCGGATAGGGTTTTCCTGGAACAAGCGCTAACTGTACTTAAAAACACTGAACAGTTCAAAACATCCTGATTGTTTTTCCTCCACTTGCCATCTCTAATTTGAGTGATGAGCAAAGCATGCTGGGCCGGTGTGTCCTCCCCCATTCTTCCTGGTTTTTAATTGGTTCGTCAACAGAGCCCCTGCCTCTGTTTGTCCAAGACCCTTGAGCACACACACACGCACACACACACACACACACCTACACACACACAAATGCACATGCACACACAAACATTAACATATACACACACAAAACACACAGACACAGATCACACATACACACACAGAACACACACACACACACACCAAATCCAGTGGGGGGCCATGACTGGGGGCCAAGTCTTTCCAGTAGCCTCTGTCCCTCTCAGCTGATTAGGAAACTATGATTACGGTTATCACAAACTTTCCACAGCGGGAGAACACCTTGACTTTCACTGCCAGTGTTTGTCCTTCACCAACACTGTGTTTGTGTAAATAGTCCCTCAACTCACATTCCTGAATCCAAGTTTCCATTTCGAACATGCACCGGCAAAACATCAGTGTCTCCACACAGCCGATGAACTGCAATATTGACAGAGTGTGAGGCTGCATGGTCACACTTTGGCAAATTGAAAAAAACACAATAATGTCTATACAAGTCACAATACTGAAGCAATTGCTGTTTATTACAGTAAACTTAAAGTCTCATTTTAGATCTCATTGTTCCCAAGGAAGGAAATCAAGCTGTCATTGATCAGATGTATCAACATTTGATAGTTTGTTGATATGTGTACATCAATAAATTGCTGCTGTCATGGAGAAAACCATGCAACTGTAATTTTAGCAGTTTTCTTTTTCTTACTTTGAGTTGAATAGAAGGGCCCATGAACCCATTGTATACTTTCTACTCTACATAATAGTATAGCAGTTAGACTTGTAAACAATGGCTTTGCCAGACAAAATCAAGTCATATTGGACAAACTGGTAGTGGTATGCATTGAGGAGGAGATGATCTTTGTAGTTCTACTCTCTTTTGTCTTCATAGCACACAGTATTATCATTATAAATTAAATGTCTAAGATGGGGCAGTGAGTTTCCACTGTTTCAGCGCTCAGCGGTCAGTTCTCCAAGGTCACCGCTGGCTTCTCCATGGATTTCCATCTCTCCCTCTGATCTTTTTCCGCTGGGAACTCTGCCACATGTGACCCGGCAGGTAGAGTAACAGCAGGACACTCCATGGACTGTTAAACACCACTGAACTGGACTGAACCTAAACCCAACTGAGTCAGAGCACACACTCACCGCTCAAAATGTCTCATTTGTCTCAAGGCTTTTACTTCATCTACATCTCCCATTTATAACTGTAGTGGCGTTTTTTTTTTCAAGTGGTCCTTATATTTAGTGACCTGGGTAAAGTGATATATAGTAAAGGGTAGTAAAGCTTGAATCTGTGCTGGGAACTGGTTTCTGAAAATACTATATCAAGGTTTCAGGCTGGCAAAAGATTGTGGTGATAGATGCTGACACAACCTGACTCGACATAAGTTGTGGCTGCATTCAGCTGGCCTATTTAATCATCTACCATACTATGCTGGGAAGTTGGTCTTGTTGAATGGGAAATTGCCAAAGCCTGCCAAAGTTGGGCATGCACTGCAAAAACTATCCATCTTAACAAGTCATTTAATTTAGTATACCTTAACACAAATTTAAAAAATCTGCTAATGAGGTGAGAAGGAGTGACAATTCCAGTTGTTTCCTATGCAAATAAACTTTCAAATACACTTTGATTTTTTGTGATACTAATGGAATGATCTGCCATATTCTGCCCTGTTTAAAGATACTGACACTTTGAATCTGAATCATTTGAATCAATTCACCTCATTGCCAGAATTTTTAAGACTGCATGTGAGACTATAATGTCTTAATATGGCAATATAAGTATAAATTTAATAAGATGGACATTTTTTGCAGTGCAGGTTGGGTTGAATGATATTATCATGTTATGAGTAGCGGTTGGCAGGAGAATGTGGAAAAGGCACTGGGTATTTTCCTACAGCTGCTCAGGTGCTTTTTAGAACAATTGGGCGATGGGGTGTGGCGCTTTATTTGGCAAACATACCGAACTCCACCAAACTCCACCAGCTCAGTCTTCAGTGGCACGAAACGTTCCGCTGCACCGCTGTGAGCAGAACATCGTGTGACTTCGCCCCAGGTCACAAAACAGACTGGCATCAAAGAGAGTCGTGCCGCACGTTCTTCATGCGCGAGTGTGTCAGTGTGTGTGTGTGTGTGTGTGTGTGTGAGAGAGAGTGTGTCAGTGTATGCGTGTGTGCATTTGTGTATAGTATGTCCACATGCTTACACTGTGTGTCCTTGCACCTGTGTGTGAGTGTCTTTTTATGAGCTCATGAGCACGAGTGTGTGCACCCTCCCCCCCTCCACCAAAACCCCTTTCCCCTCCTGTTGTTGCCTCATGATCAAAGCCCCTGCCGTGCCACAGCTCCTTTTGATGCTGCGGTACAATAGCGCCTGTTGAGGTTTTGATTTCTTCATCCATTCAGCCCCATAAAGGCCACAGCCCAGTGGGCAGGGGGAGGTAGGGAAGGGGTGGGAGGGTGACTGGCGGGACCCTGGAAGTCCCCTGCTTACCGGCCTGACTGTCTGGTCCGGACCTGGACCTCAGTATCTGTGTAAGACATTAGGAGCGCCGTTGACACCTTTCACACAGTCCCAGGACACGCCTAGTTCTGCTGCAATGAACTGAACAGAAACCGAAACTGAAGTTAACAGACTGTGGCACACTGATTGCTCGATCTGTAATGAGACATTAATGCATTGTGAGTTTGTTTTAAAATGCAATGCAGGACTATTGCTCTACAACAGCAACACCAAGGTTTTTTCAATCAGCCATGTTTTCTGCATGAGAAGCCACAGGATTTTTTACTTTTTCTACTTTTTTATTTACACTAATGAAAATGAGACAATATGAAAGAAAAATAGAAGTAATCACATTCTAATTTTAGAAGGTAACTAATAATGGCTTAGAAGAATTGAAAATCAAACATAAATTACTACAAAAAGTAATGTGAGAAAGTAAAGACAAAGCTTCCACTCAGAGGCACCTCCCTGCTGAAATAAAGGAACTGAAGTGAATTATTCTATCTTTCAGATGTAATCAGTGGTCAAATTCAGTTCAGAGTTTTTGTTGTTGCAACAGAAAGTGTGCTGCTTAAGCCACTTCTTATGCACTGAGCTGGACTAAAGTATTTACGTAAGGTTGGATAATGTGACATAAACGGCTGCAAATGGGTCTCGTTGCCACACAAAGGACAAAGTATCACACTTCAGACACTTTACATGACCTCTTACATCACCACCCTGTGCAGTTACAGCACTATGTGAAAGGGGCCTAGATGTGGCCTAGATACATTTTAGGTAACTGAAAACTGACTGAACAGGTCAGGTCAGCGTCTTGCCTAAGAAGACTTTGACAGGACACACGGCTGTGGATGGACATTGACCCATTGTGACCATACTGCTGTTTTCTAGCCTGCTTTACCTAGTGATGTGCAGAAAAATCATGACGTCAATATTTCACTATATTTTGTGTCACTCACTACATATCATCACATCATTTTGATCCTGTAACACAGTCTAAGAGTGTTAAAGTTTAAACCTGTAAGCAGATTTTCACCAGGTTTTTTTCTGAATGTTGTCCTGGAGAAAAACAAATCCATCCAAAAATGCTTTTTTTACGTTCCAAAATTGCAAAACCAATGATTCTCTCACCTTGCGGCCTACGTATCATACCACGCTGCACTGAGACTGTTGACCCAATAACGTTCCGTACACACTGTTTCTCTTGGTGAGGGTGCTGAAGGTGGATCTTCACACCCAGGTGTGGATTCGGATTAAAATACCAGACGTTATTAGTTTGCCTGCGGTCGTTCGCTCTTTGTTGTCTTCCCTGCTTAGAGCTCAGAACACAGATAGACAGGGACAGACTGATACTCACTCTCTCTCTCTCTCTCTCTCTCTCTCTCTCACACACACACACACACACACACACACACACACACACACGCCACACACATGCACACAAAATCCATCCATCTCCATCTCAGATAAATCCTGTCTATATCTTTCTGCATAAAACTAAAACTGGGAATTTGGATTTGGTGCCATCCCCAGTTGAATTGCTCATTCATGTTTTTTTTCTTTCTTCTTTCTAACAAAGATGCAAATTTGCATGGAGAATTAATTTTATTTGGTTGAATGGCAACTGGAAAGTCCAGTTAGATAATACCCCTTAAGCATAATTAGCTCTTGAAATATTATTCATATGCTTCGTTCTGTTCCAGTGCACCTTCATTTCTCACTGCGATTCAATTAATGTTCAGTGAAATTACTGACTGAATACATCAGAGAAATGACTATAGAATGAGCCAAAGCAGTCCGCACATCCCAGTGATATAAAAACCTTATTCCTTTTCTTTCTATATGAATTGTCTTTCTTTTTAGCTGTTTCTGATGCCTGATAATGGCTGATATAATGATAGAAGAGAAGAACAAAACACTTAGCTTCTCTTTTGACACAACAAGCTATTGAGCTACCAACAAAAACAATATTTTTTTTGTCAGACATCTTTTTAATAACCTTGTTTTTCTATTTCATTGTCCCAAACTAGGCTGCTCACACTCAAAAAAACATCAACTACAAAATGAACTAGTCGTATGAACAGATTCTTTCCAAATGAAATACCCACCATCTCCTCCAAAATGACTGACAGTACAAAATTAAAGAAACAATGGTACTTTTTAAGGGATAGCAGGTAACATAATTGCTTTGCTGACAAAAAGATAACAATTTCATATCTCTGTATTTTAGAGTTACTGAATAATAAACTTCAGGTATCTCTTTTTTCCCAAACTGAATCTATAACATTTTGGAAGACAATTCTGTATTCTGTAGTTATGTAGCAGATGTATTGTATATCATGTTAGCTAGACAAAAGTTTGGTTTTGTGTTTTTGTTTGTCTTTTTTTTTTTTGGGAAGTCTCTTGGGGTTTCTTTGTCTCACCCACACAGTTTGGATTTCATTCTGTGCTCTTTTCTCAGCACCTTATCATTTGTATGCACAAATGAACTAAATCTAAAATGTTCTAGCTGGCATAATGCACCGCATTTTGCTATTACAGAAGCATTTCCGAGTGCATCGGAATCTGCATTATTTTACTCTGTTTGTGTGTGTGTGTGTGTGTGTGTGTGTGTGTGTGTGTGATGGAGGGTGAGTCTGACTCTACTAACCTCTCCCAGCCTGGGTGTGAATGTATATGATAGAACATGGTAGCACCTCTTTCTCTTCCCCCCTCTCTCTCTCTCTCTCCCTCTCTCTCTCTCACACACACACACACACACACACACCTCTGTATCTCTCTGTACGTCTCTCTCACTCTCTCCACGGTCTCTCTGGTAGTGCCATGAAGGGGTTGCAGAGTTCACCGTGGAAGGTGTGAAAATCTCCAGTGCTTCACTTGTACTGCTGAGTGGCGGGGAAAAGTCTGAGTGTGCGCTTGAGTGCGAGTTTGCTCACTTCCTCAAACATTCATGTGTTCATCAGTGTGTGTGTGTGTGTGTGTATTCGCGACCCCTGGCAGGCGTGCACATGTGCGTTATGACCATGTGTACGCGTGTTCTTGCCATTAGCACATGGCCTTTCCCATCCTTGTCTGCATGTGATGCTGAGCGTCTGAGTCACACAATGAAGGCCAGTCAGCGGGTATCATCTGAGCATCACCACACTCTATTCCAGGCAATGGGCATGACTTATGTTTATCACTGCCAATATAGAAACTTCACTCATTTGTTCCATTTTGTGTCATTTTTTATTTTTCTGGCTTCCTCTCTCAAGTCAAATCAAATCAAGTTTATTTATATAGCATTTTATTGCAAACATGTCTCAAAGGGCTTTACATACCACATCATATACATATACATACTACATATACATAATTTACTCTCCTCTGACTTCTCTCTCTTGAAGGCTTTCCCAGGTTTATAATGAATGTTTTGATAATCAATTTGCTTGATCCAGGCAAAATGCACAACTTGTGTTTATCATCACAAGTATAGAAACTTTAAAAATCATAATACTGCCACACTTAGTTTTTCCTGTCTTTTTCTCTCCCTTGCCCTCACTCTCTCGAAGGCGTTTACTGGTTAATTGCGAATGTGTAGTGCTGTTTCATTTGATGTGGTTTTGTTTTGTGACAAACACGCTGCTGCCGTCTTGGCCAGGTGTTCTTTGCAAAAGATTTGTTCTCAGAATAATAGCCGGCAATCCAGGAAAACAAAGATGAATGGTGTCTTTATTTAGCAGTCATGATGAACATGTTCCGGCTGCACGGCTCTTTCGAGAGCGCTGGTTATTCTTCCACTTCCCAGTTTCCAGTTTCGAGCCTTTTGCACATCACTTTGTCTTTGTTTTTGGCTGGACCGCAACAGTGGGGCCAGTCCTATAAACGCGAATGTCTGTCACTCACTGACTGACTGACTGACTGACTGAGTGACTGACTGACTGACTGAGTGACTGAGTGACTGACTGACTGACTGAGTGATGAAGTTACACCATTGGTCGGCCGTGGCACATGGCACATCATAGGATCACAGAGCCAGAAATTTAAGTTTCGTTTTCTCCGCCATCTTGTTTCTCCGCTGAGATTCGGCACCGATGGGTACCAGAGCGACCGGGGCTTGGATCGGGAGGATCAATGCGGGCCGTGGGCGCGGTGGAGAGGACAGCGGCGGAGAGAGGAGACGGACACGGTCCAGCCATATACTAGGTTTTGACCTAGTCTTGTTTGACCTGAGCCTCTCTTGCCTCTATTTCTAGTTCACCCTGTCATTTATCTTAAGTGAGTCGTATTCATGCAAAACTACCTCTAGTATTTATCTGAGACCAATATTTATTTATGAATATTGTCATGGTGCCATAGATAGTCTTCCAGGAAATAACTACAACTAATTAATAATAACCAATCAACTAAAAAACACTTTGTTAAATAATACCCTAAAGACTAATTAGTCAGCTAATTACCTGAGAGGGAGCAGCTCTAGCCTATAACCTGATTTACCTATTATAGATATCAAGTGTGTCTCTATCTACAGTAGGCTGCTAAACACAAACTGTCCCTTGATATTAACCTATAGCCTCCATTCATGGCTATCATTAGCCTTGCGCTGCAAGTGCGAGCGACCACGGAGAAATGCCAAGCATCTAAAGTGATGTTATGTAGAAGACAATGTACTGCCATGGCATGCACTGCTATCTCCTGCACCCTCAAGGGAATGGCACTCACGCGCTACGGCACAAAATGTGCCAGGATGAAAAGGAGGAGAGAGAGAGAGAGAGAGAGAGAGGAATTGGGTGGAAGGGCAGGGAAAGGGAAAGAGTGAAAAAGCCAAAAAAGTAGCATAATATAGACGGAGAC
The DNA here is from genome assembly GCF_048128805.1 of Centroberyx gerrardi. Taxonomy (NCBI): domain Eukaryota; kingdom Metazoa; phylum Chordata; class Actinopteri; order Beryciformes; family Berycidae; genus Centroberyx; species Centroberyx gerrardi. The sequence goes on along the minus strand of NC_136020.1, from coordinate 16,167,807 downwards.
AGTCAAAGAGCGACAGAGATCGGAGATGTAGATCCACATTTTTCTGCTCTCCAGAGCGACTAACTAAGCAGGTAGGGGTTGAGCGTCTTCCTCAAGGACACTCTGACAGGACACATGGCTGTTGATGGACACACAGGGATCAAACCCGTGACCTTTTGGTTAGAAGACAGTCTCTCTGAGCTGTGGGCCGCCGTGGCACGCCCTCATTTGTTCCCGGGTCAGTTCCTCTTCAGCTCTCCCAAGAATCTTCCACTGTTGACAAGAGCCACTGACAGGCTCTGTTGAATGTCAATACGACACAACAGTCAATGATCTGATATGGCAACAAACACAGCGGAGAGTATGCGTAGGTTTGTAGACGCAGACACACGTGTGACTTGTCAAGATGACCCATAATACTTATTGTTGACCTTTACACACGCACACACATGCACACACACACATACACACACACACACACACACATTTGACTTCACACACATTTGACTTTTCAAAACACAGTTACAAAGTACTTTACAATTAAAAGAAGACGAGAATAAAAGGAATTGATAAACGCATACCAGGTAAGACAACAGTGGCGTAAAACCAGTGACTTAAAATAGTTTAAGATACTTTAAGTTCAAAACTGAAAATGAGTATAATAAAATAAAAAAAAGAAATGGCAACAATCGTTATCAACCATAAGATCAACAGCCATATGATAGAGGTCAGAGGAGCGGTGATTGATGTGAAAATCCAGACTGGGAAGGTGAAAGAGAAGCACTCTCCCCTCTCCCCCAGCAGCTACTGTCGATGTACAAGACCTTTAACCCCAATTGCTCCAGTGGAGCAACAGTGGAAGACTGTGGTTGCAGTGGGCAGCTCCCCGGTATGAGTGTGTGTCAATGTGTGAGTGTGAAGCAGGGCGTGCTCAGTTAACCTTCCCTGGATAAATAAAGATTTGAAAATAACTAAAGCCGTGAGGTGGAGAGAAGTTGGCCCAAGGAGTGTCCTGATTTTTTGGGGATATCCCTGTCTGGTGTCGGACTACCCTCGGTAAACATGGCTAAGCTGTGACTCATAAGTATGGCTGCTTTACCAATAATGCCACGCCATTCTACAGTTTCAAGAGCTAAACAACACAGTAAAGACTGGGTACCAGCCAATTTTCCAACTTGCTGTTACACCCAAAGACATAAGTCCCATATCACCTAAATTCTAAACCTAAATAAGTTCAATTGATTTCTTGACCCTGCAAACATACCCTTAGGAAATGGAATCAAGTCTTTATCTCCATTAGTTTCATAGCTAAAAACCAATATTTGTTTAATATCCGGCTCACCACCGAAATCGAATCAATTGCTCCTCAGCCCAAAGCCTATCCGTCAACCAAACTTCATGGAAATCCGTTTGTATGTTTTTGAGATATTCTGCTGACAGACAGACAGACAAACAAACAAACTAACGGGGCGAAAACATCACCTGACATCTTTTTTTGCGATGGGAACGGGACAGTGGAAGCCGAAGCCGAAGAAGAAAAAAACAGGAGCACACCCATAACCTCTGAAGGAATTTGAAATGCCAGGTCTGCACCGGCGGCCGTCCTCAGAAGGAGCCCGCTGACACCGGTAGCTCTTACAGCCGCGGCTCCACTGCATTAGCTTCCATTATTCATGCCCTCCTCAGCCGCTTCCATCCGGCCCAGACCGCTCGTCTTACACGTTACGCATTCATTCACAGTAGCACTTACCCAAACACACCGTCGGGCCCCGGAGAGGATGTCGTTGCCGTTGGGTGAACACACTAAACTAAACACACTAACCTGAATGCTTTCCCAACGCGGTGTGACAGTTTTATCGGACGTATAAAAGGTGCAAAAGTGACATTCAAGACAAATTTTCGACAAAGATTTATGAGGACGCTGGCATGTGGGATCAGTAGATGGATTTATTTGGTGTTTTTATGAATCCCCAAGGTGAAGCCTAACTGACTCAGGAATGCTGGATCGCTGCCAAGCTTATTTCAGCTTGCTCTGTATTTGCATATTGTGATAGTAGAGTGTGATACTAGAATAGAATAGTTTACCTGAACCTTTTCAGATTGGCCCTTTTCCAAAATGTATATTACGAAGGATTGCAGCCTCTTTGTTAACTTTTCACTTTAGGAGAAAGTGAGCAAAAATAGCATTTCACTGACCAACCATCCACTTTCCGAACTTGAACAAATTATCATTAATCATTTCAGTTGTTAGCTGTCTTAAGACATTTGCTTAGAAACCAATAACATTACTGGGGATGCTGGGAATGGGAACTGATGGGAATTGGGAACTGATATATAGCATTTTGGAATGAAAGCATGCACATTCAGACACATTTTTCACACGGATCTTCCACAAATTCTGCACATTCAGTGTGTTCTCAGCCAGCCATCCACGGAGCCAGCTAGTTCTGCAGCATGTGTCGCAGCCGCAGGCAGCGTACTCACTCATTAATGTGTGTCAGAGGACACGCCTGGCCTTTGAAACCATTCGCCACTCCACCACCCCTCCACTTCTCCCCCTGTAAATCTCACATACTTTTCATATCAGGTGTCTTTTATTTGACGTACGCGCATGTGGACGCACATGCTCACACACGCACACACGCCTCCACTAATGTTCCCGCTGCTCGTCTCATAAATTAAGATGTAAAAGGCTCCCTCTCATCTTGAGCCAAATTAAGTCAGATTGCTGGTGGCTGGCAAACACACACACACACTTGTATAAGCTGACACCTCGGAGCTGTGGGTGAGACCTGCTCTGTGGTTTAGGGACGTCACATTTTTACGGTGAGAACGACAACCAGTGTGTTTTCCCTTGGTTCAGAGGCAGGCCCATACCTGTACATGCATGTGCGTATGTGTGTGTGTGTGCATTCCTGTACTTCTGTCTTTGTGAGAACCAATTAGAGTTTTAAACCTTCAGAATGAAGTGAGGCCATCCTCACTTCTTCAAGCAGCTGTTTTTTGGTTCGGACTTGGTTTTAGGGTTAAGGTTAGAATTAGGATTAGGATTAGGTTAAGGTAAGGATTAAGGTTAGGCATGTAGTGGAGAGGGTTAAGGTTAGGGATAGGGGATAGGGAATGAATGTAGTCAGTGGATGGTCCTCATGAGGATCGAAGTACAGGCATGTGTGTGTGCGTGTGCGTGTGTGTGCATGTAAGGTCACATGCATGCATGCACTGCGTATGCAACCAGGTGCTTGTGTTCGTGTGCATGTGCGCATGTGTGTGCATTGTGTATTTATCCTAGTTTACTCAACCCATATCCATTATGCAACCTACCATCCTGAAAAGAACACTTTGTTCATTTGAGCATGGTTGTGTGAGTTTACACTGCAGGGGCGTCTGATTATCCTGTGACTGCCAAAATGAACTGACTAGCCAAACTACAGGCCCTTTGAATGTCATGGCTATATTTATCCAGAGCGAGACACACTGTGTGTCTCTGTCTGTCCCCTTTGAGAATGGGGTCTGGAATGCCACCAACGTGCACCAAAAGTAGGCCAAGCACAGATGGACTGATTGCTTTATAGGCACGCCGGCATGTCAGAGGCCGTCAGATTGCATTGCATAAAAGACCCCCTGTGCCACATAGCTTGAATTCACATGCTATCTTTGGCTGGAAAGAAAGGTTGAATGGAAATGAATTAAATTTAATTGAACTGAATCGGACCGCACCGGACCGGCTCAATTGAATCAAATCGAAGTGAAGCAAACCAAATTGAACTGAAATAAAATGAAATTAACTGAATCGAATCGAATCGAATCAAACTCATACTGGGTTGGGTTAAACAGAAATGAATTGAACTCAATCAAGCACCTCAGGACTTTGTGGTTTACTTCATTCCATTTAAACCTAACCCCATCCCACCCCCCCCACTCACCCCACCTATCCCAGCCTGGGTCTCCCTCCCCTCTCCCCCTCCCCGCTGAGTAGCTCTATCATCCTCTCATCCTTCTGACCCATTTATCTGCGGGACTCTGCCCAGGTAAATCTGCACTGATATCATTATGCTCCCATTAAAGCCCCCTAGTGTATCCAGGGCAGACAAAACTAGGCCAAGCAACCCTCCTGTCCCCTCCTACTCCGCGGAGGAGATGAGGGATTCAGCAGGAAAAAAGGGCTTTTCGGACCGGGATCCGCGCTCGGAGCGTAACAAACCGTTACGACGCAAAACGAGTTAAATAAGGAAGTTAAAAAAAGCACGGTCGAGTGGTCTTGGGTTAGATTTAGCTGGATAAGGCGGTTAAAATTCCCCATTGGAAACAAGATTTCCGCATGAAGGCAAAATGCTCTGCTTATTATGTCTTGCTGTGTAGCGCTGCATGGCTATATTGCCTATATAGCATCAATAAAAACATTTATGGTACAATTGAATTTACTGAGCGCAGACGGTAAAAAGGAACAACCATCTGTCATGTTGCATTTCGTCTGCAATTACAAGACTGACTGTAATGTTATTTGCCTACTGCTATCTTTATGAAGAGCAAATATAGTGTGTGTGTGTGTGTGTGTGTGTGTGTGTGTGTGTGTGTGTGTGTGTGTGTGTGTGTGTGTGTGCATTATTTTAAATTGAACACGACACTGCAACATATGAGACTATTGATGGCCAATACTTGAGTACCTCTGTGTGTGTTTCCATGTGTGTGTTTGTGTCTCTATCTGTGTGTGTGTGTGTGTGTGTGTGTGTATCCCCAACATTATTTTCTCCCCTGTGACTTTCAGGCCTGCCAGCCCTCACGCTGCGGGGGCACGTGTCCTGGGCTGCTTGACATTTACATGCGGTCGGCTATTAGTGTGTAAACTAAATATTACTACAACCAAGATCAACAGTAGACACTGACCAGGCCCAGGCGCCAGCAGCAACCTCTCCCCTTCCTCCCTCTCTCTCTCTCTCTCTCTCTCTCTTTCTGTTTCTCTCTCTTTCTCCCTATGTCTGGTTGGTCTGTTCCATCGTGTGTGTGTAGTATGTGTGTGTGTGTGTGTGTGTGTGTGTGTGTGTGTAGTGTACATGAGGATGAAGCCAGGCAGGCCAATTATGGCTAGAGCAGGGCGGAGCAGTGGAGTGTCAACATGTAGTAAAGAGCACACAGCCCACTGTCTGGAAAGACTGAGAGAGAGAGAGTGAGAGAGAGAGAGAGAGAGAGAGAGAGAGAGAGAGAGAGAGAGAGAGAGAGAGAGAGAGAGTGAGAGAGAGAGAGAGAGAGAGGAGTGAAATGAGGAGAAAAATGAAAGATAGAGGGAAAAAGCGAGAGCGAGACAGACAGTGAAAGTGAAGGAGAGGAACAATAACAAAGACAGAAATAGAGACACAGACAGACAGACAGTCACAGTTGAAAGAACACAAGAGAGAGAGAGTTAGGGAAAAGGAGGATATGAAGGGAAAAAGGAGCGGAAGCGATGGAGCACGACAACGACTTAAAAGCAGAGAGGGAGAGAGAGAGAAAGAGAGAGAGAGAGAAACGCCGCTTCCCTCGCCCGGAGGATTCCTCGAAAGGGCATAACCATTACACACAGAGGAGGTTATTTTCTCTGCCTTAAACAGACACACGCGCCTACAATGGCACCATTCTAGGAGGGAAAAAAAACAACCATACACTGTATTAAAGCTTTACTCAGGCCTGAAAAGTCGAGGCCTGGCTTGACCCAAACTTGTGAGATCTTTGTTTCGCACTCAAAGCAAGCCAGAGGGATGAATAGCTTTTCTGTAGTGCTGCACTATAGGCAAGATATTTATGTGAAAATACACCCGTCTTATCAGCTTAAATGACAAAGTGGGACTGCAATAGAGAAGAGCGGGCAAATCCCCCCTAAAGGAGTCGTGACCTGATTCGCCCTGTGTGCACAAATGAAATGCTGGTGTTGGTGTATGTACAGTTCTCTGCCCACAGGATGTAACGGATCTAAACTTGATCGACAGAATCCTCACTGTCTCCTAAACCAGTGGTTCTCAGCGTAGGGTCCGGGGACCATCAGGGGTCCTTGAGGGAGTTCCTGGGGGTTCCCCAGCAAATTGTTGAATTGTTAACACAAGAAGAATGTAGAAGAAAAGACTATTTTGATCATAGTTTCACTGTTACCTCTCTACCTACAGTACAGATAGTCATGGGATTATGGACAAAATCATATCTAACAATAAAGATATTCTCAGATTTGGGTTGAGAATGACTGTCCTAAGCAGTTGGGAGTCAGTGCTGCGTCCAGAGAAAGCTGGACTCTTGTGTGCAGTTTACTGACTTCTCGTTTCATGATTTCTGGGTGCTGAAGTTCAAATATTTCCACAGGTTCCTAAATGTCTTCATAACAACAACATGAGCCTGGATCGAATCTGAGCAATGTGAGAAATGAATCCCGACTCAACCCAAGCCCCGTCAGGTACAGTTCGTCAACCCCTACACTTCTTTATCAGTCGGTCAGGGTCAGCAGGATGTATTGGGAGAGAGAGTGAAGTGGAGGGAAATCATTGGGAATCTCGTTAGCTTCAATAGCTTAGTGTGTGTGTGTGTGTGTGTGTGTGTGTGTGTGTGTGTGTGTGTGTGTGTGTGTGCGTGTAACAGAGTGTGCGGTCCAGATCCCATTGGAGTAGCCTTGGCCCGGATTAGTTAACCCTGTCTCACCCGGGGCATCGCTCGGCCTTATCCCTGCTTCATAAGCCCTTAATGAGTTCACTGGCTCCTCCTCTCTCGCTCTCTCTCTCTCTCTCTCTCTCTCTTGCTCTCTCTCGCTCTCTCACACACTCACTTCTTCTCTTTCTCTCCCTGTGTTTTCATTCATCCTACTGTTCCCTCCTTTGCTCGTTGGCGCTCTTTTTTAATTCACTGGCTTCATCTTTCTTTCTTTCTTTCTTTCTTTCTTTCTTTCTTTCTTTCTTTCTCATGACTTAATCTCCCCTCTCTTGCTCTCTACCTGTATCTCTCCAATCTCGCCCCTCGATTTCTGTCCCCTTCCTCTACCCTGCTTCCGCCCTGCCCTCCCCTCCCTCTACCCCCATCCCCCCTTCCTCCTTGCAGCATATGTTCTGGTACAGGATTAAGGCTATTCTAGTTAGTCAATTAGAGAGAGAGAGAGAGAGAGAGAGAGAGAGAGAGAGAGAGAGAGAGAGAGAGAGAGAGAGAGAGAGAATGCACCCATACTCTGTTAATCAATTTAAGCGCTAGCCTTACACCGGATCACATGCCCCACTGTGGCTGTGTGTGGTTAATCTACACTCTGTTGATTTATCATTGAAATATCCCAAAAAAGGTTGTCAGCATTAAATATTTGGGGTGGGATTTTTAAACAATGTAAAAAAAAATAAAACTGACAGAAAGATGGATGAAAAAGATATTTTGATACATGCAGGGCTTTGGTCTTTTGGTCTTGAATTTAGTTCAGCAACAATTTGCAGTTGATTCAGTGATGCTCTACATGTTTCCACAGCCTGTATCCACACCTAATGGACTTTCAAATCTGCGAGGGGTAACGCATTACTTTGAGTACTCAGATTACTTGTTGTGGTAACTCGTAACTTAACATTAGTTTTTCAATACTTGTAATCCCTTATTAGGTACTTTTTAAAAAAAATAAGAATTTTGTTCCTTTTATTTTTCTTTCATATTGTTTAATTTTTTGTTGTAAAACGTAAAAAACATTTTACAAAAGTAGCAAAAAATGACTATCCCCGTGAAAATCCTGCAGCAACACAGAAAAGACAGCAAAAAGCAAGTTTGCATGATATAAATGAGTCTTGCATTGCATTTTAAAACAATGATCGACCACAGACTTGGCACAAGCCACATTGCTGCAGCATGTTATTGAAGTGCAAAAGCACTCGGAGTTACTGTAAATCAAGAGTAACTTTAAAACTAGTTACCTTTTAAGGTAAGTAACAAAGTAAAGTAACTAATTACATTTAAAGTAACTTTCCCCAACACTGCCTTGTGGTTTACACTAATGACACAGGGTCCATCTGAAAGTAAGAGCAACATGTATGAGTTCCCTCCCCTCTCTCTTTCATAACTACCTCTCACATCTGTGGCCTTAGGTATTCATGATGCACGCCGTTGTACCTCTGATTTATTTATGCTGAATTCATGCCTTGTTTGTATCCTGTACGGCGGTGGAACATGCATAGGGAGTGATTTGTTTTGGCTGGCGCATAATGGAAAGCGCGGCTCATTCCCCCCCATATAAGGTAGCAGGGAGGTCTCGAGGGAGAAAAGTAAGCTGCTGTTACAGTATCTGGCCATACAGTCACCAAGTCTGGCGGTGGCGCGCATGTGCATGTCTGAGTGAGCGTGTGTGTGTGTGTGTGTGTGCGTGCAGGGGAGCCAGCTTGTCTATTTAGGGGAAAGAAATTACCCGATGCTCCCTTTGGGAAGAGGAGCGGCAGAATAAAGACTTGCTAAATACACGGTAGGTATTCCTAAAAGACACAGAGAGGCCTTAGTAAAACAGATCTGAGTAGTTCAGTGCTCTCTCTCTTTCTCTCTCTCTCTCGCTCTCTCTCTTTCTCTCATCTCTTCTCCTCCCCGCCTTGTCTTTCTCCCTGCCATTCTGCCTTTCTCTCTGTCTGCCTTTTTCTCATCTCTCTCTTCCCCACCGTTCCTCTCTCTCTCTTCCTCTGCTTCTTTTTCTCTCCATGTCTATCTATTTCTCTGTTTCTTCTTCTACTCCCCCCCTAAGGCAGGACCCCCCCCACCCCCCCACCCCCCCTCTTGGGGACCACTGTGGGATTAGCCCATCTCTCAGAAGACTGCAAAAGGAGCCTCGCTGTCTCACGTGACGAGAGCTTAGAGGGGGAAAACGAGGAAACGAGGGAGACGTTGTGATCCAATTTTCAGCTTTTTCTTTGCGCCGCCGTTTTGTTCGATGCCTGTTTAAACTGGTTCCCAGGAGACGATGCAGCCGGAGTTTGTAAATGAACCTCTGTGCGTATGTGTGTGTGTGTGTGGTCATGCGTGGTGTGTTTGTGTTTGCCCATATTGTGCATTATTTTACATTGATGAATAGCAATTGCAAGTGTGCATGCGAATCGGAGCAGTACCCTTGATGGCTTGTCATGAAAGCTGAGAGCAAAAAAAAGAGGTCACTAGAGCATATGATCCTCTGACCAAACCGTAGTAAGCATCTGAGGAGCCTTCAATGCCCCAAATATGAGCGGGGTCATCCAAGGTGTGACCTTACCCTGACCCTGGCTTGTTTTAAGTCCTAAAAGTTATGAGCGCAGGAAATATAAGCAGATAAAATAGGATTGGAGCTCTCTAAGCTCAGCTATCGCACAGACCCCCTCTGTTCAGGCTTAGAGGCCGATTATGGCATATGATATTGAATCCTCTTTGGGCTGTAGCCATTGTGTGTGTGTGTGTGTGTGTGTGTGCATGCATGTGTGTGTGTGTGTGAATGGGAGCTTGGGTGTGTGTCTGCGTGTGTGCACATGCATGTTTGTTGTGTGCACGCCTGTCGTTGTGTACGGTGGGTGTATGCCTATATATCTGTATGCATGCCTGCGTGCAAGCGTAACACACACAGATGTGCGTGTGTGCGTTTCACCAGAACCGCTGTTCGACCTTGGGGGGCTTTTGCAACCCCCCCCCCCCCCGCCCACCATGGGGTCAGGAGTTCAGCGGGGTGCTAAGTAACGACCTTCAATCAACATCCATCACTCACTCACAGGATGCATGGCCGCCTCACAGCAGGCCAGGTATACGGGAGAGCTGGGTAAGGCTGGCGAACCTCCATTAGATTTACATAATGTCCTGATTATGCCGTTCGCAGACTTTTGGTATGGTGATGGAGGGTAATAACTGTGCGTTTACCGTGGGAATTGTTAATAGCGTCGGCGTTTCAAGGTCAATGGAACTCGCACACAGAACAACACGGGCGCATAAGCTACGGCCGAGAGACGTTTAATAGCCGTTGTTTGCTCTTGAGGCCGCTGCTCCTTCTCTGTTCCCTCTATTTGTCTCTCGTTTTTTTGTTTCCTTCTTTGTTTCTGTTTCCCTGTTTCTCTCTGACTCCGTCTCTCTCTCTCTCTCTGTCTCTCTCTGAACCGTTACTATTTTAAACAGCGCTCGTAAAAGTGGAACCACGCTTAAACCTGAATGTCAAGAAAAACACAGACAGACAGAGTACCACTGTTTAGCAGTAAACACATACTACTGGTTGGTCCGATACTAACATTTGGATGGGTAAACAGATGAGGAGTGTGTCACAACCAACTGGTGCACACTAGCTGAAATGCACACTGCCGTTGTCATATAGAAACCTCCAATTTTGGCGTTTTTAAACTTCAATTTAAGGATTACATGTTCCTCTAGAAAATTCTATGAGTCTGAGTGTTTATGAACCTTTCAAAACCCATCGGATAAACTCAAAATTGCATGGTGGTCAAGCTAAAAACAAGTCTGATTTTCTTAGTTCCTAAAACATTGATGTTTTGGAGGTATGAAGTTTTCATCCGACAGCAACAGAATGACTGACTGACTGTGACTGTGACTTTCAGCAAGATATTACTGAAAGTCACTCACCTGGTAAAAAATGAAGGGTTTCGTTCCATTGCCGTTTATGTTTTTGGGTTTTTTTTGTTGTTGTTTTTTGGGGTGTTTGTAAAAAACACTTTTACCTGACATTTATTATTTATTACTCAAAAATCCAAATGGATAATGGCATACTTAAAAAAAGGCCTCTGATCTGTAAACTGCAGCCTTTATATAACTAAGCAATCATTTTGTAAGATTAGGTTTCCACTTTTCCAGATGATGGAAATATCATTTTAGAATGAAACTCTTTAAATATCTCCCTTTGTTTACTTCAAGCGGCACTTGGTTGGTTAAGGCAGCAGGGTGGCGTTGTGAGCAGGGGGACCGTCCTTCAACCGGAGGACTCGGGTTCAATTCCCCGTGTCGCCAGGCCTCTGCCCTGCTGAAGTGTCCTTGAGCAAGATACTGAATTCCTACCAGCTCCAGTGGAGCTGTTCTGTAGCTGAGCCTGACCTCTGACTAGACTGGGGAAAGAAAAAAGAAAATGTACCTATGGGAATCAGCAAAGTATCACCTCATTGCTATAAATGTGTCAAGCTTTTATGCTGACAGGCACAAGACTTGTGGGTTCAAGACATAAAGACATGGCTCCCACGAATCCCCTATAGCCTACAGGTAGCCCACAAGGGACGGTAGCCACAATTTATGTGTAAACTCAAGGGGAACAAGGTGAACACAATGTGAATTTGGAGAAATGCAAAAAAGGGGTACTCATAATAATCACTGATGGCATTTTGTGCCTCTTGCGTTTTAATTTCACCGGCAATTTATCAACGAGCCTCCGTTAATGTCTGACCTGGGGTGGCAGTGTGGTGTGTGTGTGTGTGTGTGTGTGGGGGGGGGGGGGGGGGGGGGGGTTGGGGGTGCGCTGGAAAGACTCCCATAACCAGAGGGTCAGGTTGTGCTGGCTTACTGTCAAGATTGTGTGTCAGCACAAGTGCTCGGTCATAACTCTCTGTCTTTACTTGCACATGATCCAGCTTCTCATTAACACCAGGCTGTGCTGATGAAACGATGAGCTGATAGACGGGTGAGAGAGACCGTCCCATAACCTGAAGGTCAGAGGTTTGATCTCCGCGACTACAGCCAGTGTGTGAACCCCTATCTGCTCACTCATTACAAGCTGCTCTATATTAGAGCGTAAACGAAATGCTTAAAATGTAAATGTGACAGAAAAATGTACAGTAGGCCAACCGACCAACCAGCTGGGAGAGCAAGCAGTTCAGGCTGGTTTACAAGGAGTTGGTTTGAAGCCTAAATGTAAAACTGGATTCCTCATTTGGCCTTGATCTGTTTGGCTTAATACATTTCCATAATGTGACACATCCATTTAATCAAATTCAACATGATTCAACATCATCATCAAACCAATAAATGAGTCAGATGTTGGCGATACTGCTCTCCATGTGTTTCAGAGCGTTTGGCTTTGAGGGAAAAAATGGTAAAGAAAAAGGGGAGAGAAGACTGGAATGAGAAGCAAGAGTCATTTTCCCTTCCCTTCATGTGGTGTGGTATTGGTAGTGGTTTCCCCTCAAGCTAACTGAGAGGTCCCCCTCATTTCTATTTTAAAGCAAATGTATGGGTGGGGGAGAGGACACATTACCTTGGCTCACACACACACACACACTGGTTAAACGGCCTGGTATTCATTTTCACATGACACACACAAACGATCTTCTCCCTTGACTGGCTGGCTTACTGGCTGCACCTGTTGCTGATTGTTGATGAATGACTGTCAGCGGAGGGAGGGGTGGGGTGTCAGATGGGCCTATGGGCTGGGAGAAGCAACATTTGAAGGGTATATACATAATAGGTTCAAACATTGTGGGGCAAACACTGTGTTTTTATGTTTGATTTGCTTTTTATGATGTGTTTTTATGATTGTGTTTTTATATGCTTTGGATTGTGTCTTGTGTGTTGTTGCTGAGACAATTGAATTTCCTGCCAGGATAAATGAAATATGTATCTGTCTTACATACATAAATACATGCATGCATGCATAAGAACCCCTCACCCTGGCAGTGTTAGTGCCTTTACATTTTTAAAATAATGTATAACATTTGCTGCAGCATATTAAAATTAAAAATTCGGATGATCGCATCCTCAACACTATTTGTTATGTTGTATGTTTTGTATGCAAAGGACAATAGCAAATTGACTTCAACATTTTTCCAGTTTTTCTTGAAGATTTTATTTTTAGTTCATTTGCACAGATAAAATATAGTGAAATACAATGATGAAAAACAGAGAGAGGGGATACAAATTATTCAGTTGTGAAAGAGAGACAAAAACAACTCTAGGGGCTTATAAAAAAACATCAATGTCTTTTTATTTTCACTTTGAAAGTGTAGGTACCGTGTTTTTTTTTGTGTGTGTGTTTTTTATTTTATCAAATAGTAGACATCTTGTTTTGGAACCAAAGACTTCATTTGATGTGGTAGATGAGAGGGGCAGGCAGAGGTGAGGGGAAGTGTGCCTGCATATGTGTGTGTGTGTGTGTACGTGCGTGTGTGTGTGTGTGTGTGTGTGTGTGTGTGTGTGTGTGTGTGTATGTTGGGGGCGGTGGGGAGACGTAAGGTTGGGGAAGGCTGAGGGGGGCCAAGGCCAGCCTAGTCATAAACATTACAGCGTTGTGTGTCTGTGTGTGTGTGTGCGTGCTTGTCTCTACACACGTTTGTATATTGGTGGGTATGTATGTGTGTGCTTGCATGCATAATACATGCAACTTTCTGCTAATGTGTATGTATACGTGTGTATGCATGTGTGTATCTGTGTATCATGCACCCCTTTGTGCGCACTGATTACACACTTGGGTGTTCCCATTGTGTGTGTGTGTGTGCGCGCGCGTGTGTGTGTTCAGTGACGTTTGTAGCCCTGTATCGTATGTCACCAAGCCACAAGCGCTGACCAGCCCCTCATTTACAAGGTGCCCATTTTACCTCGAAAAAGAACGCAGGGCCAATCATCCATTATTCAAAAGTACCACCACCAACCTCTGTTTAGCCAATAACAGCCTCTGCAAGCTTCGACCCTGTAATAAGAGAGTCCACTCTAACCCATGTCAAGCCATGTCATGGACCTCAGCCACTTCCAAGTGTCTCAAATAGATCAAAGTCAATTGAGTTTTTTTTCATTTGCAGCGATGAAAGCCTATTTTTATTCCCAGTTGGAATGAGCTTTTATTAGTTTTGATCGGTGGCCCGATTTAGTAAAACATGATTTGCTGTTAAGTGTCATTCCAAAGACAGCACATTTGATTTCAAGCATGACAATAAGTCAGCGGAGTAATATTTTTAGACATAGTTAGTATTTTGTGGTGCTATATTTGTCGTCAAACTGCATAGTATCAAATCAGGTCAAATTATGCTGCCAGCTTTCAGATCTTTCTCAGTTTTATTAGACTTTCTTGTGGTATGGCGATCTTTCATATTTGGACATGTGGCTGCAAGAGCTGTACTGTACAGGCTGTGTGTGTGTGTGTGTGTGTGTGTGTGTGTGTGTGTGTGTGTGCATGTGTGTGTGTTTGAGTGGATAAATACAGTATGTTCTACAATACAAGACCAGCTTGAGAGTCTGTGTCCCATCAGTGAAAACGAAGTAGCAACGTCAAGGGGGCCAGATTTCTCCCCACTTATAAAGTCATCCTCCCATTCCCCCACCCCCATTTCACCACACACACACACACACACACACACAAACCCAAGGACCACCCACCCCACCCCCACCACCATCCAAGCCTCCCTTCTTTTGTCTCTGGTAATTAAAGCGTCCGCTTGGCCCTGTTGGCCCCAAGCCACTTGTCTCTTTATCTGAGGGAAGAGAAGGGAAAGTTGTCACATTCCTCCTTTCCACGGAGGGGCCACACCATTACCCAATGTGTGTGTGTGCGTGTGTGTGTGTCAAAACTCTTTCACACACACCCTCTATTTCTTTTTCACTGCCCACTTTGTCTTTCTACTCTTCATTTATGCGGTCCCGCCCCTCCCGCCCTCCTTTTCCTTTCTCTCTCCCACTCTCTCTTTATTTTTACCCACGGGCCCTTCTCAGGATGGAACAAAAGGAGGAAGCGCCCCTGACATTAGTTGTTAGGATTATTTATATCCAGGCTGTGTTGTGTTATTTTTAGCAGTTGGGTTATATTTGTTGCCGTTCTGCCAGATTCGGAGCTGAACCTCTGGCTATTATAGAGGGTGATTGTTGTGGATGGGGCTGTTTGAGAGCACACCTACAATCGCTTGGCCCTGGGTGAACACATAAGCAGCCTGGGTAATTGTATGTTTTCACTGTACCAGCCAGCTTGGCAGATACACTCCGCTCTCCTCACGGGACCTTCCTCCTTTTTTATTTTTAGGCTCCTGTACTTTTTAATAGATTCTTTCTCCCAGTTGCGTAACGGCTGTATTGTGTTCTGTGGCAGCCACTGTACATGAAGCACAACCGCTGTGCTGCTGGGAATGTTTTAGTACAAGGAGCTACAGTGCAGCTACTGGCAACGTTTTCTTTCACATTGTCTTTGTCCATCTGTCTGTCTGTCTGTCTGTCTGTCTGTCTGTCTGTCCATCTGTCTTCCTCTCACTGCCCTTCAGATTTCAGATCAGTCTAATCTAAATGATTTTTGTCTCTGCCCACAGACAATGAAATGATGCTCATCTCTCCACTCTTTCATTTTTGATTTACCAGATAGCCTTTTCCGTGTGCAGCCACGAGTCAAAAATAGACCACCACATTGTCCAACGGTTGTATTTATGTGCAAATTGTCACTCTGCATGAGTTGCAAAATGCTTATTATGGATGCACAGCATCTATTTGGAATGATTGCAGATTGCAAATCCAATGGCTGGTCACTGTCGCTGGTGGCTATGGGATGAGCCTCTCTCTCTCTCTCTCTCTCTCCTCTCTCTCTCTCTCTCACCAAACCCACAATCCTCCCACGCTTGCACTCGCTAACTCTCCATCCCTGATTCACAACCAAATTCTCTTTAACCCAAACCAACCCACTGACCTCGACTTTTCAAATATTCCTGTGATCCGCCCAGGGTAATCTAGCCAATAACCAGCCTTTTGGTTCAGGCCACCATCAGCTGCATCTGGCCAAATAAGGGAATTAGCCTGTTTTTTTTAATGTCACTCCTCAGATACAGAGCCATCATTCAGAGAAGCCATTCTTTTAGGAATAACACTGAGGAAATTACTGGACCTATAGGGCGGGAGGGTGGTGTAGAGATTAAGGAGGCCGTCCTTCAACTGGAAGTCGACCAGCATCTGCCCTGCTGAAGTGTCCTTGAGCAAGACATTGAATCCCTACCAGCTCCAGTGGCACTGAACCTGCGCTTTGATGTAAAAAAATACAAATTTCTACTTCCAAGGAACAATAGAGTATCACAAATTTACACTAAAGTTGCATCCAACGGTGCTCCTGCCTCTGATGAAGAGATTCAGATAGTAGAATACACCACTTGCATGGCGTCTGGCATTAAAATGCTTAACAGCTGATGCAAAAAAAAAAATGATTGCGCTTAACAAGATTATGCGTTGATTTGCTAAACAGTGGTGAGTGGGTGAGCTACATTTTGAGCGTTTAGCTTTGTATCGTCAAAACGTGTGGGTTCACGTGAGGCAACGAGGAGACCGCTCTCCCGCCTGGACTCACATGACGAGTCCCAGTGAGACATCTCACATCGCAATGCCTGTCTGGGTCTGAGTCCACAACCAGGGCAACGGGTACAAGATAATCTGCAGTTTACTGTGTGAGAGAAGCAAAGAGAGCGAGAGAAAGAGAGAGAGAGAGAGAGAAAGACAGACAAAGACAGTCTATCCAAAAACTATGCTGTAATCTTGATGTTTATGATAAAAGGCTCAGACTTCTGTGGAATTTGGGGAAAAAAAGCAGGCAGTAACAAGATCTTGTTAGTCATGGAGGAAAGATACATTTAAATTATATAGCAAGGAGCAGAGACATGACGTTATTTAATGCAAGTAATCAAAATCACGTTTGCATGTGACTAGATACACACACACACACACAGAGGCACATACACACTGCACACACGCCATGAACCCATTTGCAGCCGCTCCACATGGGAGTCCTTTGTCCTTCTCCCAGCAGAGGAAACAATCCAGAAAGCAATAAAGTTGGAAGCGGTTCAAAAGACCCCGGCACAAGTTTATCCAAACATTCCCCCAACATTCCCTAAGTTCTCTTTCCAGGAATTTCCAGAGGTTTCTGGGCCAGCGTTTCATACAGCTGCCGGGAGCATTGAGGCCGAACGCAGTCCGAGGGGGGTGGTGTGTGTGTGTGTGTGTGTGTGTTTGGGGGGGGGGCCATAGGGGGGTGTCGGACCCCCCAAACCAGGCCCCTCTCTCTGGGGCTAGACTCGTCTCTGTTATTGTTTTGACTGAGGTGGAGGGTGGAGGGTGGAGGGTGGGGGGTGAGGGGGTTCACGTGGGGTAAGAAAGGCCCTCCCTATTATGTCTGGGCGTCTTGGAATCTAGGTCACGATTAGACCTCATCTTCTCTCTTCTCCCCCCCCCCCCCCTTTCTCCAGTGACCGTAGCCAAAAAAAAAACCCTTGCTCTTTAATCCCTCTGCCTTTTTCACTCCTCCTCGCCGTCTCGATCGATGTGCCGCGCCCGTCTGCCTCGCCCCCTCCTTCCTCCCTCTCCTCCCTCTCCTCCCTTCCTCCCTCGCTCTTTCCGATCGCTCCCTTTCCTCGCCGCGCCAAATGCCAAGCGTTTATCAGGGATAAGCAGCTGTCCCCTTTGCTCGGGGGAGTAGAAGAAAAAACAGACGGAGGGGAGACGGAAGAAAAGAGAAAAATTGAGAAGAAGAGTAGGAGAGAAGGGGAAGATGCAGACAGACAAGGCAGCCAAATTCTTATAATTTGACTGTTGCCTTTGAATTTTGATTCTTAAAGTCAACCGACTTCAAAATCTTGGGCGGATGATCACACGAGTCACACAATGATGCTATCAAAACAAAACCTCGTCTTTGGCTCTATTTTTATCCATAACACGTCTCTTTTACTAGGCCATAAATATTACAAGTGAGACAGGATTTCTTTTTTGATATATTTGTCTTTTTTGTCCCTTACACTCAATAATTTAGATGTTTGCAACGTTGGTTATACGTGATTTTCATTTTCACTCATTGTAGGCTGAGTCAGGTGCAATAACTGTGTCTCCCGAATGCCTGAAATGTAAATATCAATGTTAACAAAATTAGGGAGTGTCTGTGCAATAGTGAATTGAAGGCTAGAGCTCCTGCAGATGCGTCATAGCTCAAGTGTTAGGTGAAAACAAAGGCATAACTCAGATATGGCGTTAAGTCAACAACCTTTAATCGACAGCTTTGTGTGCTATGAGCGGTTGGGGCAAAGTATCACAGAGCGCCGCCACCGCACATGTAAACTTTGTACAGTAAAAGGTGACAGAAAGATCAACAGTGTCAACAGTGTGATCCCTTCACGTGACAACAGTGATGCAGGAGTTACCTCGTGGAATTACCTTGCCTGAGCACATGAGTTTTTATCTTAACTGAACTGATAAGCTAGCAAATGAACTGCCAGTCGAGGCAATTGACCTTGGTTGCCCTGATTTTATTCCTTTGGCTCTGTAGAGAGTAAATCCTACTCCCTAGATGATATTTTTTTTTTTAACCTTTATTTTGGGCAGGGGCAGTAAACGAAAAACGCGCAGTGAGGCAGAGCTTCACACTCGGTTAGGTGCCTTGCTCCAGGGCGCCTTGTCGGAAGTTGTTAAGGGAGAAGACAACGTTTTTCGTTTAGTTGCCCAGATTTTCCTATCCAGTTTGAGGATTTGATTTCACAACCTCCTGGTCAGAAAATCACTTTTATGTGCGTATTTTGGTGAAAAAACGCATCCAGGTTGCAGTTCTTGGCACTGTTAAAAACAAACGCCAGTGCTTTGAAGTCATTTAGAAATGTAAAGAAAATGATCTGCGACTTAGGTCACAACAGCATGTAGGAAACGTACCTTCACTGCACCATGTCCCTCATAGGCCCCTACTGGCCAGCTGGAATTCAGCCTTGAAGTTTGTGTGAAACAGAAACTGAGAGCGGATAAAATGCCACACGTTATCTACCGGCTTCATCGCCAAGCACCTGATATCACCAAGAGACTGTCTGTCTGTCTGTCAAAGCTTCATTCTTTGCATGCCACTGGTGTGTATATGTGTGTGTGTGTGTGTGTGTGTGTGTGTGTGTGTCTGCAATAGCCAGTGGCAGCGCAATAGAGGTTCGTATATTAACCGCTTGGAGCTGTGTTACTTTTGACTGCAGATAGAGCCTGTTATCGTCTGATTGCATCTGCGGAGGCACCGTGCCATTTGGCTGAGGTGACATGTGAGGGACAGTAGGACAAATGAAACACATATTTCAGCACGGATGCTGCTGGGCTGCAAACACAGATGATGTGCATAGACAGAGACACACAGGCACACATACAATGGGGCTACCAATCTGTGTGCGTGTGTGTGTGTGTGTGTGTTAGCAGCCCTCCAGCTGTGAAATCTCCAGAGGAGAGACAGTCTGACAGGCTGAACCCACTGCCTTCATTTACCAGCAACCTCAGGTCTCTCTCTCTCTCTCTTTATCTCTATCTATCTCTCTCTCCCTCTCTCTCTCTCTCTCTCTCTCTTTGTCGCTCTCTCTCTCTTCCTGTCTCTCCCATTCGTCTCCCTGTCTCTACATCTCATTCTGTTTCTCTCTCTTTATCTGCCTCCCTATCCACCTCTCTCTCATCTTTTCTGTCTTCTTCTCTCAGTTTTTCTTTGTCTTTCACTCTCTCTCTCTGACACACACACACACACACACACACACACACACGCACACACGCCTCGTCTGTCATACAGCCCTGTGGCAGCTGACGGGCATGTCTTGAAGCTGTATGTGTGTGGGGGGGGGTCTGGTGGAAGCACAGGAGCCGTTTGTTACGACCCGGCTATCAGAAGTTATCACATCGCAGAGAGCGGAAGGCGCGGTCAACGGGTTCACTTGTGTTCATGTGGGTGGGGGAGGGGCGGAGGGCTCGGCTGGGGTGGCTTGTGTGTGTGTGTGTGTGTGTGTGTGTGTTTATTCACGTGTGTTTGCATCGTATACTGCTGTTCTATAAGCTTGGAATGAACTGTAAAATAGATTTCATGGGATTGGCTTGTTTTTCCGAGGGGCTTGGGGAGTATCAAGCCCGTGATCCTGTCATCTGATTTGGGATCATGACCCGATTTGAGGTCACATCCTCCAGTTGAGAATTGTTTTTTTTAAATACCAATATATGTGCCTGTGTAAATATTGCCAATATCATTAAGATAAGAACGGGCAGTACCTTCCCTGTGGTATTTTTTATTTTATTTTATTGAGACAGACAGGATGCTGAGAGGGAGACAGAGTAGGCATCCTTGTGGGTCCATATGGGGATCTTTCGTTTTTTTTATTCTAAACATTATTTTTCCAGGGAGAGTCGACTGAACACACTTACTCTGCCTTGCTCAATGGCACCTCAACAGTATTTTTGGAGGAAGGTGCTGCCCATTCACTTTTCCCCAGCCAGTCCAGGGATTTGATCCAGCAACCATCTGGCCACACACCTGTCTCTCTAACCTATAATGCAGCCCTTTAACCACTTACAGTCTGAACCACTACACCATCACTAGGCACAATCATTGTCCATTCTGTAATAATCAAATCCACCAATAGGATTATTCGGACACGTCCGGCAGACATGGCTAGTAATAGGATATCTGACATTAGCTGAGGAGGTCAAAGGTTGACCTGGCCGCCCGGGTCAATGACAGAAGATTAGCAGATATAGCAATAAAGCACAATCAACTCTTCTGGACCAATTAGAAGCCGGCGGGGAGACAGGAGAGGGAGGGCGCTCGCTATCAGTGAACCTGCTATCCCTACCTGACAGGAAGCAGGATATCAGGTGAGATTGGACAGACTGATGGAGGGGGTTTAGGATGTATACACACCCACACATTTATATGTATAATTATGTATATTTGCGACGACCTCCCACTCCATACAGGTAAAATCCACCCTAAAACACTTCTACATTGTTAAAAATAACAGATGTACCTTGCATTTCTCAGTCCAATTTGATGTTTGGTGTATTTTTCTTATTCCTGCAGATAACTGGAGAAACAGACAACTTGACATCACCTTGAGATATTTCCAACTACAAGTTGATTTTGAAAGCAGAACATGTTTCAGCTATCTAAAACATCAAGAGTAAATGTCAGGTTTTGGTGTCAGTCCCTCAGAATCAAAGAGCGAGGGCTTCTATCTAGACTCACCATATACAGGGAGAAATCCATCGTAGAAGAGGAAAAGATACCAATTTCTGCACCGACAGTAGCTTCAATAGACCAGAATGCAATGCAGCTGCAAGACATGTTGCGTTTTGCGTGAGGGGTGCGACTCTCACTTTTTCTCGTCCAGGAAAAACTCACTACCTTGCTCTTACTATCACTATTGCTATTACTCTACCTATACGTACTGAATGCATCAAGTTCACGCCTGTTCTCTGGGGGTTGATGAAAGGCATTCTGGGAAATGAAGAAAATCACAAACTGAAGTAGATGTAGACAAGGCAGGTTGAGGGAAAGTTGATTCACCAAAAGACTAAATTACAACACTTCATTACAAAGTAACTCCTGGAATGCATTAAAAATCACAAATTGATAATAATAGTGTAAGAGTGTCTGAGGATGGAATTTTTCTTTGACACTTAACCCTAACCTCTGGCCTCAACAATGCTGTACATGCTTAGCCTTAACCTAACCCCAATTCTTAATTACTTCTTAACCCTTAAGCCCTGAAATGCCCCCGTTTCAAAGTGTCACACATACACACAAACACACACACACACACTCTCTCCCATACGCACCATTTAATCATTTCAATCACAGACTAATCATCTAATCGCCATTACTGTGAGTGGAGAGGAAATCCTAACGGGGAAGCTGACAATAGTTTGGTTTGTTAGTCAACAGATGCTGTCCAGTTGTTTTTTTGTTTTTTTTTTACCATCCCACGCTCATTTCCATAATTTATCCCTTGACTTATTAAGAAGATAATCCCCTTGTTATACAGTCGCTGCTGCAGAATTCACAGGGGGACTTTGTGTGACTCTGTGTGTGTGTGTGTGTGTGTGTGTGTGTGTGTGTGTGTGTGTGTGTGTGTAGGGGGTGGGGTGATATTTGAACCCAAATGAACCCTGATACCCCTTTCTCCTCCTTGCCCTCCTCCTGCCCCTCCCCCCTCCTCCTCCTCCCCCTCCTCCTGCTCCTCCTTGCCTCCCTTGTGTCGGCTGCTTGTGGATGCTAATGATTAATTGCTTATTTGCTTGGACGGGGTTTGATTGGCGTGTGTGCAGAGTGGACTTGACGAGCTGCCAAAGCTGTCAGACAGGACTTGATGTAGACCGACCGAGAGAGAGAGAGAGAGAGAGAGAGAGACTGACGGTAAAGAGTAGGCAAGATCAGAGCCATCTGAGCTCATTAATGCCCCCACCACAAATTTCACAAGACACCAACACACACACAAACACACACACGTCTCCATACCATCCATAACAGCGGTTATGGATGGCTTTGTGTGTGGAAGGTGATTAGAAGGCACTTAAACCTTCACCTCTGCACACACACACGCACACACACACATAAAGAGACACAAGCAATTATTAGCACACACACGGATGCAAACATGTGCATGCAAATGTGCATGTATGCTCACACTCGCTTATGCAAATGCGCCCGCACGCCCACACACCTCCCCCGACCGGCACTGTTCTGTCAATCAGTCATCTGAGTGTACTGCAACATTTTAATCATCATTAGAGGCAGAAGTGACAATCATCATAGATCACTACCTAGAAAATTACATGCAGTCCACAGTATAATGACTGATTCCATACATCAACATGAAGGAAGAGATGCTCTTTCTTATCTGCAAACTCTATCACAAGCTCAATTTGCATCTCCATGGTTCATGTTCCTGTGCTCCTTTTTTATCTTTTGTACTTTAGGCAAAGCAATGTAGATCCCAATGAATCGTATTTGATTAATCTACTTATTATCCTTAGCAGATCCTTAGCAGAGTGGGGGTAAGTGTAAACCAAATTTTAATATATTTAAGCTAGACTTCAAATAGTATTATTCATAAGTAACAACCCCAAAGCTGTCTGTGCTGTCCCCATTTGTATTTTTTTAATCTTAACCCTTAATTTAACAAAATACTCTATTTGACTTATGCATAATTTTATATTCATATTGTCACACCCCAGTTTTTTGTGTAACTTTTGTGTACTCTTTGTTGTATTGTACTGCAAATTAGTTGTATGCCAATAAAGGTAGGGGGGAAAAAATCCTATGCTCCTCCATAGCTCAATGAGTAGAGCAATGGGGGCGGTGTCCTTTAAGTCACAATGCCTGATAATGAGGTTACATCCATTAAACAAAAGTGCCTCCACTTACTCTACATTTAGGCATTTAGTTGATGCTCTTATCCAGAACGACCTACAATGAGGTAGGGATGCACTGTCTTGCTCAAGGACACTTAAGCCTAATTCAGACCACCACACTTTTCAAATGCATATGACATAAACGAAGACGAGGGATCACACACTACCCAAATCTGTCATTCAAAAACATTTTCTCATTCATCCAGAACAGTTCACTGTAAGTACAGTTACAGTATAGATGTCCAATATTGTCTTGATTCACAGAGATGCTACAGTTCATATATTTCGCAGCAGTGATTACACGGTTAACATTGATGAAGAATTTTTCATTTTATATGAGATTTATTCCTCCAAATGAAATTGTATATGAACTTATCAAGAGTGTATCTTCTGGTTCATTCTCTTTTTGTTCCCTTTGAGCTACACTCCCATTGGTTGTTATCTGGCTCTCAGATTTCAGTCTTGGTGAGTCTTGGACCGCTTCACACTACAGGAGCCCAACCAGACTGGACCCGACAAAATCCAACACGTTTATAGAAATCGTTTCGGGCTAAAGGGCCAAAGTCTCCAGTCTTGAGCCCCTTCACACTACAGGATAATCTGGCCGAGGTGGAACCTGGTCGGGACGGTCCAGCCGGGCTTAGAATCAGCGTCAAAATCGTCAAGTGTGATCTAGCCTTTAAACGGAACTCATGGTTACTCCACCCAACTGCGAACCGCCAGCTCTCTTCCTGCATTGTGATATTTCCAGTCTTGGAAGTTGCCGGCAGCTCCCTCCACCCTGCAGCCTGCACCGCATCCACATCCACATCCAAGATAAATGATATCAATTTCATACACAGCATCTTTGCTCGTGCTCACTTGTGCCACGAACACACACGTACGCTCAAACATGAACATGCACACGGACACACACATGCGGATATTCAGGGAGCATGCCGGCGCACATAGAACACACCCAGGTACACGTGTGTGCACAAACACACACACATACACACACACACATAGGCAGGCCGACAGGTTTTGATCAATAGTGTTGTGAGGCATGTAGCCTTTCTCTCCTGTAGCGACCACACATTTGCTGCTCCAGGCTGAGTAATTGGTACACACCACCATGCTACCACCGCAAAAAACAATATTGATAACATACCACTGTGTGTGTGTGTGTGTATGTGTGTGTGTGTGTGTGTGTGTGTGTGTGTGTTTTCCCCCCATCTAAATAGTTCCCCAGGGAATACAACACCTAGCAGTTTGTTCAGCATAGTACATCCTCCTCTCTCTCTCTCTACCTTTCTCTCTTTACCTGTCTCTCTCATACTGTTTTTATCTGTATATCTCTCTGTTTTTCTGTTCATCTTCCTGAATCTCTTTCGCTCACTCTCCTCTCTTTCTCCCTCTTTTTCTTTATCTTTTTATCCTTCCTCTCTCTTTCTTGCTCTCTCTCTCTCTCGCCTCTGTGCAATCACCCCCAAGTGCAAAGGGCCAAAGGGCTCCATAATGTGCCCACCTCTGCTCTACACACACACACACACACACACACACACACAAACACACACACACACGTCTCTGTTTGTCATCTGTCTTCCCTCGCTCTGTCTCACCATTTCTGTCTTTCCTTGGTTAGTTCTTTAGATGCACTGCAAAAATATGTATTTTTTTATTTATTGAATCAAGAAGTGTCGTAAAATATAATAACAAGTGTCACCATCTTGAAATCAGGCAGATCACTCTACTTGTTTGAAAATATTTCACTTTTTTTAAGAGAATTTTTGAAACAAGCTGAATTCTACTGAAACAAGTGAAATTATCTCATCCACTTTGCTGTGATTTTTTGCTTGTTTAGAGAAAAGACTCAGCAAGACTCAAGACTTTATTACTTGTCAAGATGGTTTTTTTGGGCTTTTTTTTTTTGCATTGTGGTCTTTGGCCATAAGCATAAGGAAGATTTTTTTCCATATTATAGGACTTATTTTAAAGAGAAAGTTCTCTACCAAAATCTGGTTCTGTCGAGGACCAAACAAAACGTTTCTCAATGATAACCTTCAAAAAATACTTTGTGAGAATCTGAAGCCTTT
Source organism: Centroberyx gerrardi (assembly GCF_048128805.1). Lineage (NCBI taxonomy): Eukaryota > Metazoa > Chordata > Actinopteri > Beryciformes > Berycidae > Centroberyx > Centroberyx gerrardi. Next base: position 16,142,713 of record NC_136020.1, on the reverse strand, counting down.
TTCTTCATAAAAACCTGTCTGTCTGTGTGTTTCTCCCCCCGCTCCCCTCCTCTCTGCTGTCTCCTCTCTGTCAGTTGACCCCTCTCATGGGTTCTTCTGTCGAGAAGATGCCAAATACCAGTCGGTGCCAACAGGCAGAGTCACGACTAAATATACACCTGCATGACTCGATTTAGCCTCTCAACTCTGTGTGTGTGCACGTGCAAGCGTACGTACGTGTGTGTGTGTGTGTGTGTGTGTGTGTGTGTGCGTTTGAGTGAATCCATGCGTGCCTGAATATGCATGCACACACCCCATGCCAATCCATCCCGCCTTAACCCCTGCAGTGATTGACTCTTTTCACACCTCTGTGCAAGGACCTATTTTCTGCCACTTACCATCTCACCCCTCTCTGTTGCTGTAATATTTATGAGAGAGGGGAACAGACCTCTCCTCTCCTTTCCTTTCCTTTCCTTTCTTTTCCTTTACTTTCTGCTCCTCTCCTCTCCTCTCCTTTCCTTTCTTCTCCTCCCCTCTCCTCTCCTCTCCCCTCCTCTCCTCTCCCCTCTCCTCTCCTCTCCCCACTGACTAAATTCTGGAGCCCAGATGTTATTAGGTCATGTTGGCTTTGCAGTGCACAGAGTGGGCTTCGCATTACAATGCTACAGACACAACTGATAGGAGAGAAGGGAGAAGGTTAAACAGGAGAGGAGAAGAGAGGAGAGCCGAGCGGAGGAGCCGAAGGCAAAAGACAGGAGAGAGGAGAAGAGAAGAGAAAGTGAGGGGAGTAGAGGAGGAGGAGGAGGAGGAGGAGGAGGGGAGATAGGAGGCAGGAGCCGGGCTGAGCGGCGAGGAGAGAGGAGGGCACAGGGTACGCCGTGTCCTTAAAAGCCTCACAGATAGGAGAGGGAGAGGGGAGGATGAGCGGTGCGGCGCGGCTGGGAAAAGAGGTTAGTAAACCAGTTGAAATTGAATAACAGTCTCTCTCTCTACGCCGCCACAGTTTCACATTACGAGAGCTCGGTGAATGAAAATAGGAGATTAACCGAGATATGGGCGAGGACAGATGGCGATGATTTAATCTTGTGTGTGTCTGCATAAACCCAGAGCATATGATGGTTTCAGCGCAATGTGGAATACACACATATGCAGTGTGCTGTTTCGCTCCAGCCCAGCACCGGCAGACATATGACTGGGCTAATCGGCCAATTAGGGAATCCTTGATTAGCTTCGATTTGATGCACGGACCGGATGCGCTGAAAAAACAAGACAAATGTAATTGGGAATGCTGCAAGCAACTTACATTTGCAGTTGCACCCGGACGCAGGGGCACATGAACCCCCCCCCCACACACACACACACACACACACACACACACACACCTTCCCCAAAAATACACACACACTCTTTCTAAAAGCTCTAGCATTTTTCCAATTGTTGCTGCAGTGTCACTCTGCCTCTCTTTTCGCCTGCAGGAAGATTTGTGCGAGCTGCAGCGAATGACGGGAAGAACAGTTTGTACCAGTCTCCTGCTTTTGAGTCTGTGTGTGTCTCTGTGTGTGTGTGTGTGTGTGTGTGTGTGTGTGTACTGTATATGCACAAGCATGATCATGCACATGTGCATCTGTGCATGATCATGCTTATGTGCATCAGTATACATACATTTATCCACGCATTTTCTTCCAGGTGTGTATCTGTGTTTGTGCAGGCATGTGTGTGTGTGTGTGTGTGTGTGTGTGTGTGTGTGTGTGTGAGCGTGTTGTGTCATGTACTCTTTTTTTCCGGCTTGATAAGTCTGCCGCGGCGGCACTCCCCAGCCCCTCGCCCCCTCTTCTTCTCTGATTTTTCAGAACACTCTGTCCTCACAAGCAAATGTCACGCTATCCTGACAGCTCTAACTCTATCTCCTCCTCTATTCCCCTCTTCTCTCTCCCTCTCCTCCTCTCCCCCCCAACCCTCTGTCCCTCCCCTCCTCTCCATCTCTCTTTCCTCCCCTCCCTCTCGCTTCTCGCGGTCGACACGGAGCATCGCATCTTCCCCCCTCCCTCCCCTCACATCGTCTATCATGCCATATTTCTTTTCATTTCGTTTTCTTGTGTTTTCTTAATCTGTCCTCGTTTGCCTCTCGTCTGCTCTCCCCCCTCTTCACCTCCCCTCGTCTCCCCCTTCACCTGCCCTGAACTCTTCTCTCTCCCCTCCTCTCCTCTCATCTCCTCTCCTCCCCTGCGAGGCTGGGAAACAGAATTGTACCGAATGCGATCCATGGAACAAAATGTTCCAAGTTACTTTACAGTTGATTTGAAGGGCTGCTTTTTATAACCCAATCAACACTTAAAACAGTGAATATATTCATGGGAATTAACAAAGTGTGAATTGCTTCACATGGTCACCTACCGGCTAGATGAGGAGACAGAGACTATGCTGTCTGATGCAGCATTGCAAACTTATCTCCTTCTCCCTCTTCTTCTACTTATTCTCTCCCTCTCTTTCTTCCTCTGCCTCTATATCTACGCTCTCTTAAACTCCACCTCTTCCATTTCATTTTATATCATTTTCAGCCTCCCTTCTATCTTTGTCTAGACAGGCAGACAGGTAGACAGACAAACTAGACAGTGATACTGACCGACTGACTGACTGACTGACTGACTGACAGACAGATGGTTAACAGGTACAGACAGAAACATAAAGAAGGATACACAGACTGGCAGACAGACAGAGAGGTAGATTGACAGACAGAAAGAGTCAGACAGCTGCGCCAGACATCAAAGAGCAGCTTGGTTAGTCTCACATAGCCAGCAAATCATTCTGGCAACAACACAGTCTAGGGTTTCACCTCCGAATCCAGGCTGAAAACCCTTCTCATGCTGCCCCAACACCTTTCCCAGCAAGCATTTGATGGACGGCGACGTGCAGGAGGGAGCCCAGCTGAACGTCGACACAAATGAGCACAACATCTTATGGCGTGGTAAAAATTCATGTTTTGAACTGATATCAGCAAGCAATTTAAGTGCCAATTTCAGAAAACGATGCAGGCAGCAGCTATAGACGACTATGGATGTCGTCTCAGCGTTCATTTCGGCCGTCATATCAACATTTATTCAATGTCAAAACGTTTGCTCGGTTCCCTCCCATATGTTCCCCCTTTCTCTCCCCCTCCACCACCTTTTCCTCACCTCCCTTCTCCTCCCTCGCTCCAGCTCTCTCCATTTCTACCTAACCCTCTCCTTTCCCCTGCTACCCTTTCCCCTTTACTCATATCTTATGTGCACTACTTCCAGGGGACAAATTTATCGTAAAAACCAATGGCCGCACATAACAACGGCAGGCTGTTGTGTGGTGCATTAAAATTGAAAACGGTGTATTATTTTTCAAAGGCGGAATAATATTTCACCGGCATCCCAAACTCCATTCCCTGATCCGCTTCCAAATGGCTTTCCCCTCTCCCTCGCCTCCTCTCCACTTGACCACCTGTGGCCCTGTTTCCCCCCTTGTCACATCCCCCTATAAACACACACACACACACACACACACACACACACCCTCTCTCCCCTCTGTCATTTCACCCAGGCATGCCTGCCATTGCACTTGTGTCTTATGACTGCACTGTGCGTCATGAGGCTTACTCAACAGCCCCCCACCCAGAAACCCTTCACACACACACACACACACACACACACACCCAGTCATCCTCCCCATGCTAATAAACGCAGGTCACGCTTGGACTGGGCACGTGCACAGCAAGCGAAGGACACAGAGAAACGCATGCATGGACAGACAAGCACGCACTTACACACACACACGCCCACACACACACTCTGGCTTTCCACGCCATTCATGGAAGTGCTACTGTATCAGGCAACTACAGGCATCTATTTATAGTGATGACTAAACTTTGCTGCAGAGCCATCTATGTATCTTTACTGCATACAGTCACAGCATGACAGTGTGTTGGGATATACTTTGCTGGCACATACAGTAAATGATTGTGAGTAAGGAGGTTCATATTTCTGGATGCCTGAGCCCGAAGACATATTGGGTGAGCGTTACACACAGGGTGGCCTGCTGGTCAGAGCTGGTAACTGGAAGGTTATGGGTTCAGTCTATCATCTGAGCTTGTGACCAGAGGGTTACTGATCTGGGTAAGGTAAGTGAGAAACACTTTCCCCTGCCTTAATAATATGTGATATTTTCATATAAATAAATGCCTTTATTGCTACACTCTATCACTGAATGACATAACACAATAGTGATTCAATACAGTTCATTAAATCTTTTACATGCTGTTTCTAAACACCCGGTGTTAGGTAGGAAAAATCCTCTCGTGCACATGAAGCGATGCCTTTCATGTTTCTATATGTATGAAATATATATAAGCAATATAAGCAAAGTGGCAAACATACAAAATATCTTCACTTGATCTACAGACGGCCTCTGAATCAAACAATCATCTGCTATTAAAGCACTTGTTCAGTTCCCAAGAAATAAAAGGATCTTCATGAGAAATGGTTGTGATTTTCAGGGCCTTGGTTTTCCCTGATTAGTTCTCAAAACACAAACACACTTGCACACTCACTCACACACACACACACACACACACACACTTACTTCCAGGTCACATGCTCCTTCCAACAACAAAAACAACAGCATTCTTTGCTAATAGTCTGGTTAAATGCTAACTATGATAGGAATGTGAGCACGTGTGGGCCTGTATTATCACAACTTTATCATGTGAGCGAGCTTACAGCACACACACACACACACACACATACACACACACACATACACGTACACGTACACATGCACACTCCCACTCCCACACATGCCCGTGAACACGGGTAAGACAGAGAATGAGATTGTTGTTAAGCAGCCCAGGCAGCAGACAGTTCAGACAGTACACACCTAAGCACCTTGAGAATGTAAATATGTAAATATCATGTAAATATCAAAGCTATTTGAAGACACAGGTGAGTAACACTGTGTACATCACCTATCTTATCCCTCTGAGGAACTGGAAAAAGATGACATTAAGGTAGACACAGTTGAACTACAAGTCTTGCATGGGTAATTTTGAGGCAAATGACAATCAAAAGTATTCTTTAAAGCAACAATTTACAACTTTTTCATATAGATAAATGTCGGTTTGATACCGTACAATATGATTCCACCTAAACCCAGTTCATGAGAGGTTTTACATTTTCTGTTCTAAACCTTAGAAAAAAGATTCTCTGCTGCACAGGCAGTGATGCGTTTTACGTTTACAGAAGCATCAACAGCAGTTTGTTTGGAATAAACAGAAGAAGAACTGGGTAGTTAGCATGAGCAGCGATAGCCACCATTACTGAACAGACAAAGAAAAGAGCGCCGCCTACAGAAACTCAAACTTCATCAACAGTTCTTCTTCTATTTATTCCAGCCGGAAGTGTAAAATGCATCACTTCACCACCTGACACCAGGGGCCCCGTTTCATTACTCATTTAACCCGCCCAACTCTGTAGACTTCAGGAGCACATCTTACCCAGAATGCATTATGCTTGTGTGTAATTTCCTGTGCATGAACCGACAAGGCGCGACAAGTGATATATAAGTGCAAGTAAACAACCAATACTCAGAAAAAGTAATCTTATTTACGAAATGAATTCATCTGCAATATTTTATTACTCACTTGCTCTGTGTAATTACTCTGACTTTGGACTTCACCATTAGCTACAGTTAGCGTTAGCTCTGTTATCTCAATGATTAGGGGCAAGTGCGTTCCGTTTCAAATACCCCACCCCGCCGAGAGAAGTCGAGGACGGGGCTCAGGTGTTCAGAACAACAAACATAAAAGCTTCCATGAACTGGATATAGGTTATACTGTATTTTCTATGGATGATTATGCATATTTATTCTGTTTTGATATGCATTGTTGTGCTTTACCTTTGTGTGTGTCATTACTAGTATGTCTCCCTCTACACTGATTAGTGGTGGTAGGTTGGCAAGTGGTTAATTGAGTGCACTGCCCCTCTCCTCAGCTGTTGATGATTATATAGCTATATAGTGTCACTGCTATCTCTGCCCATCCTTGACTTTGATGAAGATGCAGTGGCATCAAAACGTTAGTCTTTGCACCTTCAATAAAAGGCCAAACTGTCCCTGAATCTTTCTTCATTTTTGGGTATAGGTTGAACTGCACATTATTACTTTAACCTTCAACTATTGCACTCATTAAGTCTTTCTGGATAGGAGTGTCAGTCCTAAATATCCTAAATAAAAATGTTATGTATTATTACTATAAGAATCAAGTGTGTGTGTGTGGTGTTGATTGGTGAAATGTGTTTGTTTATAACCTTTACTTATCCAGGGAAGGTTTGTTCAGCCTTCCCAGCACCACCCTGCTCATACAGTTACACACATTCACACCTGGGAGCTGCCCAGTACAACCACACTCCTCTACCATTGGCTACTGAGCAGCTCCGCATCGGCCTTTGGGGGTTAGCCGCCCGGCTCAAGGGAACCTCAGCGTCAACCTGCAGTCACAAGCCTGCTTCTGTAACCTTTAGGCCACTACTGCCAGTAGCTAAGACGTGATTAGCGGTGTGGGTGTGATAGTATTTGGAGGAGTACAGATTGTACTATCTTAATTGACAGAGTGGATTGCATTGAGCTCAAAGCTCAGTTCAGGTTGGGAGCTGTCATAACACTGCAGCTTACAGCACATCAACAAGAACAGTGACAGAGAGAGAGAGGGAGTCAAAGAAAGAAAGAAAGAAAGAAAGAGTGTGTTGCATGAGAGAGAGGTTGCCGTGTGTGTGTGACAGAAGTAAATAGATGGATAGACAGATAGAGAGGGAGAGAGATAGAGGTAGTTGAGAGAGGTTGTTGTTGGTGTTTGCATGTGTGGGTGTGTGTGTGTGTGTGTGTGTGTGTGTGTGTGTGTAGGTGTGTGTGTGTGTGTGTGTGTGGGTGTGTGCATGTGCGTGTGAGCTTTAGAAGCATGTGATCATAATACCGGCCACATTGTTCTTACCTTTGCTCTCCCACTGTGACTCAGCATTTCCGCTGCTCTCATAAGCTCTTTAGGTGTGTGTGTGTCTGGGGGGGGGGGGGGGGTAGGGGGGGTGTGCGTGTGTGTGTGTGTGTGTGTGTGTGTGTGTACATGCATGCGAGTATGTGTGTTATCTTTAGCCACCTCACTGGAACCACTGACCTTTCCAAAGGTCTCATTGTCCAGTTGTCCAAACACAGACACACAGGCTGACTGACTGACCTACTGATGAATGTTTTTATTTGGCTGTATAGCAACCCTAAACTACCCAGTTAAAGCTTTAATTGCAGCAGCTCTGGCTCCAGCTCTATTTCTATCCAACAGATGAATGTGAAACATCTACTTTTCCAGTGTAAAGCTGTAAAGAGGGGTCGAGGACATGTGGAGCTCCCATCCAGCTGTTAGTCTTTGCATTTTAAGCACACAGGTTCCCCTTGAAATGAGTGGCGTGTCTTCAAAAACCAGAAATGCAATCAAACGCCGCTGGATCTGGGAGGTTTTTGATGCCTTGCTCAAGGACTGACGCAGGAGTTGAACCCAGGATATCCGATGGTCCCTCTAACTACTCGGCTAACCTGCTGCCACAACTTTCCTGCAAAAGAAAAAAAAAAGAAAAAGTCTAGACGCAATGTATTAATTGATACTGCTTTATATTTAATAAAGATTTAAGCATTTTGAGTTTTGTCTTGGTCAAATAGCAACCAAATTTAATTTGTCAGTAGCTTTGTTCCAGGGATTTGAAATGGTGGAATAAATACAGCCAACTAGTGCTGAACCGCTTAACATAAAAAAAGCATGGTGAACTTCTTTATATGCTCTGTTGCTTCAGGTCAGATATAATCAGGCTGGTCCATAGTCAAAGTTAGAGCTTGTCAAGGTTAAATCTGACCTCAAACCTGTGCCTACAGTGAGGACTACTTTTGTTGAGTATTTTAGTCTGAAAGCCCCTGCATTGTATTTCAAATGGAGTCAAGATGAGCGTCTCTCTCGCCATGGTTACCATGGCAACCTGTGGCGCCATGGGTGACAGGAGAACACTGTTTATCTGGGAGGCTGAGAGAGGTCAGACTAATTCATTTACACCACATTTTTAATTAATTTACATTACAACGGTGGCTCCTTGCCAAACTCTGTAAGGGTGAACAAGCTGCAGTGGCAGCATTACGCTAGAGTTGGAAAGTGGAGTTACTTTATCTCTGCAATGCTAATTACTATAGGCTTTACTCTGTAGCTGTTAGCTTTCCAAATGTAGAGAGTAGCTTGAGCTATTTCCCTAATTCTGCCTCCTAGCAATTAAGCTGACTGCAAAAGATTAAAGATTTGAATTCCCATCCATTTCCATTGCCATTTCTGTTTGTTTTGTTTCAGGTAATATAGGCTATTTGAATGTTGGTGCATTTCCATATTATCTCAGAGATAACTGCTTTGTCATCCCAGCTGTTATCCCTGGAGCTGCAGCAAGTGTGCTGAAGCTTCACCCGCCTTTTATCTCTATGTCTTGAGTGAAAACATTTCCAATCAATAGGCCTGTGGCTGGCCTTGTGTTTGTGAGGAAGCCTAGAGGAAAGCCTGGAGGGGGAGAGGGATGGGGGTTGGGCTGGGGGGAGCAGCGGCCTGATGACTCAGTTATTCCTGTGACAACAAGCTATTCCGATCCCGCTAGCTCACTATGCTTGATGGCTAGCTGCTTCAGCAGTATGAATCCATTAGAAAGAGTATCATCAGCCATTAGCATACACCCCAAGCTGCTAGTTAGTAATCAGCACTGCCAAGAAAATGAATGAAACCCAAACCCCAGTTCATCGGAAGAGAGATGTGTTTTCCTTTCTTTTTTGATTGCTTTTCTTTCCTGGAGAATTTACGAGAAGCTGAGAGGCTCTGGCAGCTCACCAAGTTTACAAAAGAAAAAGTAGTGGTGGAAGTATGAAGTTGCAATCAATCCTTCAGCGGTTCGAGTGATGAGAATCATTTGTCTCTTTTATTATCCGTTAGCGGGCTGACTCAGACCTTTTTGACCGTATATGGAACAGTGAGCATTTTGTTGATGGCATAATTACCAAATTGAAAGTGCATGCATACCGTAGCAGTGATGACGGTGTCTGTTTTGCAACATGATAATGGTAATTTACTGTGTTATGGCTAAGGCGAAAAAACCCTTATTTAACAAGGCAAGTTGACTGAGAGCAAATTCATATTTACAGCCATGGCATGGCGTGGTGGCTGCAGCGGAGGGGGGAGGGAGGGCGGGTTGCACATGCACACACAGAGAAAAAGTAAAGGGTTGAAGGCCTTGCTCAAGGGCAGGAGGAGAACTTCTTCTTCACTTCCCCCACCCTGATTTTTCCAGCTTGTGTATGATGAATAATTTTGTAATAAAGACAAGTTCGCCGTACGTTGATTTAGTGTTCTCTTTAATGATACATGCTGCATGGAGAGAAGGACATCATAGCAAAGGGAATGGTGCAGTTCTCTGACAAGGGTCAGACTAACCAGGCTTATATCTTCAAGGACAGCCACCTGCAAGCCTCCCCTCTCCTAGTATCGTCTCATGATGGTGTTTGTACGGATGTTGTATAAGTGGGTCTCAGGAACAATAGGATCTTGTCTATGCATGACAGTCATAAACCCTCAAATGGAAAGCACATGAAAGCACATGATGAACTCATGATAATCAATACATTCAAATAGTACATATTTTCTCTACAGTGTATTTAAACCAGCGACCTTCTGGTCACAAGCTTGCTTCTCTAACCTTCAGGCTGCTGCTGCCCCCCGTAAGGTTTTGAAAAGGGCGTGTTTACACTAGCAACACCATAAAGGTCTATTCTTAGGCCTTCCATCAGTCCAACTCTGTGTGTGTGTGTATCTGTGTACATGTGTGTGTGGGTGTTGGGGGGGGGGTTTGCATGACAGAAACACTCAAGTGACCTCATACGGATTGGCACCCACACACACCCACACACACACACACACACACACACACACACTCCCCAACCTTTCCTGTGCCAAAACAGGCTCAGCTGTAAGTGACACATAACCGCTGACCGGTCAGGGAAGCAAAGAGCAGGTCGGCGTCACCTAACAACATTCCAGTGAGTTCCAGTTATCACTTTGACCTGGCAGGCAGGTTTTTTTCCCATCAAACACACACACACACACACACAAACACACACCACACACGCACACACATGCATGTCAAACACACACACAAGCAGGTCAAAGATGCAAACACTTGCTTGTCACATATCAGCAACTACACTTTCACATACACACCTACACACAAGTGGGCATGAAATACTATTAAATACACACATACATGCAGGTCAAATGCACACACACACACACACACATGTAAGTCAAATACACGTACACATACTTGTCATAGACATTGAGATAGACACACATACACACACACACACACACAAGCTAATCCCAGACAGAGCTATTTATACTGCAATCAAAGAAATGGATTGCTTGCGGTGTGACCGGCCTTGAGCCGGAACGGAGCCGCTCACTTTCTGCACATACCTGCATCTGAGCTGAAATCATTCAAGCATTTCTGCCTGGGTCGACCTGATAATCCCATAACATGTCTCGTTCACTTTGTGCTACTTTTCCTTTAAGGGAACTGTCACTTTGCTGTGACGGGAGAACAGAAATGGGGGGAAAAAAATATCGGACTATTAAGACGCGCAGCTGAAATGGAGGTGAGGCGTAGCCGCTGGGGTGTTCAGAGATCAGATGGAGGGGAAAGGTCAAGGTCCTTCAAAGGTTGTTTTAATGTTATTTACTGCTTTTTGCGCTGGCACCCTATCGTCATGGAGATTTGATTGGAGCTAGAAACAAATCATTGAGAAAAATAAGTTGCTCTGGTTGAAAAAGGAAGATTCTTTCGATCAATTTTGTCATGCATTCCCTTTTATCCTGCGTTTCCTGCCTGTAGTTCATCTTCTCCGTGCCTCATCTTTTATCATTAGAGCTACTGTATGAGAGGCCATTAGAGAGAAACTGACCCAGCTCCCTGCCAGTCTCAGCAGGCTGCAGCCTCATCAAGCCAAACCCCCCTCACCCCCCCCACTGTGACCAGGATGGTCGGCCATTACGATTGGAAGCGGATTGGCGTGCTGTAAAATATTTATTGACGCTCCACTTGGCCCTTGGGAATTGTGCACACACTAAGACGCGCACACACTTAAATGTCGATCGCACTCATAGCGCTTCCAACTAATAGCAAATATGTCTTTTTTTTATCGCACTTTTCAAATCAATCAAATCATGGGCAAACAACTGGCCATATGTCATTTTGCAGTATAGGCCCTTCTTAAAGTAACTTTTCTTTAGCATTGCATGACAACAATTGAATTAGGATAATCAGTTGTTATAGTGGATACTTGCATGTTTTTTTCTGCTGTTGTGGAGGTGTAGATTTGCCAATATAGGAAAATGACAGGATTTTCTTCATTCCTCATGTGATATAGGCACTACAGCAATCTGATGCTAAACCGGATTAGCATCACATTAACACGACCCAAAGACATTCCACTATTTTCAAAAGGAGAAAAAAATCACATGGGACTATAACAAAACAATTACAATTAAAAATTCATAGACCCAGTTTAACATTCATCGTTAATCTCCGGAGTTGATAAAAGATATGGAGAGAGGGAGAGAGAGAGAGAGAGAGAGAGAGAGAGAGAGAGGTGTGTCCCATGTGTCCTGCCTACATCTATAAGTGCAGTGCGGAGGCTGGATCAATGCTTCCTGAAGCTCATCATTAGGGACTCATTTATATGTAAACCGTGGTCTGTATCACTTAGTAGCATGAGCTAGTGTAATTAGTGTAGTCGCTTAAATGACCGTTTTATACATGTAGAGGGTAGCGTGTGTAAGTGTGTGAGAGTGTGTGAGAATATGTTTGCGTGCAGAGTGTGTGTGTGTGTTCTATTTACACAATACAGCCTATAATTCCTGGATTGGGCTACGTAGCCAAAAAACTAAAACACTTCTAAGAGAAGAATTGCAAGACTCCAGGATTTATTTGACAACCATAAACAGGGTGTGTTTTTGTGAATGTGTGTGTGTGTGTGTGTGTGTGTGTGTACTCATGTGCATACAGCATACATGTATGAATATGCATGTGTACAGTCCTGTGACCCAACCTTATACCAATCTTATATTATCAGCAGTTCTTAAAGGGGTGAACTTTGCCGTCTTGGCAGCCATATGTGTGTTTATTATCAGAGGTGGAAATGGAAGCTTGAATGGATTGTTTACCGGAGTCATCAAGTTACCCAACCCTAGAGGGATAGCCAGTGTGTGTTTGTGTGTGTGTGTGTGTGTGTGTGTGTATGGGTGTGTGGAAGAGGGAGAAGGAGGGGACATTTTACAGGCCCTCCAGACACGTGAATGCGTGATCCAAAGATCATTTCAAGGTTGCTTTGATAGTATGGAAAGGGCAGCGAAGCGAAAAGACACTGGACCAAAAAAGATAGACACTGGTACATGCACACACACACACACACACACACACACACATACACGCACACACACACACACACACACACACACACACACACACACACACATACACAGTATGTGTACTCTACCCTCTCTGGCATATGCCCATGAATATTTATGACTTTCCTCACACTGTAGTCATAGATAGTGCACTTTTCCCTAGAAAGCATCTTTGTATGCGTGTGCGTGTGCGTGTGCATGTGCGTGTGCGTGTGTGTGTGTGTGTGTGTGTGTGTGTGTGTGTGTGTGTGTGTGTGTGTATGTGCGTGTGTGTGTGGTTGTCAGGGCTGAGAGATCAGGTACACTGGACTGCCAAGCTGCAAGCAAGAGCTCTCTGGGGGCCTTTCCTTGACAGACTTGCCACTTGTTTTTCTTGCCTTTAGAGTCACTGTGTGTGTGTGTGTGTGTGTGCGTGTGTGTGTGTGCATTGTGCATGTGTGTGTCTGCGTTTCACACCATTGGTGCTTTTTAAAGCTCTGTAAGTGGAGTGTGATGTACTCTTTCATTGGGTTCATTTGACTGGCAGACTTAATGACTAGAAATTCTTCTAAAGAGCGGACATTATGCAAATGCATCTGATTACCAGTTTGGTTGCATGTTACTTGAAATGTTATGCACCATACGGACATTATAAGTGCATTATAATCAGGACATGATGTTCATTTACATATACATCGCAGGAAATTAGCGGACTCCCTTAATCAGAGCGTCTTGCATTGAGTTAGCATGTAGGGATTCAAGGTTTTGCTCAACACTGCAGTAGGAAACTTGGCTGCTGATGGACAAATCTCTCACCTTCTAGTTATGGAACAGCCTCTCTAACTGCTAAGCAATAATAACACACGATACACACAATGTTTCAAAAAGTGTGTGGCTGAGTAGTTAGAGGAGCAACTGTATAGCTAATAATAATCTCATGAAAGATTCATACCATTTCACATTCCATTAGAGTGCAGGTGGTATTGCATTATAGTGAATGTAATTTTCTCATGTGATTATAATGTAATGGTAGCACATACATTAAAAAAAAAAAGCATTATGCAGCCTTATGATGCACTTTAAAGAAAGCATTACCAAAAATTATCCTCCCTATCTACAGGATCTGATATTAATGTAATTTATCAGTCTTAATATGTTTTATATCCTAACTGTAATTCGATTGAACTCTCTGCTCTTTCCCCTTTCTCCTTTGTAGGGGAGAGACAGATACGCTATTGTTTCCTCGGTGCCATGCGAGGTCTTAAAATGATTAGATTTGTAAACATATGACAAGCGGTATTTCTGTTAATCCTTCCAAGATTACAAACTCAGTCACATGCCTCCATTTTATAAATACCCACAAGCAGCTGCCATGCCTTGGTATGTGGGGATCGCAGGGTTTATTTATAGTCGGAGTGCGATTCTCATGGCCCACCAAACATCAGATGCTGGTATAGTTTCAGACGGATTGGTTCTGACGCGGCAGGAGCGCTCGACTCACTCAGCTCAAAGCCAAGTCGCTCTGAATCAGAACGACTGCGAGCTGCTTGAAATGTAAATGTGAAAATTACTCAGTGTGCCGGACTCGCACCCTCCCTCGCCACAGCTGTGACTGTAATGTTTACATTATGATGAATGAACGTACAATGATGAATGTACTGTATACATGGAGAGAGATATGTATAGTCTACTGTCTATTGTACGTCTTGCAGGCGCTGACTGTGAGACCCTGTTGTCCCTGTAGCATCTGCGAAAATGTTTTACTTTGGCTACAAATTCCTGTACATTCACTTTTTACTGGCGAATAAAGTGAGTCTGATTCAGAAGATATTTTAGAGACAAAGCAGTCAATACTCTAATTCAGACTGGAAACACATCATTGACAAAGAAGTACATGAGGTCTAAATGAAAGGTTTCCAAATCATTTTGTCTCCATTTGAGTAAAGAAATGTTGCCTGAATTTCATCATTCAATATTTCAGGACATAGAGTTTTACTTTCATTCGATTCAAATGCCATTACAACGAGCCACTCAAAATAAAAACATTACAAAAAGATACTTTGTATTCAGCCTTCTTTTTTAGATTGGTTTAAAGGCTTTACGTGTCTGAGTGAGTAACAGTAAAGATGACATGCCGCAGAAGTTTTGAGACTAAAGGCAACACAAGACTGTTCAACACTATGTGCCTCATTTTAAATTACAACCATTCCAATCCATTCTCAACCTCATATTTTTCCATCATACGGATCGATTCTGACCAAAATGTCAATTGCTTCACTTTAGAGGTACTTACATCTTGCTTGCCTGGGTGCGGCTCTCTAGTCCTAACGAGCCAATGGACACTCAACCCCAAACACACCAAAAGAATGTTATTTTCAACACATTGATTGCGCAGTCTTTAATGAGACATGTCAGTAAAGAGCTGTAAACGAAAATTATCTAAAGTCATGCCTTTCTCGTAGTGAATTCCTTGTTTACCCTTTGCCGGCCGCAGCTGCCTGTCTACATGCGTCACTGTGTAACGTAGTGCAAAAAAGAAACAACATAACATAAACGGAAAATTACATTTTTAATATACATATCATTACAAAGTGAGTGCATGCTTTGGGTGCTTTTTGAGTATCCATTGGCCCTACAGGACTTTACTTGAGAGCCGCAGACACACATAAGTAGCTCAAATAGTGAAGCGATTGACGAGATTTCGTTCAGAATCAATGGGTGTGATGGAAAAATCGGAGAAAATAGAGCACAGGTTGAAAGTTATGCTTTAACTTTTTGTTTTATTCAACTTTTGTTTTATTTTTGTGTCCTCAGTGCAGGCCCAGAATCATTGTCACACAGAACTGCTGTTACTGTTGGTATTTGGACACAGCGCACCGCGGAGATTTGGTCTTCTCTGTGGGCCGCTCGGTGCCAGCTTGGCCCTGCAGAGCCGCTCTCTAAGCTTCTGGAACATTCTAGCGAAGGCCCAGTGGAGGAGGCTTCAGTGTTCACAGTGTGTCGCTATGAACAGCCGGCCTGTCTGCCACTTGGCACACACACACACACACACACACACACACACGAAGCAAAGTAGTGAGTGAGCGAGTCAGCCGACTACATTAAGGAGAGCTGGGCGAACCGTAGAGTGCCAGCCGGACCTGGGCAATGTATCTGTGTGTGTAATCGAGTCTGTGTGTGTGTGTGTGTGTGTGTGTGTGTGTGGAAGAGAGAGTAAGAGAGAGTCTGGTTGCATGCCAGTCAGAGAGGCTGCTAAATATGTCCTCATTGGACCACCGAACAGAGCTAACTGAGGTTATTCCAGGACACACACTCCCCCTCCTCTGCCTGTTCCTCTCTCTCTCCCTTCCTTTCTCCCTCTGCGCTAATATAGAGCTCATTTTGTGTCTGTTTCTAGGTGCCAAGGCCAGAGGGGGTTGTGAGAGAGTGTGTGTGTGTGTGTGTGTGTGTGTGTGTGTGCCAGCTGGGGCTGCCGCTGCTGTCTCGACGGCTGCTTTATTTTGGCTCTAGTTGCCATAGCGACCCAGTGGGACCTTCACTGTGTCTAAACCAGTGATCCGATCAATGCTAACCAACACCAGCAGCAGAGGTGTGTGTGTGTGTGTGTGTGTGTGTGTGTGTGTGTGTGTGTGTGTGGTATAGCACTCAATGCAATGTAAATACCGTAGAATCTATGCTATAGAAATAATTGTGTATTTTGTAATCCATATGTCAATACAACTCATACTAGATCACTGCATGATAACATTAATTGGGTTTTTTCTGTTTTGTTATAACAAGGTTAGAGGTTAAAGTTGAAGTATGTCACAAAATATTCTTACAGATTCTTGAAGGTTTCTCGTAAGGCTCGAGTCTTATCAGTTCACTCTACTGACCTCCCACCTTTAGCCCAAATGTTTACCTGGTGAGGTAAATGCGGCCTTATCCCAGAACACGTCAATAGTGGAAAGGCCAACAGTTACACAAGAACCGTATTCCAGTAAAGCTGCCGCCTCTCTGCCAAGCATTACTGTGGGTTACGCTGACTGTGAACGCAGCTTTGGGCAAATCAATAGAGTATTACTGTACGGTCAGGCAAACACCGCCTAACCCCAATGTTAGTTATTTTCATGTTTTTATTTGATTCTTTTTTCCTTGCTTACATTACATCTCCAGAACCTTTTGGGGCGTTTAGCTGACGCTCTGAGCCACAGGGAGAGAGCAGGCAGGGGGGGCAGCATCTTGCTCAAGGACACTTCAACAGGAGAGATAAAGTAGCTGGTTTTTGATACACTGGTTATTGTCTTAACAAGTCATTTAGTCTCATATTCAGTCTTATCTTATTTTTCTTAAAGCAAGAGAAAAATGATGCGAATGGGGTGAGATCACTCTGCTTGTTTCCAATGCAGTTTCAATTGTTTGAGGAGTTTTCTAGAAATAAGTGTCACAGTGAAACAAGTCAGATCACTGCACTACTATCAAGAAAATGACACTTGATTCTGCAAAATTCTTGAAACAACTTGATTTGCATTGGAAACAAGTGAAATTATCTAACTTTGCCAGCAGATTTTTTTACTTATTTGAAGAAAATCATGATTTTACGACACAATAATAGACTAAATGACTTCTTATAAGATGGAGATGTTTTGCAGTTTATTGAACCTGCAACTATTCCAGTTACAGCATGGTCTGTGTGTATTAGTAAACTGAATGTGCAAGGTGCTTTACGGTTTGACGCATGGTCAGTGACAGGAAAATGAGGCTGTTTTTCTTCATTCCTAAAGAAGCAATGCCGGACTTTTTGGAGATTTGGGTTTTTCATCCCAACAGCAGCAGTTAGTCAGGTGGGGCCAGTGACCTACATGCCATCATTGATCATAGCTGGTTGTAAATGTTTATTTGTTGTTCCCTGAGTAATACTGATTCAGAGATGAGTGATGACTGTAGGCAGTGGCACATTATAAGATATTGTGCAGTTTAGTAGGCTAATAATCATCTCTCTCTCTCTCTCTCTCTCTGTGTGTGAATGTGTGTGTGCATGTGTGTACGCAGCATAGCATCTTTGCCCACATTCCTGCCTGAGTGTGCCCAGGTGCCCGGCATATAGCAAGTGCCATGTGTATACATTTGCATTTCATACATGCTAATGAGTGGCACAGCGTAGGTGGCTGCCCGCCAGTCTCTCCCCATGGGCACTCAGCCTACTTATGAAAAAGCCTATGGAGAAAGACTACAGTGTTTACAGACATGCTCTAGTGCAGCGGTTCTCAAACTAGGGGTCAGGGCCTTCCAGAAGGTTGTGAGATAAGTTTGGGGGGTTGCGAGATGATTTATGGGATTGGAAAAAAACATGTTTCCACTATAAAGATTTATTATCGTGTAATTTGTCTTATTTTCTCGAATGTTTGCTTTTTTCTTGTGAAATACTAAATAGTTTTCAGCCTCTAGCCTCCTATGATAAAGAGATGAAATGACCTGAAAAGGGAAAATCACTCTTTGGTTGAACTGTTCACCACTCTGCATATGCACTTAGTATTCGGTTTATTTAGGTTCAAATTGCCCAATTACAAATGAACCACTGTTGCACTCATCATAAGTATTTCTTGGAAAGAGTGCCAGCTTAAATCCTAAAATATAAATGTAAAAAATGGAAGACCAAGCCACATTCCATTCACTTTTTCCTTGAAAAGGTAGAGCTGAATGGCGCTGACAACACAGGAAGCAAGTACTGTGAAGGAGACAGAAACATTCAAATTGTATCATGTCATGACCAATAGGACGCCTCTCCAGGGGCGGCTGTTGACACTGAGTGGTATTCTTGTTTTACAGATTTTAACTTTCTCTTGCATAACCAGGGGAGTTCTGAATGTGACAACACCAGGAAATGTTTACTTCATTAGTACTGTACGCTTCCTTCACACCATGTTCCTGGGGTTGAATGGTGTGTGTGTGTGTGTGTGTGTGTGTGTGGGTGTGTTTGTGTGTGTGTGTGTGTGTGTATTTGTGAATTGTATTTGTGAATTGGGGTGTTGAAACGCAAGTCCTGGCATCTACATTAAGGAAAAACAGGATATATCAAATGCACTGCAAGGCGAACACAGAACACAAGGGGAACAGGCTGTGTGTGTGTGTGTGTGTGTGTGTGTGTGTGTGTGTGCGTGTGTGTGTGTGTATTGTGCATGTGCATGTGTATTGAACCCCAAGCCGACCTCAGTGGCCTTCCGACCTCCTCTCTTTATGAAAACAATAGCTGGCTCTCTAGAACGACCCGTGGAATCTGCACACTGACAACAGCCTGTTATGACGAAATGGAGTTTGAACACACACTCAACAGCAAGCACACACAAATATGCACACAACTACACACACAAACACACACCCTGTATGGTCACTTTACCCTCAATAGCCAAATACATGTGGATACCATGAATGTACAGCCTTGATTACCCGGCTGTTCATTAGCACAAACAATATGAAGTCAATAATGGACACCTTGGAGAAAAATATCCTTTAGTAGTGAGTTTATGGTACTAACCATGGCACCAATGCCCTTTGAACTCAATTAAACATATTTGCAATGTGTTTCTTCTTCAATTGCATTCATGGTCAGACTTTAGTACTGTCTTCAGTGAGCTCTTGTCAGTTTCCTGTGACTAGATTGGTCTCCAGATGATGAGCAATGTTTATTGGTGATACTGCAGAAACTTGAATCACAGCGGAGCTCTGCTGAATAGCTTTGGCCTCGGTCTTTTATTCCATTGCAAACTCCTCTCAGTGTCCAGGTAAAACAGGAGCTAAACTCTCGAGCGAACCTGAAGTATGGATTTTTGTTTTGTGCTGTTTTACAAGCAGTAGCTGCACCTCAAGGACTTCCACTGGCTAACTATAGCCTCCCTCGATGTCACATCCTCTCTGGAGAGCTGAACTCCACTCCCGTCTATTTATGGTCCAAATCATTGTCAGAGGATGATGGACGACACTCCCTGGGCGTGAAATGGAAACTGAGGCTGTTGTATGTGTGTGTGTGTGTGTGTACTGGCAGATATTCTCTGATAGGAAAAAAAAACCTTGGAAAAAAACAAATGTCTGCACTTATAAAACGTGTTTTCTAGGGCATGCTGGTATGTCGGCAAGCTATGGCGCCTCCCATGTCCTCGAACCGTCATGTGTGTGAACCTGGCTCACAACATTTGTCGCATTTTATTCTCTTCTTGTTCAGAAACGCCTTGAAAAGGTGCATTCTTTTGGACAGAAAGATGCTTATTTCTGACTGCTGGTAACACCAACCAGATATATATGTATAGATAGATATATATATATATATAGATATATATGTCTGAACATGAGGTGGAATGGGACGGTGAGGCAGGGAGAGCGGTGGGGGTCTTTCAATAACAACTACTTTAGACTTTACATACATTCTTTTACTTTTTTTAACTGTGCAGTTGCACTTACGCTTTGGCCCTTTGTTTCTATGCTTGCAAATGTGTGGCTATACCTGTTTTTGAATGGATGCAAGTCAAGTTTCTGTGTAAACGACCAGTAAATTGTAATTTTATCTTATCCATGTGGGGCTACACTAGCTATTTATAACATGAATCCTCTATGGAGAGACAACTGTGGAGCATAGCCATGTGGAAATGAACTAAATATTATGCGTTTGTATTTTTGCTGATGTGTGTGTATGTGTTTTACATGCTTTCTGCGTGGGTGGCCGCGTGTTTAGCTGTAGCAATGGTATATTTAGCATTCTGTTTTTGTGCTGTGCTGTTTCAGTAGGAGTGCATGCGTGTATATAAGTGTGTGTGTGTGTGTGTGTGTGTGTGTGTGTGTATGCATGTGTGTGCACCTATGGGATGCTTGTCCATGTATGTATGGTGTACTATCCTGGGTACTATTAGCCCCGGTGCTGACACAGGCTCTGGGGAAAACAGGAAATGGAGCATGGTGTGAGGTCAGCATAGCACTGACTGCCCATCCATGGAGCAGATAAAGCCTGAGCGTGCATCACACTAGTGTTTCCCCCTCAATGTTTACGTACTGGAGCAGCTGCAGAGACAGGAAGGTTTGGGATGAGCGCTCATACTGGATATTCTTTGAAAGCATTCATTAAGAGGCACTTAAGTCCATTTAAATAAAGAGTTTGGTTCCAAAATACAACAGATCTGCAATCTGAATAAAGTGGTACCTATTCAAAGTTGAGTTATAAATTACAAAACTGCACATTCACTTTAAGGTGTATATTTTACTCCTTAAACCTGCACTAGGCAACTTCGCACTTTGGCGGCTTCAAATGGCAGCGAGAGGAAATTGTTTATAAAATTCATCATCAATACCCAGGAATCCTGTCACATGACGTCAGTAAACACACACACACAGCACGCTCATGTGATCACTTTATACCAAAGGAAACCAAAGAGACGAGAGAGGAAAAAGATCTAACGTTGGTGAGTCCAGCTTTCTCTGGACGGAGCGCTCGCTCGCTGCTGATCAGGAG